>NC_092148.1:5535829-5891684 GCF_045791955.1 Oncorhynchus clarkii lewisi
AAACTGGAGATACTTATCTCCCTCACTATCTTTAAGCATCAGCTGTCAGAGCGGCTCACAGATTACTGCACCTGTACATACCCCACCTTTAATTTAGCCCAAACAACTACCTCTTTCCCTACTGAATTTATTTTATTTTATTTATTTATTTATTTTGCTCCTTTGCACCACATTATTGTTATTTCTACTTGCACATTCTTCCACTGCAAATCTACCATTCCAGTGTTTTACTTGCTATATTGTATTTACTTTGCCACCATGGCCTTTTTTTTGCCTTTACCTCCCTTATCTCACCTCATTTGCTCACATCGTATATAGACTTGTTTCTACTGTATTATTGACTGTATGTTTGTTTTACTCCATGTGTAACTCTGTGTTGTTGTATGTGTCGAACTGCTTTGCTTTATCTTGGCCAGGTCGCAATTGTAAATGAGAACTTGTTCTCAACTTGCATACCTGGTTAAATAAAGATGAAATAAAAATATTTTTTATATAAAACTATATAAAAAAAAATGCACACCATATGTTTGTGGTGTTGAGTTTGCACTCATATATCTTGTCTAAACTCAATATCCAAACCCAATATGCAAACTCAATATCCAAACCCAATATGCAAACTCAATATCCAAACCCAATGTCCAAACTCAATGAAAAGTTGATGTGGATGAATTGTGGCCAGAACCACTATTATTGTGGCCAGAGCCGGTGTGGTGTCGTGTTGACCTTGGTCTCTGAAAGTAGCTGGTGTTGGAGGAATGCGACTAAGCGCTCCTGAGTAGATTATGAATGTTCATTTTTTATGTGGAAAAGGAGGTCATACAGCACCTATTTAAAACTCTGGGTAACACATACAATTATTGTGAAAGGCAAAATGCAAATAAAACTTCACTTACAGATTAAGGTTATGCCCTTTTGGTGCTCAAACCTCAAATTAAAACTTTTTTTGATAAAACATGATTGATCAAATATTTCAGTATTGTACATATCATACCCCTGAAACTGGTACTGTAGTAGTCGATGCTTTGGACAACTCTACTGACAATGACTTGAAAGAAGTGAGACAGATATGCCTCCTACTGGTCATCCTTAAACAAACTTGCATCACAATGCTGGTTAGATACGACGCTGTTGAGAAAGTTGACTAAAGTCTGCTCTCTAGTGGTGCTCTTAAAGTGTTGTTGTGCCAGAATAAACATTTACTAGATGACTGACTGAATGTACATTGAGTGAAAACGTCTTTCCCCTCATATAGAGCCTTGCTACTCAAAAATGAGTTCATGGACATCATCATAAGGCCCGTTTATACCTGCCACTAACATGCATCCTTTGCCCTGATCTTGTCCCAATCTTATCCGTTTACACTTATAAAATCAGATCAAAATCAGTTCATAATGCATCTGTTAATCATCTACACCTGTCTAAAAATGTGGCCACAATCTGAATGTGGACAAGATCAAGACAAGGGACGCATGTTAGAACCAGGTATGAATGGGACTAGAGTCTCTGTGGAAAGTAGCAATATGTTAATCACTTTGTATTAAAGGGATAGTTCACCCAAATTACAACATTACTTACATCAGTGGTTCCCAACCAGGGCTACTTGGACCGCTACGGGTACTTGACCTACACACAGAGGGTACTTGAGAAGACATTGGTGGAACAGTAACCAAAAAAGGTTGAGAACCACTGGAAGTCATCTATTAGCCAGAAGAGACCGTATTCAGCATTTCAAATATTTTTTAACTGTTAACTTTGGGGCAGCAGCATGTTCGAATTGCATGAATATATTTTACCCAAATTACAACATTAGACGATTCATTGCCCTGAAAGCAGTCTATGGGCTAGAAGAGACCGTAATTATTATATATATATTTTTACTTCACAACTGCCACTAACTGCAAACGTCAGACCAGCAACATGTATGAATACATGTCTAAACCAGCTAGGATGGAAAGAAGTACAGTACCAGTCAAAGGTTTGGACACACCTACTCCTTCAAGGGCTTTTCTTTATTTGGACTATTTTCTACATTGTAGAATAATAGTGAAGACATCACAAATATGAAATAACACATATCATGTAGTAACCAAAAAAGTGTTAAACAAATCAAAATAGATTTTAGATTTTAGATTCTTCAAAGTAGGCACCCTTTGCATTGATGGCAGTTTTGCACACTCTTGGCATTCTCTCAAACAAGTTCACCTGGAATGTTTTTCCAACAGTCTTGAAGGAGGTCTTACATATACTGAGCACTTGTTGGCTGCTTTTCCTTCACTCTGCGGTCCAACTCATTCGAAACCATCTCAATTGGGTTGAAGTCAGGTGATTGTGGAGGCCATGTCATCTGATGCATCACTCCATCACTCTCCTTCTTGGTCAAATAGCCCTTACACAGCCTGGAGGTGTGTTGGGTCATTGTCCTGTTGAAAAACAAATGATAGTCCCACTAAGCACAATCCAGATGGGATGGAGTATCGCTGCAGAATGCTGTGGCAGCCATGCTGGTTAAATGTGCCTTGAATACTAAATAAATCACAGACAGTGTCACCAGCAAAGCACCCCCACACCATCACACCTCCTTCTCCATGCTTCACAGTCGGAACCACATATGCGATGTCATCCGTTCACCTACTCTGCGTCTCACAAAGACACAGCAGTTGGACCCAAAAATCTCAAATTTGGACTCATCAGACCAAAGAACAGATTTCCACCAGACTAATGTCCATTGCTCATGTTTCTTGGCCCAAGCAAGTCTTGTCATGCCCTGATCTGTTTCATCTGTCTTTGTGTTTGTCTCCACCCTCTTCCAGCCATCTTTCCCATTATCCCCGTGTATGTATACCTGTGTTCTCTGTTTGTCTCTATGTAAACTGGAAACCACATATCCTGAGGCTGCATTCATTGAAGCTGGGGATTTTAAAAATGCTAATCTGAAAACAAGACTCCCTAAATTCTATCAGCATATCGATTGTGCTACCAGGGCTGGTAAAACTCTGGATCATTGTAATTCTAACTTCTGCGACGCATATAAGGCCCTCCCCCGCCCTCCTTTCGGAAAAGCTGACACGACTCAATTTAGTTCCTTCCAGCCTACAGACAAAAACTAAAACAAGAAGCTCCCGCGCTCAGGTCTGTTCAACGCTGGTCCGACCAATCTGATTCCACGCTTCAAGATTGCTTCGATCACGTGGATTGGGATATGTTCCACATTGCGTCGAACAACAACATTGACGAATACGCTGATTCGGTGAGCGAGTTCATTAGAAAGTGCATCGGCGATGTTATACCCACAGCAACGATTATAACATTCCCAAACCAGAAACCCTGGATTGATGGCAGCATTCACGCGAAACTGAAAGTGCAATCCACTGCTTTTAACCAGGGCAAGGTGACCGGAAACATGACTGAATACAAACAGTGTAGCTATTCCCTCCGCAAGGCAATCAAACAAGCTAAGTGTCAGTATGGAGACAAAGTAGAGTCACAATTCAACTGCTCAGACACAAGAGGTATCTGGCAGGGTCTACAGTCAATCACGGATTACAAAACATGTTAACCCTTGCAAGGCTGCACTCCCAGACGGTATCCCCAGCCACATCCTCAAAGCATGCGCAGACCAGCTGGCTGGTGTGTTTACGGACATATTCAATCACCCCATTCCGTGGCGGCAGGGTAGCCTAGTGGTTAGAGCGTTGGACTAGTAACCGGAAGGTTGCAAGTTCAAACCTCTGTCGTTCTGCCCCTGAACAGGCAGTTAACCCACTGTTCCTAGGCTGTTATTGAAAATAAGATTTTGTTCTTAACTGGTTAAATAAAGATAAAATAAATAGAATTCCCATGAATGTTAGAGCGCTGGATGGGTTCTCCATAGGCCGGGTTACCCACCATACCACCCCCATCAACCTAAGAGTGTCAGGGAACCACAGCGAGACGCTCCAGTTCCTGCTAGTTAAGTTTCTGCAGGTTCCCGTGGTATTGGGATTCTTTTGGCTCCAGCGACACAATCTCTCTATTGACTGGTCTCTCTATTGACTTGCCCCGGACCTCTTCGCCATTTCCGCGGAGTACACCCCCAGGAGCCGAGACCATTCTCCCATGCTCCAAGATCATTAGCCCCTCTGCTGTTCGTCTTCTGTTGCCCCGTACCCTCCCGTATACATCCTACTTTTCATATATCTAGAGTTAAACCCATGTCTCGCAGCCCTTTGTCGCCTGTTTCTGGGTCTCATCTCTGAGTTCCAACGCCCAAACCCTGGGTCAATCAGGTATGCGCCCAGGTAGGACGCCAGGTGGCGCCCCTAGGGGGAGGGGGGGGGGGGGGTACTGTCACACCCTGATCTGTTTCACCTGTCTTGGTGTTTGTCTCCACCCTTCTCCATGTGTCGCCCATCTTTCCTGTTATCCCCTGTGTATTTATACCTGTGTTCTCTGTTTGTCTGTTGCCAGTTTGTTTCGTTCGTAGAACCTACCAGCATTTGTTTCCCTGCTCCTGCCTGTTTTTTGCTCCTGTTTTGTCTTTCCCTGTTTTTGACCACTGCCTGCCCTGACCCTGAGACTGTCTTGCGTTCTGGACCGTGTTGGAGCGAACCATTAAGGAGAGAGCTGAGCATTAAATAGGTCTAGTTGCCAGGCTGAAATAGCAAGGACATGCACATTAAGAGAAGATGACACCCAGGCCTTATGACACCCAGGCTATACTCTATTTTTGAAAGAGTACATTAACCAAGACCATACGAACATTTATGACAGCTGGACATACTATGGTCAGCAGGATACATAAAGAAAGATAGAAGCAAGATAACTGATGACTAACACGTGAAACATAAGCAGGCAATGCATACATTATTTTTAGAACATGGAAAGAGTTCTACCATCATTACAACCTAACCAAAAGCAGATATGAGCGTTAGTGGGCGTGAACTAGCTCTGAGATGAGAAGAAAATAATTTATGCATTGCATGCTTATGTTTCACGTGTTAGTCATCAACCCTTACACCCTCTCTGTATTATTGACCCTTGCCTGCCTTGCCCTGTCATTTGCCGGCCCCTGTTTAAGGAATAAACTTTTGTTTCTTCAAAACTGTCTGCATCTGGGTTATAGCTTAAATGTGATAAGTCTCTTCTATTTGGTGTTCTTTAGTATTGGTTTCTTTGCAGCAATTCGACCATGAAGGCTTTATTCACACAGTCAATAAACCTGAATGAGTATGTGTCCAAACTTGACTGCTCCTGCACGTGGCTGTAACGTGTACGCTAAGAATCGGGAAGCAAGTACAGGTAGTGAATTTAATAAATACCGTAACAAAACATGAAATACGATTAGTGTAGACATGAAACAAAATCAGAATCAATAACGTCTGGGGAAAGAACCAAAGGGAGTGACAGATATAGGGAAGGTAATCAGGAAGGTGATGGAGTCCAGGTGAGTCTCATGAGCGGGAGTAGACGTGACAGTGGCAAGGGGTTAAGCCCTCTCACCTGGTTAAAAGTTAAAAGTTTGTACAGATGTAGAATCTTAATTTGACCTATACTGTCACAGCAAAATAAGGATTTAAACGTTTAGGCCATACATTCTGAGCAACAAAAGAGTGATCAAATTAAGATCCTACACCTATAGATTATATCAGTGGGACTGTTTACCTCCAGGGAACCTAGTGGATGCAGGTTCCTGGTGCTTCAAATGCCATAGCAGGTTCATTTAATGTGAAGAAAGTTCATTTACTGTGTGCTATGTTAGCCCTACACATGTGTAGGCTAGTATTGACTCTCACAGTCTTACAGTATGTTCATATTTTAAGCTATACTGATTCACAAACAATTGATATGCAAACGTTCATTGTGATATAAAAAGGTCTTTACTTCTTATGCTTTTCCAAATGTTGCATTTGAATGCAATATGAACACAGCATCTACTGTCCATGGGCTTCAATTAAGCCTTAACAGTTACATTTTGTCTAGAGTGGGACCAACAGTTGTTGAGAACATAGTTGGCCTGAACCCTTTTTCTAGATTAAACAGTATGGTAGTAGTTTACGTAATTCAATCTATCTGGAATGAATGGTTGTACAAGCCAGTGTGTTCAGAGTTCATACATGTTGAACAATACAGTTCTCCAAATACTCAGACAAACCTGTTTTTTCTAGATAGCATCTCATGCATTGCAGATAGCATCTTCTGCATTCTCGCCATGACCTGTGCATTATTCAAACACACGCACACTGTTGTGCACACACACGCACATATCAGGTATATCTTAGTGCCGAAACCAGATCATACTGTAGTTCCTCAACAACATGGTGTTAGGAGAGTTCGTTTATCTTAAGTAGCACGATCACTAACATGTCATGAAAGTAATGACATTTTCATGAGATGCGCAATTAAGTAGAGGAAAAAATCAGTAAGGAAAATCAGATCAATGTCAGGTTGATTAATCTGACTTGATCACTGGGTCGAGATTATTAATATTAATACAATTAAACATTTAAATGCTCATTCAAATTAAAGTCTTGGTCCAGATATTATTCTGGACATAAAATAACAAGAAACAAGATTCTTAGGTTGGCATCTAATTTAATCATACGTTTTATTCTGAAAATGAAAAACATCATTGTCTGATGGGAGACTATCTGCTGGTAAGAGTGGTCTTATTCCACTTATAAGGATTATATTTATTCCACTTTTACTGATATGTGATGGGATGAATGTATGAAGTACGACATTACCATTGGCTTTGAGGGGCCAGTGTTTTGGGCAACCATAGTCCTGAAGAAGAACCATAGTGGGGCCAAACATGATCATCCTAATATTCAAACATTGTATTGATCCTCATGATATTCGGACATTGGTATGATTAGCCTAATATTAAGACATGTTATTGATCATCCTAATATTTTAACATGGTGGGGTGGCAGTTAGCCTAGTGGTTAGAGTGTTGAACTTGTAACCAAAAGGTTGCTAGATCAAATCCCGAGCTGACAAGCTAAAAATCTGTTGTTCTACCCCTGAACAAGGCAGATAAACCCACTGTTCCTAGGCAATCATTGAAAATAAGAATTTGTTCTTAACTGACTTGCCTAATTAAATAAAGGTTAAAAAATAAGTGGAATATTCAAACAGGTTGTTGATTACCCTAATATTCACTTGGCAGGCCATGGCAAATATAATTTGAATGAATGCATCATGCCATTAGAACAATGGTACAAATGTGTATGCTGAATATTCATTAATGAAATAAATAACTTACAATGACGATGTGTCTCTCTTTTCCTTTGAGATTTCAGGATCCTAGTTGAGGACAATTTCAGATTAGCACTTGGATGCATTTCAAAGGTTATGAAAGTTGCTTGTCACACCCACAGAAGCAGAACTATGATGCCAACCACATGACTTTGAGGTGTGACAGTGCACCTGTCAGAAGAACTTCAATTCATAAGTTCATACACTTATCACATAATTCGAAGGCAGAATAAATCATTATCAAATTTCCTGTCTATGAAATATGGCATCAGTGACATGAAGTGTCATTATTGATGAATTGTATAATGTGTCATGAAGCACCTCCCCCAGCCGTGTGGAATGTCAATAGGATCCTGAACTTGAGGTAACCTGACACCTGACACCTGATGATGATGCTGTCCTGCATAGCGATATAAAATCTCCCAGCTCCCAAAAGAATGATTACATTCACCTGACAATTAGTAAGGGTGGTATTATGTTGAGAGAATAGGTTGTGGATTGTCTAAAAGCCTCATACTGGATTCTCTGAAGGTAAGTAGCCCACATCTGTACACATTATGTTTGTAGACTACAATATTTGGTACAACATGCTTTAAAAAAAAATATTACATAGCTTTAATTTTGTTGTTGTTGTTGACAAAAACCCCTCTTATTGTGATTCATTCATTTTAAATGTTGAACTTAGTTCCACAAGATATAAAAGCCAATATGCACTTTTTGATATGTAGCTTAACACGGTATTAGAAATGTAAAGATATTATTACTATAATACTACATTTGCCAATATTTGCAATTTAATGCTCCCATAATGAATATTGAAAATATAAAATAATTTGAGATGCTGTAAGAAAAGCAAGTGTTGATGAGCATTACCCTTGTACAGCCTCCCTGGCTCCCTGGCCTCCCGGTTCTGGAAAGAACCCTCCATTAAAATACATTACTGTAATTATTTGCTAAATGACATCACAGTTTATAGACGTTACACAAGTTAACTTGTATGTAAATCAAGTTTGTCTAGTTCAAAGCAGCTTAAAAACATGTACTACAACATGCATACATACATGAAGGCAAACCTCAATTCGCCCTAGCATAGCATTCAGATTGTTTAGTACAGAAATCATTATTCACTTTTCAAAATGTACATTAACTCGTTTATTTAGGGTCCGCAAATATCCTCATATTTACTATATTGAAATTACAGTTTAAAATCGCTTTCTCTGAATTGCAGGAACGTAGCGTCAGAGTTCATTCACCATGGGGAGAGAGGATGGGGACATGCCAGACTCTCTACCAACCATCCCTGAGGGTATTGTCTGTCTCACATCATTTAAGGTCGTATTTATTGGCATAGAATTCCAAGTTAAGAGTAGAGTAGAAGGAGTTGTGGTTGACTGATATAATCAGTAAGTGAAATTAAATAATTCTGTACAGTCAGTACACCAAAGTGAGAGGTGTCGTTCAACCTGGTTTCAGAGCACTTCATATTATTCTCTATGTAAATTCTAAAATCAATTTAGTATGATATGTTAAGTTTTGTATGGTATGTATTACTTTGTGGATGTCCATCACCCATTTTGTATGACATGTTAGGAATTACAATTTGTATTATATGTTGCGAATTAGAAAAATATCAATATGTTCCCGAATTTGCTAAAAGTATGATATGTTACGAATTCTAGCTAGGTAGCTAGGTGGCTAACTTTAGCTAGCTTGCTAGCGTTAGCTAGGCTAGGGGTAAGGTTTAGGGGTTAGGGTTAAGGTTAGGGTTAAGTTTGAAATGAGGTTAAAGGGTTAAGGTTAGAGTTATGGTTATAGGAAGGGTAACTAAAGGGGTTATGGTTAGGGGAAGGGTTAGCTAAAAGGATAATGGTTAGGGGAAGGGTTAACTAAAAGGATTACATTTAGTGTTAGGGGAAGGATTAGCTAACATACTAATTTGAGTGTCCCGAATGTACATGTACTATGTTATGTCTAATCAATGAGACCAGGCAGTATCATTGGATGCCAGGTAGCCTAGTGGTTAAGAGCAATGGACTAGTAAATGAAAGGTCGTTGGTTTGAATCCCCAAGCTGACTAGGTGATAAATGTGTCCTTTAGCATGGCAATTAACCTCCCTTTAAATCGCGCTGGACAAAGAGTGTCTTCTAAATGATGTCTATGTTTAATTGATCATTGGTAATTGATTCAGAGGTATTTGCAAAAGGCTACCCCAACCTGGCCTTCCATGAGGATAAGAAGCCTCAGGAGCGGATGACAGAGGGGCAGCCAACCGTTGACACGGAGCGCAAGCCAAAGAAGGGCCTCGGGTAAGCAACATTGCCATTCCTACTTAACTCCTATTACAGTGTGCTATTACTGTTAAATATATTTTGGTTTGCTCATGAATCTATGTTTCATTTTCAAGAAGGAAGAAAAAAGAACCAGCCAAAGCAGTGGGATTTTTCCAGTTGGTATGTCCTGATTTTGGTTTCAGAAATAGTAGGAAATACACAATAATATTTTGGCAATCTGCACATACACTGTAGTACATGTAGTATATGTCAAAATGGGATAATTTGTTACAAGTGATCAAGATTCATATTCTCCAGTCATTCCAATGTCTGCTGCATTTGACTGTGGTTTTATGTGTGTTGTGGATGCAGTTCCGCTACGCTACTGGTTGTGAGGTGCTCCTGATGATAATCGGCCTGCTATGTGCTGCCCTCCACGGGATAGCCCTGCCCCTTATGTGTGTTGTGTTTGGACAGATGACCGACAGCTTTGTACAAAGTGGACAGCAGCTCAACTTTACAGGTACATATTCTGTTTGACAAGGTACAGATGTAGAATCTTAATTTGATCACTCTGTCGCAGGACAAGGGCTCTATTTTAACAAACCTAATGCAATGGTAAATCTAAATGCTGGCGGTAGGGCTTTAGGTTGGGGGTTTGTCAGAAAATATTTGTCTATTTTCAGAACCAAAAATGATTGGCGCAGTGCTGACGGTGGCGAGAAAGGGCATAGTTTTCACGATTAAACTAGTTGTGGGTGTGTCAGGCTTGGCCCCTCACTGGCCATTCAGAAAGTGCTCAATGGCTAAATATATGGTTTATTCAAGTTGTGTATTTATGGTCTTTTATGTATCACCTTGGAATTAACTCCAATTCCAAAGTTAGTCCATTATAGTTTAAACAGCTTACAGAAATTAAATAACACAATGTAGACCTATCCTCTCTTTGCTAAATAGGTCAACTTGAACCTGTTTCCAGTCTTCATTGTTCTAAGTAATTGCATGGTTTCAATGTGGACATAAATACATAGCATTCACACTGATATAGGGGCTAGGCCTACTGTAAATTGCATTATGGCTGAGCTTGGACATGCCAATAGTTGTCAATAAGCTAAGGTCTAAAAAGAGAGCTAATCACATTTGAAACAAAACCACTTGTATTAAATAGGCTATGTCTAAATACAGTTACAGGCTCCATAATTACTCCTCTCAAACATGATCTTTTAATAAAGCTTTGGTGATTAAGATTTGTTTCCAACCCTTTTTACAATCTTGACTAGCCTACTTGATTGCATTGGACAGGACAAAAAGAAAACAGCCTTCATTGACAGAATCGGAGGCTATGCTTGGTTTTTAATCAAATAAAATGAAATGGGGGGGGGGGGGGAATATAGTGTTTTATGTTTTTAAATACTATGAAGGCCTATACAGGCACCAAAAGCCCATTACTCTTGTTCCATGTTCATATGGGCAATGTGAGTCACAGCTGGATATCCGCTGTATAAATCGGTAAAACCATCTTCTGTTTGGTATTAAATATCCCTGCCAGCACTCCCTGAAATTAGCACTTTGATCATGTTTTTAAGGACGCACCTCAAATATTTCCTCCCATCTGAGCGCAAGCAAGCTGGAACAAGACAGGGAAATGACCAATCCTTGTGCAATAGTTTAACAATAGCAGAGCGCTGGTTTTAAGAGGTCGAAATTGCAAATGAAAGTGAGTTTGACACTAGCCCTGCCATAACGCCAGCCAAAAATAGAGCGGGTCCTTCCCAACAACGCAGAGAATGTTTACTGTTTATACTTCACCCTGTCCCCACTGCCAGAGTATCCCACTTCGTGAATGTTTAGTGTATATACTTCACCCTGTCCCCACTGCCAGAGTATCCCACTTCGTGAATGTTTAGTGTATATACTTCACCCTGTCCCCCCTGCTTGTGAATGTTTACTGTATATACAGTGCCTTGCGAAAGTATTCGGCCCCCTTGAACTTTGCGACCTTTTGCCACATTTCAGGCTTCAAACATAAAGATATAAAACTGTATTTTTTTGTGAAGAATCAACAACAAGTGGGACACAATCATGAAGTGGAACGACATTTATTGGATATTTCAAACTTTTTTAACAAATCAAAAACTGAAAAATTGGGCGTGCAAAATTATTCAGCCCCCTTAAGTTAATACTTTGTAGCGCCACCTTTTGCTGCGATTACAGCTGTAAGTCGCTTGGGGTATGTCTCTATCAGTTTTGCACATCGAGAGACTGACATTTTTTCCCATTCCTCCTTGCAAAACAGCTCGATCTCAGTGAGGTTGGATGGAGAGCATTTGTGAACAGCAGTTTTCAGTTCTTTCCACAGATTCTCGATTGGATTCAGGTCTGGACTTTGACTTGGCCATTCTAACACCTGGATATGTTTATTTTTGAACCATTCCATTGTAGATTTTGCTTTATGTTTTGGATCATTGTCTTGTTGGAAGACAAATCTCCGTCCCAGTCTCAGGTCTTTTGCAGACTCCATCAGGTTTTCTTCCAGAATGGCCCTGTATTTGGCTCCATCCATCTTCCCATCAATTTTAACCATCTTCCCTGTCCCTGCTGAAGAAAAGCAGGCCCAAACCATGATGCTGCCACCACCATGTTTGGCAGTGGGGATGGTGTATTCAGCTGTGTTGCTTTTACGCCAAACATAACGTTTTGCATTTGTAACAGTATAAATTTATACCGTCCCCTCGCCCATTCCCGGGCGCGAACCAGGGACCTTCTGCAGAGCAAGGGGAACAACTACTTCAAGGTCTCAGAGCAAGTGACGTCACTGATTGAAACGCTATTTAGCGCACACCGCTAACTAAGTTAGCCGTTTCACATCCGTTACACATTGTTGCCAAAAAGTTCAATTTTGGTTTCATCTGACCAGAGCACCTTCTTCCACATGTTTGGTGTGTCTCCCAGGTGGCTTGTGGCAAACTTTAAACAACACTTTTTATGGATATCTTTAAGAAATGGCTTTCTTCTTGCCACTCTTCCATAAAGGCCAGATGTGTGCAATATACGACTGATTGTTGTCCTATGGACAGAGTCTCCCACCTCAGCTGTAGATCTCTGCAGTTCATCCAGAGTGATCATGGGCCTCTTGGCTGCATCTCTGATCAGTCTTCTCCTTGTATGAGCTGAAAGTTTAGAGGGACGGCCAGGTCTTGGTAGATTTGCAGTGGTCTGATACTCCTTCCATTTCAATATTATCGCTTGCACAGTGCTCCTTGGGATGTTTAAAGCTTGGGAAATCTTTTTGTATCCAAATCCGGCTTTAAACTTCTTCACAACAGTATCTCAGCCTGGTGTGCCTGGTGTGTTCCTTGTTCTTCATGATGCTCTCTGCGCTTTTAACGGACCTCTGAGACTATCACAGTGCAGGTGCATTTATACGGAGACTTGATTACACACAGGTGGATTGTATTTATCATCATCAGTCATTTAGGTCAACATTGGATCATTCAGAGATCCTCACTGAACTTCTGGAGAGAGTTTGCTGCACTGAAAGTAAAGGGGCTGAATAATTTTGCACGCCCAATTTCAGTTTTTGATTTGTT
The DNA here is from genome assembly GCF_045791955.1 of Oncorhynchus clarkii lewisi. Lineage (NCBI taxonomy): Eukaryota > Metazoa > Chordata > Actinopteri > Salmoniformes > Salmonidae > Oncorhynchus > Oncorhynchus clarkii. The sequence goes on from NC_092148.1 coordinate 5,548,927, forward strand.
AAAAAAGTTTGAAATATCCAATAAATGTCGTTCCACTTCATGATTGTGTCCCACTTGTTGTTGATTCTTCACAAAAAATACAGTTTTATACCTTTATGTTTGAAGCCTGAAATGTGGCAAAAGGTCGCAAAGTTCAAGGGGGCCGAATACTTTCGCAAGGCACTGTACTTCACCCCTCCCCACTGAGAATGTTGACTGACTCCAGCACTTCCTGGTTCTGTCAGCAGTCATTGTCCTTTTGGAATGTAAATCTTTGCCCCAGCCCCCCGAGTGACACAGCGGTCTAAGGCACTGCATTGCCGTGATAGATGCATCACTACAGAACCGGGTTCGATACCGGGAGACCCATGAGGTGGCGCACAATTGGCCCAGCGTTGTCCGGGTTAGGAGAGGGTTTGGCCGGCCAGCCAGGATGTCCTTGTCCCATTGTGCTCTAGTGACTCCTTGTGGCGGGCCGGGCGCATGCACGCTGACTCGTGTCGCTAATTGTACGGTGTTTCCTCTGACACATTGGTGCGGCTGGCTTCCGGGTTAAGGAAGCAGTGGGTCAGGAAGCAGTGCGGCTTGGCAGGGTTGTATTTTGAAGGATGCATGGCTCTTGACCTTCGCCTCTCCCGAGTCCATACGGGAGTTGCAACGAGTTACACTGTAACTACCAATTGGATATCACAAAATTGGGGTAAAAAGTACAACCCCAAAAATATCTTCGCCCCAGTCTAAGATAATTTACACTCTGAAGCATGTTCACAACAAGGATTTGGCTCTATTTATTGTTCCCTCTATCCAGTCTCACAGTCCCTGCCACTTAAAAGCTTCACGGTAGGGATGGTGTTAAATAGGTGATGAGCTGTGCATGTTTTTCTCTTATGATCTCAGTCTTTCACGTGCATTTTTTTTGCAAACTCCAACTGTCATGTTCTTTTTTCTCAGGAGTGGCTTCCATCTGGCCACTTTCCCATAAAGCCTAGATTGGTGAAGTGCTGTAGAGACTGTTGTCCTTCTGGCAGCTTCTCCCATCTCAGCCAAGGAAAGGGAAAGGGGATCTCTAGTCAGTTGCACAACTGTTGTCTTCTGCATTTAACCCAACCCTTCTGAATCAGAGGTGCGGGGGGCTGCCTTAATCGATGTCATTGTCTCTCGGGGAGCAGTCAGTGGGCAAGACAAGATATTTAAGTGCCTTTGAACAGGGTATGGTAGTAGGTGTCAGGCACACCGGTTTGTGTCAAGAACTGAAACGCTGCTGGTATCCCATGTGTATCAAGATTGGCCCACCACCCAAATGACATCCAGCCAATTTGACACAACTGTGGGAAGCATTGGAGTCAACATGGGCCAGCATCCCTGTGGAACGCTGTCGACACCTTGTAGAGTCCATGCCCCGATGAATTCAGGCTTTTTTGAGAGCAAAAGAGCCCTTCAGGTCTTACTCAGACTGGCTACGGAGAGTGTGATCACACAGTCATCCAGAACAGGCGGTGCTCTCATACATGGTTCAGTGTTGCTTTCCTCGAAGCGAACATAGAAGGATAGCGTTATGGTCATATTTGCAGAAATGGAGGGAAAGGGAGAGCTTTGTATGTATCTCTCTTTGTAGAGTAAAGGTGATTTAGAGTTTTTTTCACCTCTAGTTGCACAGGTGACATGCTGGTAGGATTTCAGTTTTCCAGCATTAAAATCACCATCCACTAGGAGCGCTGCCTCTGGGTGAGCATTTTCTTGTTTGCTTATGGTCCTATACAGCTTGTTGAGTGCGGTCTTAGTGCCAGCATCGTTTTGGTATTTGACATTTATTAGGATCTCCATTAGCCGCTGCAGAAGCATCAGCTACTCTTCCTGGGGTCCACATGAAACATACTAACATCATACATAGTACAGCACATTATTAGTTAAGCACTGAAATGCATACATTTGAAACATCACACATAGCCTACGTATCAGTACATACACACAATATCTAGATCTAAACAGTGCAATTAGCATTACAATACAAAATATATAAAATGGCTGTGCAGCAAGGTGTTCTTTTACCTGATTTTTAAACTGATTTTATTGCTTGAGTTACCTGGAGTGATAGAGTTCCATGTAGTCACAGCTCTATTTAATACTGTACGTTTCCCAGCCTCTGTTCTGGACCTGGGGACTGTGAAGAAACCTCTGGTTCATGTCTTGTGCTGTACCGATGAGTGTCCGAACTGTGTTCCAACTGCTTGAACAAACAGTTCGGTATCTTCAACACATCAATACCTTGCACAAAGACCAATAGAGGTTCAGTCAATCTTTCCTCAACTTTGAGCCAGGAGAGACTGATATGCATGTTACTGACACTTACCCTCCATGTACTGTACATCTAAGTGCGATATGTGCTCCTTTGTTCTGGACCAACTGCAATTTACCTATGTCCTTCTTTGCTGCACATGACCACAGTAGTCCAGAAGCGACAAAACTAGGGCCTGTAGGACCTGTCTGGTTGACTGAGATATCAAGAAGGCAGAGCAATGCCCTATCATGGACAGATCTCTTCCCATTTTAGCAACCATTGAGTCTATATGTTTTGACCATGACAGCTTACTACCTAGGGTTACATCGCTAATTTTCACATTTAGTCTCATCAACTTGCTCAATAGCCACATTATTCAGTAATAGATCTAATCAAGGTTTAACGTTGACTGATTGATTTGTTAAATAAATAATGCTTTTTGTTTTGAGATATTTATCACCAGACTATTGCTAGTTACCCATTCTAAAACTGACTGGAGCTCTATATTAAGGGTGTCAGTTATTTATGTTACTGTTGCAGAAGACGTGTATGCTGTTGATTTTGTCTGCGTACATAGACAAACAGGTTTTATTCAAGTTCAGTGGAAGGTCATTTGTAAAAACAGAAAACAATAGTGGCCCTAGCCGGCTGCCCTGCGGTACATCACACTCAACGGAATTTGCATGAGAGAGGCTTCCATTAACGAAAACCCTCTGTGTTCTATTAGATAGGTAACTCTCAATCCATAATAAGGCAGCGGATGAAAATCCTCGGCAATAGGTTAGGATCACTACATCAAAAGCTGCTCTGAAGTCTAACAAAACACCTCCCACCATCTTCTTACTATTCATTTCTTTCATCCAATCATCAGCCATTTGTCAGTGCTGAGCATGTTGAGTGCCCATCCCTATAAGCATGCTGAAAGTCTGTTGTTAACTCTGTAAAATAACTTTGTTTTTGATCAAACTATTTTTTTCTCTCCAAAAGTTTGCTAAGCACTTGTAACAGGCTGACTTGTCAGGTGTTTTAACCATTAAAGGGTGCTCTTCTATTCTTGGGTAGCGGAATTACCTTTGCCTCCCTCCATGTCTGAGGGCACACATCGTCTTCTAGGCTTGTGGTGTTAAATCCACAGCTATCTTGGTAAATAGTATAGTCTACAGCTTATCACGAGGTATTCTTACTCAGGTGAGCAGAACCTTGAGACTTCCTTAATATCACTCACCAGCTGTTGTTAACAGAGACACTCACCTCCCCCCTTGATCTTACCTGAGCTAGATGTATATTATCCGTGTCCTTGTTCAGCCACGACTCTAAGAAACATAGGATATTACAGTTCTTCAGGTTCCATTGATAGGATAGTCTCGAAAAGAGCTTGTCCAGTTTGTTCTCTTGAACGTTCGCTAATTGAACAGAGGGTAGAGGCAGTTTATGTATTCATCTATGTACAATTGTGGCCAAAAGATTTGAGAATGACACAAATGTTAATTTTCACAAAGTTTGCTGCTTCAGTGTCTTTAGATATTTTTGTCAGATGTTACTATGGAATACTGAAGTATAATTACAAGCATTTCATAAGTGTCAAAGGCTTTTATTGACAATTACATGAAGTTGATGCAAAGAGTCAATATTTGCAGTGTTGACCCTTCTTTTTCAAGACCTCTGCAATCCGCCCTGGCATGCTGTCAATTAAGTTTGTGGCTACATCCTGACTGATGGCAGCCCATTCTTGCATAATCAATGCTTGGAGTTTGTCAGAATTTGTGGGTTTTTGTTTGTCCACCTGCCTCTTGAGGATTGACCACAAGTTCTCAATGGGATTAAGGTCTGGGGAGTTTCCTGGCCATGGACCCAAAATATCGATGTTTTGTTCCCCCAGCCAATTAGTCATCAGTTTTGCCTTATGGCAAGGTGCTTCATCATGCTTGAAAAGGTATTGTTCGTCACCAAACTGTTCCTGGATGGTTGGGAGAAGTTGCTCTCGGAGGATGTGTTGGTACCATTCTTTAAGCAAGCTCTGTACTGGTGGTGCCCCTATCCCGCAGCTGAATCAACTTTAGGAGACAGTCCTGGCGCTTGCTGGACTTTCTTGGGCGTCCTGAAGCCTTCTTCACAACAATTTAACCGCTCTCCTTGAAATTCTTGATGATCCGATAAATGGTTGATTTAGGTGCAATCTTACTGGCAGCAATATCCTTGCCTGTGAAGCCTTTTTTGTGCAAAGCAATGATGATGGCAATGTTTCCTTGCAGGTAACCATGGTTGACCGAGGAAGAACAATGATTCCAAGCACCACCCTCCTTTTGAAACGTCTGTTATTTGAACTCAATCAGCATGACAGAGGGATCTCCAGCCTTGTCCTCGTCAACACTCACACCTGTGTTAACGAATCACTGAATCCCTGACATGATGTCAGCTGGTCCTTTTGTGGCAGGGCTGAAAATGCAGTGGAAATGTTTTTTGGGGATTCCGTTCATTTGCATGGCAAAGAGGGACTTTGGAATGAATTACAATTCATCTGATCACTCTTCATAACATTCTGGAGTATATGCAAATTGCCATCATACAAACTGAGGCAACAGACTTTGTGAAAATTAATATTTGTGTCATTCTCAACTTTTGGCCACGACTGTAGTTTTGTCAGGGTGCCCGCACGTCGGCCTCTCTTGCACTTTCTCCTCCGAGTGCAGAGGATTAGGGTCTGGTCCGGGGTGAAAAGTATGTCCTGCACCGCCAACTGGTTGAAGTAGAAATCCTCATCCAATACAAGATTATTTATTGCTGTTCTGATGTCCAGAAGCTCTTTTTGGTCATAGCAAACCATGGGGGAAACATTATGTACAAAAAAGTTTAGATCAGCACAATGGAGTTTGTTTCTGGTCTCAGTTTCAGGAATGGCTGAAAATTTTAGGTAAATGTAATAATTTAACTCGGCTATTTGCACTGTTGGGAGATTTGGAAAGTCAATCATTCAACAATATTATAATAATTTTAGTGAAAATATTCTTTAAATCTTTAAAACTTACAATCTTTGGATACTATGTCATTAGAAAGGTTCAAAATTCATATAAAACATCACAGCACAGTCGAAAGATATATGGCTCGTTGAAATCAAAAGAGGATGGTCTTACGGAGATACATTTACTGTAGGTGGGCTGGACTGAGAGTAGCAGAGGGGTGAGATTAAAACGCTTATGATCAGTGATAGTTATTACTGAAAACACTATCTATATATAGATGTCTGAGTACATATCCAGTATCTATCCAAAATGTAATGTGTATAATCCAGAAACAGATATATTTGTTGTGTAATTACTGTGTATAAAAGTACCATGTATGACTGCAGCTGGTTCAGAAAATGACCATTTCATTTATGCAGAGTTAACAGCAACAAAACAAGTTATCCTTAGTGCTTCGATTACCCCTGCAATCCTCTCACCACAAACATGGTTATCATATTTTCAAGATAATGTTTGTATAGAGCGATCCGTGGCTGTGATAAACAATGCTCGGACAAATACAGTTGATGCATGGGATGTATTATGTAAAACTGTATCAGATATCAACAACTCTTGACCAAGCAACAGACCTACAATGTGAGTGGTGGGACGACATTTTATTTTCTGAGAATAATATAGAACATATTGTATTATAAACTCTACTTCCTTCCTACGAAATGTCATTGTGTACTCAAATAATTGACTCCTGACGGTATGTAAATAGTTTTTTGATCATTAAAAAGTGCCATGTATGTAAAACGTGTGTAAAATGTATATGTAGCCTAACAAAAAAGAGCATCAAACACAGGGGATATGCAACAACAAAACACACACACAAAAAACCACACTAAACAGCAGAATTGGTCAGGAACTAGTCAAACGGCCGCTATCCAATCCAGCACCATTCAATGCCCATTCATTATAATCCATCTGTCCTGTTGCTGCAGGATTATTTTCCTGCTGTTGCCAACTGGCTCAAATTAAGATTTTACATCTGTGTATTGGCTATAAAGTGCAGGGATCCTTTGTGGCCATGCATTACGGTGAGCTACATATGTGATTATTTCTATTATGGGTTGCATTGTTTATGCATATCTTCACCATGTACAATGGTGATTTGTGGATTATGTTTTATACTACACATATCATATGTTAGGCACGCCAGATTGTGAACATTGACTACTGGTATTGTCATTTCTCCATAGCCAATTTCACTGTGGAGGAGATCAGCGCTATATTGAACTCAACTGACGGATGTATTCAAATTCCTGGAGTTGATATAGAGGCTCTAATGACTCGGCAAGTGATAATAAGTACAGTAGATAACAGACACACATTATCAATATATTAATACAATGTGGCTTTTATTTCTGATTATAAACTGGGTGGTTTGAGCCCTGAATGCTGATTGGCCCGACAGCCGTGGTATATTAGACCGTATACCACGGGTATGACAAAACATTTTTTTTTTACTTATCTAATTACATTGGTAACCATTTTATAAAAGCAATAAGGCACTGGGGTTTGTGGTATATGGCCAATATACCACGGCTAAGGGCTGTATCCAGGCACTCTGCATTGCATCGTGCATAAGAACAGGCCATATACCCCCCCCCTCCACCCCCATTGCTTATTGCTTAAAAACATACTGTGTGATACATACATTTGAATTTCCAGACATGCCTATTACTTCATTGGGATCGGTTGTGCTGTGTTCCTGCTGGGGACCTTTCAGGTGATGTTGTTCTTGTTGACAGCCACCAAACAGACCAAACGGATCCGGGAGAAATACTTCCATGCCATCCTCCACCAACAGATGTCCTGGTTTGATACACACCAGATAGGAGTTCTCAACGTCAGGTTAACAGAGTGAGTTTGAAACATTGGATGAATGTTCGGGATTTTTTTTTAAAATCAAAGACAATGTCATATTTTAGCATATATGATCACATTGAGCAACTACAGATTGTTTCAATAATGTAAATTATTATAATATAATTAATGTAATACTTTTACTTTCTACAGTGACATCAACACAATCAACGAAGGCCTTGGAGACAAGATCTGTGTGTTCGTGCAGTTCTTCTGCACCTTCTTGTCAGGGTTCATCATTGGTTTCATCTTCGGCTGGAAGCTAACCCTCGTCATCCTGACCGTCAGTCCTCTCCTGGCAGGATCAGCTGCCGTCTGGTCCAAAGTAAGACTACCAATGATCTGCAAAGACAAAAGCTTTATCCCAAATGGTACCCTATTTCCTATATAGTGCACTACTTGAAAGTAGTAGACTATATAGGGAATAAGGTGCCATATTGTTTTCATATGTGTCACTAAACAGTGGTCGCATCACTACTCTCGTGCCCAATCCCAAATCCACCCCTAGTTTATACTTATCCAATCCTCTCAGTTTTCCACAATCACATTTCTTTTATAAAGACATTTTTACATCAGCATTGTAAGATACCGTATTCATGAACAGTTTCTATTTGATTTCAGATACTTGCCACCCTGACCAGTAAGGAGCTGTCTGCCTATGCCAAAGCAGGGGCGGTAGCTGAAGAGATACTGGTGGCTATCAGGACAGTTGTGGCTTTCAATGGACAGAAGAAAGCTGTGGAAAGGTTAGTCAGTTACTAACTAATTAATGTGTTGCATAAAACAGTGGATCTTTCCATAATTATTAATATGATTTACCAAAATCAAGACACATTCCCCTATTTAGGCATGTGTTCTATATATTTTAGGTATGAAAGAAACTTGGAGGATGCTAAAAACTTTGGGATAAAGAAAGCCATCACCACTAATGTGTCCATGGGCTTCACCCAGTTTGTCATATTTGGGACGTACGCCTTGGCTTTCTGGTACGGGACCAAGCTCTCTGTAGACGAGCCTGAAAACTACACCATTGGAAAAACCATTACAGTAAGCTTTTATGGAAGATTTTAAGTAGGAATTTACTATTTTCCAATAGATGCATTTACATTTTATTGTGAAGAGGCCTCTACAATGTCTTTACACCTGTTACTCTGTCTGATATTAATATAATTCCTTTCTTCATTACATTCTTTGTTGCTGCTATTTTTAGGTCTTCTTCTCGGTGATGATTGGGGCGTTCTCTTTGGGCCAGGGTGCGCCTAACTTGGAAGCCATCGCCAAAGCCCGGGGTGCTGCCTATGAAGTCTACAATACCATTGACCAGGTACCGGAAGTATTCAGTTTAACCCCTAAATCACCATAGCACTCACTCCGTATGAACTCACTCTAACTCACTCAGAACAACATGATCTCAAGAACTCAAGTCGAATTTAGACATTTGTCCTACTGCCGCGGTTGATGAGTTGATTTGTTTGTCATAGCCGCGGCCCATAGACAGCAGTTCAAAGGAAGGTCACAAACCAGACTGTGTGAAAGGAGACATTGAATTCAAGAACATCCACTTCAGCTACCCCTCCAGGAAAGATGTCAAAGTAAGTAGTGGATTTGAATCGAACCAGATCCAGACACTAACCTGTCTCCAAATGATTTGAAAAATGCACAATAAGGAAGAAGCTAAGTTGAATTTTCAGTTTCCAGTTGGATTAGCAAAAACAAAATGACAAGCTGTACAATTGTAAAATGACAGGTAAAAATACATGTTAAATACGTTGTGGGATGTGTTCCCTGTCGCTGTAGATTCTTGAAGGAGTGAATCTGACAGTGCCTCGTGGGAAGACCATAGCTCTGGTTGGAGCCAGTGGATGTGGGAAGAGCACCACCATTCAGCTGCTTCAGCGCTTTTATGATCCAGACTCAGGAGAGGTATGAACAAATCTGATCAAGGCTTATTCAAAGTGTGTTTAAAGTGCATTTGATGAGCCCGTCCTCCAATAGCTCCACCCACCAGCCTCCAGTGAAGGACTCACATGCTTTATGATCCAACCTCAGGAGAGGTATGCAGTACACGAGCGCATTAAAGTTCAAACACCTGACCCATAGTGCATACAGAGACTCACATGCACACACACGTGTAATGTACATTCACTCACGTACACTCATTCCCAAGTTTTGGTTTATCAGGTTTAGTGTTGAATTCAGTTCAGTAAAAAGTAAAATAGTATTGTAGTGCCCTCTTGTGGAATGTTGATATATCATTTGTCAGAAACGCTGTTGGTTTTGTTTGTATAGCTGAGGGTGGTAGGGGAGCTAAGGCTGCTGCAGCACCCCCTGATAAATCAAAATAAGAAATAAATAACAACAATAATAATAAACAACATTCCCACCTTTATTACTCCTGTATGAGCATAGAAAGTACTTGTCAGCAAAGCAGAGACATTTGCATGCCTAATGAATATGACCCTGGTTTGTTGTCAGATTACCCTGGATGGTCGGGACATCCGGACCCTGAATGTGAAGTGGCTGAGGGAGAATATGGGTATCGTCAGTCAGGAACCTGTGCTGTTCGGAACAACCATTGCAGAAAACATCCGCTATGGCAGAGAGGATGCCACAGATGAGGACATCGAACGGGCCGTGAGGGAGGCCAACGCGTACGACTTCATCTCCAAACTCCCCGATGTACGTGGGGATACTGACAAATGAGTACATACAATGGCTTCAGTGTTTCACATGTGTTATACAATAAATTATCTATGGTGTACAAATGATTTGAAGTGAGTAGGACAGCAGATATTCTGTTGTTTCTATGGCGACTGTGTTGAATTGAAATGTTTTTTTGTTTTGAAATTGTATACAGTGTAAGGAAATGGCCAAATAGTGATGATGTTATCCCAATGGACAAATTTAAACATGATTATTTCATCTCCATCCCATTTCATGTGGCGTTAACAGAAGCTGAACACCATGGTGGGGGAGCGGGGAGCCCAGCTCAGTGGAGGACAGAAGCAGAGGATAGCTATCGCCCGGGCCCTGGTCAAAAACCCGAAGATCCTCCTGCTGGACGAGGCCACCTCCGCCCTGGACACCCAGAGTGAGTCGGTCGTTCAGGCCGCTCTGGATAAGGTCAGTACCCTCCCTGAGTACCAGACCCATGGTTAAGGTTGTTCTCAAACCTGCTTTTGCGCAACCTAATAGCCTGACTCGATTTGTTTGACTGCAGCCTTGCAAGTTCACGTTTGCAGCAGTTGACAAACGTCAAGAATCAGAGTGAATCCATGAGATCCTGTTGGAATCCATCTCAGCGAAAATGAAGACGTAATAAAAAAAATGATTTGGAACAAATGATGGCAATATTGTCTCCTCCCATTCCCATAGGCCAGAGCGGGCCGCACCACAATAGTGATCGCCCACCGCCTGTCCACCATCAGAACAGCTGACGTGATCGCTGGCTTCAGCAACGGAGAGGTGGTGGAGCAGGGAACACACAGGGAACTCATGGCCAAGAAGGGGGTTTACTACTCTCTGGTCATGCAGCAGGTACTGTATCACGCTCACTGCATCCCAAATGGCACCCTATTCCCTTTATAGTGCACTGCTTTTGACCACCAGGGCCCCAACTCTGCCTCAACAGTAGAATCAGCCAACGTCTAAATCATGTTGATCAGAGTCATATTTAGAGATGTATATCATCAGTATCAGAGCAATATACCTTATCAAGCCTGTTTCTATATGATCAGTAATAAACAGGCTCTGTGTGTAACATGTTCAAATCCACTATCACACCTTGTCTGTTGTTCAGAGTCAAGGGAAGCCAGAGGAAGATGAAGAGGACCCTGTGGAAGAGGATAACCCTCCTAAATATGAGGATCTGGATTATGTCCTATATGACTCATCTGACATGGATGAGCTGGAAGTGGGAAACGAGGAAGGAATAGAAAACGGCGGCTTTGAAAAGAACTCAATCAGCAGTGGCCGTGTGGAAATGAAACCGACCAGGAGGAAATCTAAGAAGTCCAAGAAGGACAAGAAGGTACTATTACATAGATAATCCTTTATGACGTCCTTCATGTGCTATATAGGAACATGGCTTTGTTATAGTGCTATTGCTAAACTATCATCATACCTATTATATAATGTATGGTATATAATGAATGGTATATAATGTATGGTGAATATAATGAATGGTATATGATGTATGGTTGCATTCATTTACATTTTAGTTATTTAGCAGAAGCTCTTATCTTGAGCGACTTACAGAAGCAATTAGGTTTAAGTGCCTTGCTCAAGGGCATATCGACAGATTTTTCACCTAGTCGGCTCGGAGATTCGAACCTGCCACCCTACTGTATATAGTGGTAGTTCATTGTCTTCAGAAATAAGATCTGTTACATCATGTTGGTCCTTGGTCATTTAGTTTTGTCATTGATGACAATGTTTGATGACAGAAGGAAAAGAAACCAGATGAAGCTCCAGACATCCCCTTCACCAGAATCCTGGCCTTGAACAAGCCCGAGTGGCCGTACATGTTGGTAGGAACCCTGTCTAGCTTGGTGGGGGGAGCCGTTTATCCCTGTGTCGCCATCATCTTCGCCAAGATCATTGGAGTAAGTGTTTCACAAGACCACCTCCTTGTCTTCATAATATGAAGCATTGTTAAATACTGCAGAGACTATTCACATGTCCTAGGTGTCTTCATTGAGTTTGATTTAAACGAGGTGGTCTTATTTTTCCACATCATTTATTTGATGGTCGTTGGTTGGTGGGTTTTGGCTCTTATTTTCCAAAGCAGCCTTTTCATTTTCTGTTGTTATCTATTTTGGGCGGGTTTCTCTCCACCCCGTGACCTTCTCTAGGTGTTTTCCGAGGTTGACCCGGAAGTCAAACGACAGAAAACCATGATGTTTTCCCTGCTCTTCCTTCTCATCGGAGGAGTGGCTTTTGTCACCTACTTCCTAAAGGTTTTCTAATTTATAGATCTAAACTGTGTCCAAAATGGCAACCTATGCCCTATACAGTGCACTATCTCAAACATTTAATATGTTGTGGGTATGTCTGGTTGGGTACATTTCTGCTGTATGTTCTATGTTTCAGGGTTACATGTTTGGAAAATCAGGAGAGCTTCTTACCATGAGGCTGAGGAGGCAGGTATTCCATGCCATGATGAGACAGGTAGGACAAACTGTGCGGGAAAATATATACTTCAGCAATTGTACATAAATGTAAAAAGACTGACTTGTCATTGCTAATTTACTTTACTGTATTGATAATACCAGCAGAAGGAATTGTGCCACAGAACCTTGCTAAAATTAATTCTGAACTGCCACTTTGCAAGACTAAAATTGACTGAACTGCCACTTTCAGTGTTCTGCCTCAGAACCTTGCTAATTTGCCACAGTGTTTTCAGAACCTTGCTAAAATTACGATTCTGAACTGCCACTTTGCATCAGAACCTTGCTAAAATTACGATTCTGAACTGACACTTTGCAGGACCTTGATTGCTGAACTGCCACTTTGCATCAGAACCTTGCTAAAATTACGATTCTGAACTGCCACTTTGCAGTGTTCTGCCTCAGAACCTTGCTAAAATTACGATTCTGAACTGCCACTTTGCAGTGTTCTGCCTCAGAACCTTGCTAAAATTACGATTCTGAACTGCCACTTTGCAGTGTTCTGCCTCAGAACCTTGCTAAAATTACGATTCTGAACTGCCACTTTGCAGTGTTCTGCCTCAGAACCTTGCTAAAATTACTCCGAACTGCCAAGTGTTCTGCCTCAGAACCTTGCTAAAATTACGATTCCGAACTGCCACTTTGCAGTGTTCTGCCTCAGAACCTTGCTAAAATTACGATTCTGAACTGCCACTTTGCAGTGTTCTGCCTCAGAACCTTGCTAAAATTACGATTCTGAACTGCCACTTTGCAGTGTTCTGCCTCAGAACCTTGCTAAAATTACGATTCTGAACTGCCACTTTGCAGTGTTCTGCCTCAGAACCTTGCTAAAATTACGATTCTGAACTGCCACTTTGCAGTGTTCTGCCTCAGAACCTTGCTAAAATTACGATTCTGAACTGCCACTTTGCAGTGTTCTGCCTCAGAACCTTGCTAAAATTACGATTCTGAACTGCCACTTTGCAGTGTTCTGCCTCAGAACCTTGCTAAAATTACGATTCTGAACTGCCACTTTGCAGTGTTCTGCCTCAGAACCTTGCTAAAATTACGATTCTGAACTGCCACTTTGCAGTGTTCTGCCTCAGAACCTTGCTAAAATTACGATTCTGAACTGCCACTTTGCAGTGTTCTGCCTCAGAACCTTGCTAAAATTACGATTCTGAACTACCACTTTGCAGTGTTCTGCCTCAGAACCTTGCTAAAATTACGATTCTGAACTGCCACTTTGCAGTGTTCTGCCTCAGAACCTTGCTAAAATTACGATTCCGAACTGCCACTTTGCAGTGTTCTGCCTCAGAACCTTGCTAAAATTACGATTCCGAACTGCCACTTTGCAGTGTTCTGCCTCAGAACCTTGCTAAAATTACGATTCTGAACTGCCACTTTGCAGTGTTCTGCCTTAGAACCTTGCTAAAATTACGATTCCGAACTGCCACTTTGCAGTGTTCTGCCTCAGAACCTTGCTAAAATTACGATTCCGAACTGCCACTTTGCAGTGTTCTGCCTCAGAACCTTGCTAAAATTACGATTCCGAACTGCCACTTTGCAGTGTTCTGCCTCAGAACCTTGCTAAAATTACGATTCTGAACTGCCACTTTGCAGTGTTCTGCCTCAGAACCTTGCTAAAATGCATTCCTTACAGGAGATTGGATGGTTTGATGACAACAACAATGCAGTGGGAGTTCTAACCACCAGATTGGCCACAGATGCATCTCTGGTTAAAGGGGTAAGCACAATGCTCTGATTTACACATTGAGATACCGATCAAAATCTATCACATCAAGTCGATGTCAATTCAGAATCATTCTACTGTACAAATCTTTAAAAATGTCTACCTGTACATATGCTTCCATGTATTTACAGTTGCGTTCTTTAGAGTTGCAATGTCTGATAATGGATGGAACCTACTTGTTTCCTCTCTCCTCACCACCAGGCGACTGGGTCTAGGTTGGGTCTGGCCACCAACACAGTCTGTGCTCTCACCATCGCCATTGTGGTGGCCTTCATCCACAGCTGGCAGCTCACCCTCCTCATCCTCGCCTGTGTGCCCTTCCTCATTGGAGCCAACTTCATTCAGATGAGGGCCATGGCAGGCCACGCCTCCAAAGACCAGGGTGCCCTGGAGCAGTCTGGGAAGGTTAACATCAACTTTCTATTGCAATTGGGGTTGCAAAATGTTTCCAAAATTCCCAGATTTTCCAGTAATCCCAGTTATAGGTTTTCCAGAATCAGGAGGGAATAAGCAGAAAATCGGGGAAACCTTAAAACAGGATATCTGGATAACCAGGGAATTTCAGGAAGGTTACTGCTATTATGCAACCCTAATTGCAATGCACTTTGAGACAGTGGGCTATATCAGTGTGTGACACCATGTGTTCAAATAAAACGTTAATAAATCTTTATTCATCTTTTGTAGATATCTACAGAGACCGTTGAAAACTTCAAGACAGTTGTTGGATTGACACGGGAGGACGTCTTCTTTCACAAGTTCATGGACAGTCTAGAAAGACCATACCAGTAAGAGTACAGTTATTCACTTTGTTATAGACTCAGCTTTTGGATTGTTTGACCTTATAACCTACAGTCAAGTACTGATTAGATTTCAACTGAATACATCAGGAACGGTTTGGTGAAGGCTCCCATCTACGGACTAACATTTGCCGTTGCCCAAGCAATCCCTTACATGGTCAATGCTGCAATCTTCCGCTTTGGGTCCTGGCTTATTGCTCACTGTCACACAGAATATGAAAATGTTTTCCTGTGAGTATACATTCTGGTACTGTTATATCTCAAATGAATACATTCACACCAGGGTTGGGGTACATTCCATTTACATTCCAGTCAATTCAGGAAGTACACTGAAATTCCAATTCCAGTTGTCTTCAATGCTTTTCATTGAGGAAAATGTGGTGTTGGAATTGGGTTTTGAATTGACTGCAATTGAAATGGAATGTACCCCAACCCTGACTAGAACCCTTGGCTGCCACATTGTCACTACACGGTAATATAAAAATTATAGTAATAATATAATTATAACATTCATTTGGTGGGTGCTTATATTTGTCCTATTTCACACATGTGTATTAATGCACATGTGTGTTTTTTGCATATCCCAAATCTCCCTGAGACAGCCTCGTTGAGTTGGGTCATGACCAGGGTCTGCCGATATAGTGGCAGTGATAGTACAACATTGTCCTTTTCTTTCGCAGTGTGTTTTCTGTGATCATATTTGCTGCCATGAACATAGGAGAATCAGCATCTTTTGCTCCTGACTTTGCCAAAGCGAAAGCAGCTGCGGGGAGAATTCTTGGCTTGTTGGAGAAGAAACCAGAGATTGACATTTACAGTGAGGAGGGAGAGAAGCCAGTGAGTGAGATATAATGTGTCTTACTCCAATATAAACATAAATACAATGAGAACATTGTGTTTTGTCTGGGACAATGATATAACATTGTGTTTTGTCTGGGACAATGATATAACATTGTGTTTTGTCTGGGACAATGATATAACATTGTGTTTTGTCTGGGACAATGGTATAACATTGTGTTTTGTCTGGGACAATGATATAACATTGTGTTTTGTCTGGGACAATGATTGTGTTTTGTCTGGGACAATGATATAACATTGTGTTTTGTCTGGGACAATGATATAACATTGTGTTTTGTCTGGGACAATGTTGTCTTTTCCAGACGGACTTTGTCGGGGACATTGAGTTCCGAGGGATCCACTTTGCGTACCCGACCCGTCAGAACGTGAGGGTTCTCCAGGGGTTGAACGTGTCAGTGGGGCCTGGTCAGACCCTGGCCCTGGTCGGGGAGAGTGGCTGTGGTAAAAGCACCTCCATACAACTACTGGAGCGCTTCTATAGCCCTGCTGAAGGACAAGTGGTGAGACCAACACCAAAAATAATCAAATCATAAATGTAATATAAAGCACGCTTTCAAAACTATTTCAAAGTGCTAAACCAGTATACTGTGAATTGGAATGCAACAAATATAGTAAAACTGTTAGGCCACTTTTTAGCATTTTAATATTTAATATTTGTGAAGGTTGGCCTAAATCTGTGGTATTATTGTGGTGTCTCAGTTAATGAAGGGGTTGACCTAACTCTGTGGTATTATTGTGGTGTCTCAGTTAGTGGATGGGTTGGATACTAAGACCCTGAACCTGTCGTGGCTGAGGTCTCAGCTGGGCCTGGTGTCCCAGGAGCCCATCCTGTTCGACTGCAGCATCTCAGAGAACATCCAGTATGGGGACAACAGCAGAGAGGTCTCTCAGGATGAGATAGAGGAGGCAGCCAAGAACGCCAACATCCATGACTTCATCATGGGCCTGCCAGAGGTATAGTAACAGTATAGTGAGGGAGATTGGAGGAGACAGGATAGGCTGTAGCTGTAGGATGATATTTGAAGTCTTCTCAAAGGGGATCCAAAAAATGTCACTGGTGAGGTCACAGTAGAACTTAAACTAATTTCTCTACAGATATTCATATAGAATAGCTATTGACTAGCCCAAGACGGGCTGTTATGACTTTATATTTTAATTTATATTTTAAAAGTGTTCAATATAGACAAACACTATAATTTGTGTTGTTTTTGTCAGAAATACAATACCAGGGTTGGGGACAAGGGGACCCAGATGTCTGGAGGTCAGAAACAGAGGATAGCCATCGCCAGAGCACTGGTCAGGCAGCCTAAAGTACTGCTGCTGGATGAAGCCACTTCCGCCCTGGACACAGAGAGTGAGAAGGTAAGTCACATGGACATTGAGTGCCGGCCATCTCATTTTCTACCTATTCATTAATTCATTAATTACTTAATGGCCTGGTCACACACAAAAGCTTATCTTCACACAGTATGTCCTCTCCCTCCTTCCCAAATAACCTCTCTGTCTTTCTGTTTCCTCCCTCCTTCTCTCTCTCCCTATCCCTCCCTCCCCCAGATTGTCCAACAGGCTTTAGACGCCGCCCGGCAGGGCCGCACCTGCATCGTGATCGCCCACCGCCTGTCTACCATCCAGAACGCAGACCAGATAGCGGTAATTCAGTATGGTCAGGTGACAGAGCAGGGTACACATACTGACCTCATGGCTAAAGGAGGGGCTTACTATGCCCTGGTCAACGCACAGGTCAACCACTAACTCATATTCAGATTGATGTTTTGCAGCGTATGTACTGTTCTGTTGAATGTTGTTTTGTGAGCTCTTTTTATTGAGCTGCACTTCTTAGCCAGGTCCCCCTTGAGAAAGAGGTCTCCTGTCCATAATGGGACTTCCTGGTTTAATGAAGGTTATTTATAAAAATGTATAAAGAATAAGGAATCTATATGGATAATGATATGGCAGCCATAACTCACTTTGAACGGACCGCTAAAATGATGTTCAATTGCATGATACAAACTGTCTCAGTGTCAATTGGTTTGATCACATGTAGGTGGTGCACTGAAATGTAGCCTATTGGGTTACTGTGCTATTGGTTACTCACTGTATTACTCACTTTAGCAGTAATGCTGGAGCACGGACATCAGTGCAAATATGTTTTGATAAGCTGCCACGAATGAATGAACTGTTCTTGACCATGGCACCTTTCATTGTCTAAAGACAACAGGTACAGTATGTATTTCTATAAGAAAAACAGAAAGACACATTATCACAGTTAAATGACTGGATAAAAGCAGTGTTTGGGAAAGGTTGTATACCTGTAAATATGAGAGGTTGATGTTCAGAAGACTGTTGTATGTTATTGTATACTGTGATATTTTGATGATTTTAAACAGGGACACTATGCTCTAAAAGGCAAAGTATGCATTTGAAGAATATCTATATATTTAAATGAGTACACTATGTAAGGCTGTTACTTGTTTGTAAATATGCATTCAAATAAAACATTACATCCCATAACATGTCATTTTTAACCTGATTCTAAAGTGACATAATGATTAATCTACAATCTAAATTAGATTGTGGGGAATATGTCAATACATTTTCAAATAAACTTGGAACTCGTTCATTTTAAATGAGCCTAAATAGGCTACTGAAGTCTACAGAGGGCGGGTGGACACAAGATGGCGCCCGTTAGTGGGGTAGTAGAACTTTGAAAATACTTCAATTCGATTGAGGCCTATTTCAAATGCCGCTAAATGTAGCCTATCTCCAACCACGGCTAACTTCGGTAAAAATGCCACTTGTTTTCCAACTGTAAAATAAGGTTTAAATAGCACTAGGTGGCATAATTGTAGAAATATTTGACCACGTCGTTTTAGTCTAGTGTTATGGAAATGATCTTATTTGGTTTACATTCCCCAAAAAATGGTGTAAAGGTAAACAATTTTATCTTGCACGCCGGCAACATTAATTGTATTTCGACCTCCCGAATTAAATCAGAAATAATAGTCTACAGTTGGCCATAAGAAAATTATTTTAAAAACACGTTAAAATATTTTTGTTATCAAAATCGTAAAATGATAAAATCGCGATAGTCCCAGGCTTGCTGTTAAACGATGTCGGCCTATTTCAAAAGGCCCAATGTGAAGCGATGAACCAGTTATCCCTATCGTACATGCCCTTCTCAGTCAAGTCAACCTAAAACATTTTGGGAGACATGTATTATTCTTTGCCAATGTATTCACTTCGATACATATGTGTTTTATTAAGAGTTCTAAGAGTTTTATATATTAACGTAGCCTACATTTTTCCCACAGCAGGTGAAACATGCACGGCTGCACTGTTTCCCAAATCCAGTAGCTGATTTGGTTCTGGGTGCTACTGCCGAGATTACTCAAATATATACTATAGACAGGCTATAGGCTATATTTAAGCAATAAATATAATATATAATTTTGTGGCTCTAGAGAAGTTTTGCACTACAATAAATATACTAAGTATTATGATGGAAATTATTTGACGGATCTACAAAAGTTTTGCGCCTCAACTTTTTCATCCGACTTTTGCCCATTTTATATTTGGTTTTGTTTGAATAATGCTGATATTAATAACATCCTATACATATTACCTTATGGCAAATTAACAAGTGCTGTAAACTTATACATATTAGAAAGAAAAACTACTTCTGTCTATTTCTAAAAGTGACACGCTACATTCGCAACCAAATATGGAACAGGTTTTAAGCACGCAGCATTTTCTTTATCTGGACGCGAGCTTTTATGTTCAGAAAATGAGATGGGACCACAAGAAAATTATAATACTTCAAATAGTAGTTACAGTAATAAATTTTTCAAACATGGTCATGCAATCCAGCTGAAATGTTTGTTTTTAATGTGGATGTTCGTTTACTCAAACTACCCAAACTGTCAGACACGTATCTTGGCGTGGAAACGTCATATATACTATATACTTTTATTATAATTGCCCATCGGTAATAACAATTTCATTACATACATTCAAATATAGAATTGTATTTGTTTTTATATAAAATGTTTTGCGCATCTGGATGTAAAACGTCACAGAAAGAAAGTTCAGCGCTAATACTAATTTGTTACTAATTTATTAAGAAAAACTAAACCTATGGTTTAGGCTATGAAATTCTGATGAACGAATATGTTCTATTAAATCGTTTGTTTGAACGTTCTTATTTGTTTAAGAAGCAGCAGATCGGAGAATCAAAGACATTTGATTGAATGAACTTGTAATTGTACATAAAAAAATTAATGTGCAGCATCGGCCTATGTCAACTATTTATGAAATTGCCACAGCATAGCAACATTTTGGGTGGGCTCTACCAGTAACAATTTTAGCCTACTTCTAAATTGCAGAGAATAGCATTGTCGACTGTGCCAATGACGTGTTCAATTTCAATTAGGAAGCAAACAAACTCAGTCTAAACGAATTGATTCTGAATCCATACCGACTTTATTGAGTGGCTTAAATTAGAAAGCCAGTCTCTGAGAAATGATGCTTGTGAATTTAACGTCACTTTACAACATGCTTACTTAAATTAAAAGATGAGAATAATAAACAGTGAATGATTTCGAAATCTTCTTACAAATAAATTCAAAGTGCGTCTATTAAAAGACTCAGAAATACAAGTAAAACTCGTGGTTAAATATAACTCCCCACAATAACATTTTTTATATCCTGACAAACAAACAAAACAAAATAAAACAATAATGTCAAAATACACTTCCGTACATGTTCAGATATCTACTAGAGCCAAATGTACAACTAGAAATGACTATACAAAATCGTCTCATGGACAAATACATAACTCCCCTTTACATTGGTGCGGGATCATTTTCTAGGCTATTACATTTCTCATTATATACAGCCTTGCAGTGACGTGAAATGTAAGTATTCATTACAAACTTGGACAGGCTCTTTCTGATAGTATCCGTGAAGCGTTTAACCAACGGGTGACACAACTTTTCCTCCATTATTAATAATAAACAGGCGATGTGTTCGATAGGGTAGATCAGGACATAAAGAAAACGTGGATCACCGCACATAAACAGCTACAGTGATTTGTTCTTACAAAGGAGCCGTCGAAAAGGACGCGTACTGATCATTTCAGTGTTCAACAGGCTAATAAAGTGCCACAGTTTGGTTTTGAATAAAAGTACGTCAGCACAGCAGTAACACGATATTGCAGGACACATATTATCACCAAGTGATAGAACAACGTTGTCTATTTCTTGCTTATTGTAATACCCATGTAATAACCATGTTGCGTAAAAACACTCAAAAGGGTACATACACCAAAGTACAGGCGTCCCCGGTTGGATCAGTCTGTGCGTTAGAAGAACACTGATGTGTTTACATTGTGCCCCAGTGTTCCAGTGTGCCTTCAGGATTACTTTACCAGTACTGTATTTGACCTGTACACCCCACGTCATCAATAGGCTACTAGGAGATATCATTTGATCAGTAGTCTAAATCACTTGATTAACTCAACTTGCACACATTAGCATAATTTCGCATACTCGACGTATGTCCACTGTAGTTTAGCCATTTCCCTCAGATCATATGTTTTTCTCAGATATTATACTTAGTCGAGAGAGTTTAGAAAGGCCGTTCGTTTCCCGTTCCCGGGGTAGATTCGGGAGCTTGCAACAGGTCGGGGGAATGGCATCGAGGGCTCCCCGGTGCACTGTGCTCACTGTCGGTATCGCTTCCCCTCTTTCCCCCGCTGCCAGAGCCAGACCCGGCAGAGCCCCCGGCGCTGTGAGTCTTTACGTGTTTACTCAGATGGTCGCTCCGCATAAACCTCTTGTTGCAGACCGGACAGGCGAATCTTTTCTCCCCGGTGTGCGTGCGCAAGTGTCGCTGGAGCTCATCAGAGCGCGTAAACCTCTTCCCGCAAAACAGCCAGTTACACACAAACGGTCTCTCTCCGGTGTGCCACCTCAAGTGCGCCTTGAGGTGCGACGTTTTGCCGTAAACCTTTCCACAGCCCGGAATGTGACAGCTATGGAGCCCTTTCCTCCGCAGACTTGCTCCTGCCGGCCCCAGCCTTTCCGACTCCTGACAGTTGGGACAGTCGCAGGTGGCTCTGCCAGAGTAGCGCCGTGCGGAGGACCGGGGAGACCCCGCTAGAGAGGCCGTTGGCCCCCCAGATAACATATTCCCCCCTGCTCCGCCTAATGGAGACGGACTGGAGTCCGGATAAGAGGATAACACCGGCTTGTAACCGTCCATCAGGTGTTGTCCGGTTGTCAAAAGGTGTGGAGAGGGACTTGTACTGAAGGCTGAGTGACTTAGGCTGGAGTAATCGGAGTTGTAGCCCCCTAAAGGAGAGTGTAACGATGTCTGGAGTCCACCGGAGTGCAACGAGGACTGTAGAGCTGCTCCACTCGGGTTCTGAACATCAATCCAACCCGCTCCCACATCCCACCATGCAGACGCGCCGGTGGTGCCAACCTCTCCTGTGGGGATACCATGATGGGACGACTTGAACCAGGACTCGTACGGATGTGCAACGCTCATTCTCGGGTAGATGCCTTGCAGACTGTCCACTGAGGAGTGCACCTTGGAAATGAAGACGGGCTGATGGCTAGGTTCTTGAGAACTGTTTGTAACGGAGGCCTGAAATACAGAATAGTCGTTTCCAAAGTGGGGCGTGGATGAGTTGCCGGACGTTAGGGAGAAGGCACTGGATCCGGGAGAGCTGTTGGTGCCAAACGAGTCCGATAGACCAGCTCCGTTACGGGACACTCCAAAACCGGACAGGCCGGACCCAAGGCTGCAGCTGCTGGCGGTGGCTCGCTTCCACGGGTGGAAGCCTTTCCCAAAAGATGAAGAATTATCCGAAATGGAGGATGGTGATGGGCTCGGACTCCCTATCTTGTTGCATGTCGCAGCCAACATGGCTAAAGGAGTCGATCCTAGCCTCGGCTCCTCCTGAAATGACAAGAAACAACATGTTGATATCGATAACCTTTCAGTTTGCTTGGTCAGTTGGTGCCTAATAGCCTTTCCTATAGTAGGCTACAATAACAATTATTATTTTGGTCGGTGAAAAGTTAATTCCGTGCTAATGCAAAAGCTACTTTGTAAACTATTTCCATTTGCAATAGGCCAACTATCGGGACAGTTTAAACAGGCATCTTTTCCAAGTCATAACAGAGTCATAACATACCTGTACACTGAGATGAAATAGAACGCACCAAAATGTAGCTATAACAAAACTATTAAATGACGTTACATATGACATGTACAACAACATGCGCGTCTTGTGCACATCAGTAGAAAGTTATATCCCGCGCGCGTCTCTCTGTCGTTGCGAAATGAATCTCAGCGTTTTACTCGTGACCCACTTGCTTAAAACATAATCAACGAACTGTCTTTCCTAGTGTGACGGAAGCAATGTTAATCCCCTCCGCTGGACAATAAAATAACTAATTAAACCAGCAAGAAACCCCTTAGACTCACCCCTAGAAGTGAAGTTGCCATCACAAAAAGTGCCCTCCTCAGAGGATCTTTTTATATTTATGAATCACAGCAGTGTTTTTTTAGAGGTGTGCAATACAATGATGTGTTCCGCCCATTCCACCACAATTGTAGGTCCTCTCCGGCTTTGAAGTACCGCTGTGACACGGGCGACCAATCAGCGCCTCTGTTCCACCACACTGCCACATTCTAACGTGAGGTCATCAGTAGACTACTTCAGACAGCTCTCCACCCCTTCACCACCCTCTTCATAATAAAAGAACGGAAGAAGGTAAAGTTAAATGAGAGTGAAAATAATTACTTATTCAAATTTGAAAGAGGAAATTTGGGAATTGTATTCATTTACGATTAAAATGAGACTACTTGTGCTATTATTTATCGTTATCGTAATTATAGTTATGAGGTTACTATTCGTTGTTGCTGTTATTGTTATTTATATTTTGTGGTTATTACAGTGGTATCAAACATTTGTTTATGACTATTTAGGAGATTTTCAATCCCTTTTTTTCAAAGCTTTTGCTTCACTTTCTACCAGTGTTACATTGAGGACACAGATGTTTTAGCTAACCTTCTGTGGCGTATTTCCCTTCGAAGTTTTACATTAATGTTGTTGTCATTACTTTTAAGTAATTCATGCGAACAACGATTATGAAGCCTACAAAAGACTCCACTGTTTTCACAGGCAGGACCAATATTACCTTTTTTGAAAATGTCACTTTACTGTAATTGCATTCAATTATTTTGACAATTTTGATTAAAACTACAATGCACTGCATTCCAGAAAATAGATGACTGACTTTATCATTAACTTCATAGTATGACAAAATAATTATACACTTCATTTAGCTAGTTCGTTTACATTGGTACATCAGTCCACGGAGTTACAGTGTGTGTGTGTGTGTGTGTGTGTGTGTGTGTGTGTGTGTGTGTGTGTGTGTGTGTGTGTGTGTGTGTGTGTGTGTGTGTGTGTGTGTGTGTGTGTGTGTGTGTGTGTGTGTGTGTGCGGGTAGAAAGAGAGATAGAGGAGGCATAAAGGAGAACAGACCACATCTCAAATAAAAGGAAATTAGCTTCATTTAATGTAATCATTCTTACCTTTCCCTTCTTGTGTGTCCAGGTGAGGTCTGTGTAGCCTCATTATATCGTTGATAATTAATCAATGGGATCATAGATTAAACAGTGTAGCCTACAGGCGCATTACAACGATACAATGCACATTTCTGTCTGTTTTCGTACAGCCTTTGCGGATCTTACACATTCGATCAAATATAAAATTAAAAGCTATTTTGATAATATCGAATATGTTCCATCACATCTCAACTGTTATGAGCCCATGTAGCATCATGTACATAATAATAATAATAGCTTCCGTTCGTTACATAACAGGGACTTGAAGGCCATAACAACCCGGGGACTCTCTCTCTCCTTTTCCCTGTCACTCTCCCTCTCTCTCTCTCTCTCTCTATCATTCTCTCTCTCTCTTCCCCTCGCTATATTAGCATGCAATGTGCATTGGCAGCATAAATTTCATTTGAATTTCAAATTTAATAACGCAGGAGGTTTTTAATCATGCGTAGTTTTATATGTTTGATATTAACATGCTTATTGACCGGGTCTGTTGACCAGCTTGGCCATTACAAGACAGCGAAAAGTTAATTAAAACGACCAGGGATTATTCATCACATCATCTGCCTAACCCATGTCGCTTCCTTTATTACACTGTGTGATAGATGGACTATCTGATTAATTCCTCTGTTTCTTCGATTGGACAACAGCTTTTTGGATTTAATTTACGCTGCTAGAGCGAACAAGGTGCAGTCAAAATGTGTCCATAGTGCTGGAAAAACAAAATATGAAATAAATAAATATCTAGGCTAAGTAACAGAGAGCATTGGACTAAAAATGATTACTATACATGTCGTTGATATCGCCTAAGTAACAGTGTCATGTCTATGCACCAGTCTAATATTGACGTAATCATTTCTCGTGTTCATTCAATAACTGTAGAGACAGTTTAACAATTGTAGTAGGCCTACGTTAAAAACACGTCTTTTGAGTTCTTCACATCTCAGTTTTACATTTTATCATTGGTTATTATTGACTGTGATTTCTGCAAATATTGAAATAGAAACCTTCTTTGAAAATAAATCAAACTTTAGATTTGTAAAACTTGCCCGTGGCTTAATTAATGCAACCCATTCATTTAGCTTATAATTTCGGGAAAACTGGGTCTCCAATATTAAACTTAAAACTCACTAATATGCTATTTAACATTTATGATAACCATAAAAAAACAATACAGAGTTTCCATAAGAATAGAAGTACACGCTATACTAGAACTCAATCAGTTGATTAGTTGACGTCATTTCTTCCTAAACAATTTAGGTCAAATGACAACAACAACAAAAAGTCCAAAAACGTTAAAGAGATACACCAAATTATTTGAAAAATACAATGTGTAGCCTAGATAGAGGCTTACATACCGTGCTCCACTCGGCGCCATATTGATATCGATTGACCCTCGATGTTTCTGTCTGTAGTGCACGAGGCTGAGCGCAGCGCTGCATCCCCTCCACCCGCAGGCGGTACAACAGTAGACCCTGTCTCCTGCAAGATAAATGGTACTTTGGGAATTGCGTTTAATTAGGAATAACTGAGGAGAGAGAGGCTTGCTCGTCCACCGGTGGTCTAATCACAACATGTGTTCAAGCCAACTGACAAGGTTGCGCAGTCACGTGCTTACCTAAATATCCCAGGTAGCTAACATAAGGGATGCAAACATGTGATGCTGTATTTTTCTATGATGTGGAAAGATGGAGAGGTTATCTTTATAAACAAGTCCCCATGTGTGGAAACCATGCTATGTCACATTGACAAATTGCTGGGTTGTATTATCAAGCAGGCTGATTTGATAGGTCGGCAAGATCACAGTTCCCCATGCAACATGTTTCAACATGTCACTGATGGACAACTACATCATTGATGGTAGAGAGAGATTGGACACTTCCAAATGGTCAGTTGACTTTCACATGTTTACTAGGGTGGTTTTACCCATCCGGATTTTACAATTAAAACAATTCCCTTTGTCGGCAATTTGTGTGCACAGACTCTCTCCCATAAACCTTCCAGTCACAGTGAGGGTGGGTTGGCCTGAGTTCATATGGTGAGGCTGGGCCCAGGTTGTTCTTTCTGATCGCCTGTCTCCCCACTAACTGTACGTCACATTGAACAGATGTCCCCATTTAGGGCTTTCTTTCTCCTACACGCATGGACTATATTACCGTCATGAAATCAAACTCCAAACCTGTCGCTTTCACCGCCATAATGACCGCGTTATTCAGGGCCGCTGAGCACGAACAAAATGTGCTCAATATTGTCTTCTTTACAATTATTCTGCATAGAAAATGAAGGGAAGGAGTCTGAGGGGGAAGTAGCCGGATGAAAGGGATGGAGAACTCTGCTCTAAATGTGGTGTTTTACAAAGCAACTTGATCATCTCAGGGTCTTACTGCTGAAGATCCATGCTCGCAAGTAAACTGCAGGTTCAGGCTTGCCACAGCAATTAGTCGACTTATCATGGTGAAATTAGATCTTTGCATAAAACCATGCAAATAATTGTCTTGGAAGAATGACAAAAACGAAACCATTGTTTGTGGGTTTAGGGGCACCACCTCATGTTAAATGAAGAGAAATATAGAGTTGAGTGTCCTAGGGTAGCCTATCAAACCCATGTTTCAACCCTGCCATACTTAGCCTATGATATGTTGTTTTATGCAATATATCTCAAGTGACATAATAGGATTTCAGGAGAGTGTGTTTGAGTGGCTCCACTATTCCACTATTGTTACTCACTCTGCCCATAGATGTGATCATATATAGAGCATGGTGTTAACTCAAGTGACAGAACAGGATATGGGGACACAAGTGTTTTTGACTGACTGACTGCTGGTGTGGGCTAGTGGTGGTTCCCTCCTCTCCTCTCCTCTCCTCTCCTCTCCTCTCCTCTCCTCTCCTCTCCTCTCTCTCTGTTCACCATGCAGGAGGTTAGGAGGAGCAGATGTCTGTCTGCCCTGTGAGCTGCCAAGTAGGTCTGAAGCAGGGGAGCCACAGACACAAGGGCCCAAATGGTGTGACAAAGGATGTGCAGGAAGCTTGTCTCCGCCTGGGTGAGCCACACTCACTGAGGGCCTCCCCTCTCCCAGCAAGCCAGCAGGGACACAGAGG
This sequence comes from Oncorhynchus clarkii lewisi, assembly GCF_045791955.1. Lineage (NCBI taxonomy): Eukaryota > Metazoa > Chordata > Actinopteri > Salmoniformes > Salmonidae > Oncorhynchus > Oncorhynchus clarkii. Next base: position 5,576,346 of record NC_092148.1, read on the forward strand.
TTGTGTGTTCCAAATAGCACCCTATTCCCTATATAGTGCACTACTTTTGACCAGAGCCCTATAGGGAAAAGGATGCCATTTGGAATGCGTACAGATGGACAGAGCCAGGGACACAGAGAGCCAGGGACACAGAGAGCCAGGGACACAGAGAGCCAGGGACACAGAGAGCCAGGGACACAGAGAGCCAGGGACACAGAGAGCCAGGGACACAGAGAGCCAGGGACACAGAGAGCCAGGGACACAGAGAGCCAGGGACACAGAGAGCCAGGGACACAGAGAGCCAGGGACACAGAGAGCCAGGGACACAGAGAGCCAGGGACACAGAGAGCCAGGGACACAGAGAGCCAGGGACACAGAGAGCCAGGGACACAGAGAGCCAGGGACACAGAGAGACAGAGACACAGAGAGACAGAGACGGGGCAGCAAACAAACCCATGTGTTACACAGCATACTGTTGTGGTTCAGAGATGCATGCACACATAAACACATAGAAACACATACACACATGCACAGAGATACTCACATGCATGTATAGACAGTTGCACTCGAGCACTCAAGTATCACACACACACACACACACACACACACACACACACACACACACACACACACACACACACACACACACACACACACACACACACACACACACACACACACACACACACACACACACACACACACACACACACCAATGGGTGACGAAGATGACCATATTTTGATTGAGAGTAAATATACTTTATAATCACAGTGTCATGCAACAATGCAACATACAGTGTAATTGAGTTTATTTCAGTGGCTTTCACATCCCATCCAACTCTGTGTCAGTAAATTAGTATCAGTGGGTGGTGCTCCGCTCAGAAGAGATTTAAAAGCTCCTAAATATCTTATCACGGTGAGTTGGCTAGATTTACCTACATATAGCCATTACAGACATCAGACAACTTGAAGACATTGTTAAGAAATAACATTGAAACTATAGCTAGAATTCTCAAAAACTAAGCAAAGCTATCATAATGATTCTATTTTTAAAAGCAAAGCTATCATAATGATTCTATTTTTAAAAGCAAAGCTATCATAATGATTCTATTTTTAAAAGCAAAGCTATCATAATGATTCTATTTTTAAAAGCTCTCAAAGACATGCAACATGTTTGTTTTCATGTAAACAAACTCTGAACAAGACACTGTGTGCTGAAACTCTGGTGTTTATCCATTACAGTATTGGGAGATTTTAGAGAGCGTGCAACTCTCTTTATTTATTTTTTACACGTTTTGAAGTAATCTACTTTATCTGGGATGTGGTGTGGCAGGCAGGCTTTCTGGGCCAGGCCAGGAGGTCATCAACAGTGGGAAAATAGTGTTCCCTCATAGTGTTCCAGGCACAGGTGTGCAGCATGGCCGGTACTGAAGAGAAGCACTGGACCATAAACAATGATATAAATGTCTGGCAGATAAAATGGCTAGTTAACAATCTTTTGACTGCCTTAACCTCTGATCTTTTGTGACATATCGATCAGCCAGCTGCTGGCGGTGTTGTCTAGCGGGACCTCTTTGGTTCAGGGATGAATGGATTGGGGCTGGGGCCTCCAAAGGCTTTTTATCCTCCTTTTATCTTAGCTTTTTTTGGAGGGGGAAATAGTGTAATAAAATGTTTTAGGTTTCATTTAAAAAAATAGCTTTTCTTTGGCAATGTAATAGTTAGGTAATGGAATATAGTTGATAGTTAATAAATGCTTTACTTCCTTGTGGACCATGTCCTAGTTAGCTCCATGGTTCTATTTTTAGAGTTTTAACAAGCCACAACAGAACCTTATTCTCTGTTCCCTGCACAGGTGTTGCTGACGCAACGCAGTGCGTTTCTAAGTTTACAGGGAAAAGATTCAACACCAAGAGAGCTACTGGGTAATTTACATGGACATAATTGGTCCTATGTATAATATCAAGCTAATTGTACGCTAAACAACACATGTCCCCAGAGGCTGAAGTGAAGGCTGGGGGAGGCTGGCTGTAAGACCATGATGGCAGTGATGGTGTGCTAATGATCACTCTTAACACCTGTCTGTCACTGGGACTATGTACATCAGCCTAGATGCACGTCTCCAGCTGCTTGGGCTGTTAGGCATGTAGGCCCAGATCCAACTGTAGGAACCAAGGGAAACGGAACAGAAGGAACAAAAGAGGCATTATGGAAGTTTAGTTGCTACTTTTAGGTCGTATTTAGGCTTTAATGTTGGCTGTATGGTCCATACATACAGTATATGATATAATAATAATTGTTATCTATGAAGCCACGTGCTGTTGATCCCCCAAGCTGCCTGTGTGTTTCACTCTCACTTTGGGATCAATAAGTATCATTGTTGGGAGACACTCAGACAGCTTCTTCAGTAGTGTGTTCAGCGTGAAGTTACTGTTTTCTTCTGATTTGACATACGCTTCACAGTTCACGCAAATGACTGGCCATCTACGATAGATACAAAGTGGTTGCGTTATCCCTATAGCGAGTCCTGATTAACAGTTGGCCTAGCTGATAACGCCTCGTTCACTCTTTTCTATGTCTAGTAGCTGTGTGTTTGGTACATGACTGGAGCGATAGATTGCTGTGTCTGAGGCGCGTCCAGGAATAAGGCAGTTTACAGTATATTGTGCTGCCATTTGGTTTGACTAGTGCGTCTGCAGGCCACGAGGTCCTCTTATTGGCATTCAGCGAGCCGAAGCGTTACACTTTGTCTGTGTGAGCGGCAGCCTAAGAGACAGGCGGGCTGGAGGAGAGGGAGGCAGGCAGGCATACAGAGTCAAGTACCTAGGATTAGCCCTGGCCCTTCAACTTTCTCTAATTATCCTCCTGCAGGCATTCTGGCCGAGTGGGATTATAATGGAAGTCTGTGTGTTCGCCCATCACCTCTCAAGTGTGGGTGGAGAAGGCGAGCGAGAGGAGAGAAATGTTTGCTTTCCTTGTTACGTCACCCATGGAACACAATAGATACACATGACTTTGTTTTGTTAGTTCACTGAACGGAACGGATGGGGGCTGAAGTATGGCTCGCTTAGAAAGTACTTAGCTACCCACTGGGCACAGACATCAATGTTTAGTTTTGATTTACATTTGCTTGAGTTGTCAACTAATGAAACATTAGTTGACACAAAAACAACCCAAAAAAACAACCAAAAATGTCACGCTGTTGGATTTAGGTTAAAAGTTGGGTGAAAAACATACGAAATTACCTTACGTCATCACATAAAATGTTTGTTGAAATGATGTGGAAACAACATTGATTCAACCAGTTTTTGCCCCAATGGGTAGGTTCTTTATACTTGTGAACTGTAGCCAATGAATCGATATCAACAGTGATGTTCACATTGCCTTAGTGGTGACTTTAGAGCTGCAGCACGGCAGGGAAACAGTGATGTTCACATTGCCTTAGTGGTGACTTTAGAGCTGCAGCACGGCAGGGAAACAGTGATGTTCACATTGCCTTAGTGGTGACTTTAGAGCTGCAGCACGGCAGGGAAACAGTGATGTTCACATTGCCTTAGTGGTGACTTTAGAGCTACAAAAGGCAGGGAAACAGTGATGTTCACATTGCCTTAGTGGTGACTTTAGAGCTGCAGCACGGCAGGGAAACAGTGATGTTCACATTGCCTTAGTGGTGACTTTAGAGCTACAAAAGGCAGGGAAACAGTGATGTTCACATTGCCTTAGTGGTGACTTTAGAGCTGCAGCACGGCAGGGAAACAGTGATGTTCACATTGCCTTAGTGGTGACTTTAGAGCTGCAGCACGGCAGGGAAACAGTGATGTTCACATTGCCTTAGTGGTGACTTTAGAGCTGCAGCACGGCAGGGAAACAGTGATGTTCACATTGCCTTAGTGGTGACTTTAGAGCTGCAGCACGGCAGGGAAACAGTAGTGTTCACATTGCCTTAGTGGTGACTTTAGAGCTGCAGCACGGCAGGGAAACAGTGATGTTCACATTGCCTTAGTGGTGACTTTAGAGCTGCAGCACGGCAGGGAAACAGTGATGTTCACATTGCCTTAGTGGTGACTTTAGAGCTGCAGCACGGCAGGGAAACAGTGATGTTCACATTGCCTTAGTGGTGACTTTAGAGCTGCAGCACGGCAGGGAAACAGTGATGTTCACATTGCCTTAGTGGTGACTTTAGAGCTGCAGCACGGCAGGGAAACAGTGATGTTCACATTGCCTTAGTGGTGACTTTAGAGCTGCAGCACGGCAGGGAAACAGTGATGTTCACATTGCCTTAGTGGTGACTTTAGAGCTGCAGCACGGCAGGGAAACAGTGATGTTCACATTGCCTTAGTGGTGACTTTAGAGCTGCAGCACGGCAGGGAAACAGTGATGTTCACATTGCCTTAGTGGTGACTTTAGAGCTGCAGCACGGCAGGGAAACAGTGATGTTCACATTGCCTTAGTGGTGACTTTAGAGCTGCAGCACGGCAGGGAAACAGTGATGTTCACATTGCCTTAGTGGTGACTTTAGAGCTGCAGCACGGCAGGGAAACAATGTTGTGGACGTGATAATAGACTTGTGAAACGCCATGTCACACACGTTTCAGGTAAGTCAATCTTTCCAGAACATTGGATGAAAGTTTCCAATCTGTGAACATATTCTATTGTGACGGAGGATCAATTGTTACAACCTGTGAACATATTCTAGTATGAGGGAGTGAGCAGTGACACAATTATCACATTTGGAGAACATTATTCAGTTTTAGTTACTGAATGTGTACTAAACATTTCACCTCTCTATTATCCTACATTGACAGACAACATGGCCGGTCCTCTGCTGTCATCTCTCTTCATCTGATGTCTTAGTTTCCTGGTAACGTCCTTATTCTTCTCTCAAGTACGTACACGTGGTGATAATACAGAAAGCTGAGCGAAAACACAATGCTTTAATTAAGACCTGGAGTGATTTCCCTGAGGGGGGAGATTGTCTGCTTCCATGTAGTTAGTTCATCATGCAGTAAAGAGGTTGCCTTGTCCTTCCCTTCCCTGACAATTGGTTTTAATCAGCTAGCATGCCTCTCCAGGCTGATCATTTCTGCTCAATTGACAAGGGTGGTGGATGCCTCTGAAAATCACTATGACAGGGCTAAGGCCACTGGGCTAAGGTCACTGGGCTAAGGCTACTGGGCTAAGGCCACTGGGCTAAGGCTACTGGGCTAAGGCCACTGGGCTAAGGCTACTGGGCTAAGGCCACTGGGCTAAGGCCACTGGGCTAAGGCCACTGGGCTAAGGCTACTGGGCTAAGGCCACTGGGCTAAGGCCACTGGGCTAAGGCTACTGTGCTAAGGCTACTGTGCTAAGGCCACTGGGCTAAGGCTACTGGGCTAAGGCCACTGGGCTAAGGCTACTGGGCTAAGGCCACTGGGCTAAGGCCACTGGGCTAAGGCTACTGGGCTAAGGCCACTGGGCTAAGGCCACTGGGCTAAGGCTACTGGGCTAAGGCCACTGGGCTAAGGCCACTGGGCTAAGGCTACTGGGCTTAGGCTACTGGGGTAAGGCCACTGGGCTAAGGCCACTGGCGTCAATATCTTTGGCTTCAGTGCTTTTTAAACAGCATATCCTGGTGCACATCTATATTTTCTCTACAAGGATATGTGTTGCCGTGGCAGCCAATACGTCTCTGGTGTTGTTTCGTCTTTGAAGAATAGCAAAGTGGTGTGGGGTATTTTGGAGCAATGTTTTGCTTTGCTGAGAGAAACATAAACTGTGAGGTTGGTTTGTAACCCCAGCAACACAGTCTTGTAGGTTGCCAAAACATTAACAGGTTTCGCTGGCTTTCTTTCACTCCTTTGGGCGCAATACATTCATGTCATGTTCATGGGCTGTTGCTAGAATGACAACGTCATTTATGTGTCAAAGAGAAACCCACAATGCATATCTTTGGATTATTTTGATGATTTCACGAAATGTCTGTTTTCTGTTTTCACTTCACGTGGCACCTACACATGCAGACTGTGCAAGTGTGGAAGTACAAACTGTGATTTGAAGTAAAGGGGGGTGGGGAGCGAGGAAGGGAAGAGGATAGAGGGATGAGTATGAGGAGGAAGCTGGGACCCACTTCTCGCCCTGCAATTTAATCACTGTACACCCAGGAAAGTATTGACAGTTGTCCTGTGGAAGCTATTAAAGTTGCTGTCCAAGGTTAAATGAAATTGCAGTTTATCAAGGCAGCGTTGAGAAAATAAGGGAATCTGTTCATGGCTGTTGATTAATGTGGAGCCTGATCAACACAAGGGGTTCATTAAGCTATACATCACCGGGGTAATTTAACATGTCATCACGCCTGCTGCGGTCTCTTCCCGCAACATGTTTTGCGCGTGTGTGTGGTGTGTGTGTGTGTCTGAGGTGCACCCCATGGTCGTTTGCAACAGATGACACATGCAGCCACAGTCTCAGAGGGTATGGACGAGGATGCGGCCCGTCGCCCCCCTTTGTGACAGTCTGTATAATCTCCAAACCAACCTAACCCCCAGTTATCAATGTTGACAACTACTGGGATAAAGACTAGAGTCTGACGGCAGCATTACAGAATAACATATCAGAAACTTTATTTATACTGTATATGGCAGTAGTACACATGACTTGGTGCAGTAATACACATGACTTAGTGAAGTAATATACATGACTTAGTGAAGAAATACATATGACTTAGTGAAGCAATACACATGAATTAGTGCAGTAATGCACATAGCTTAGTGCAGAAATACACATAACTTAGTGCAGTGCATATCAATATAGAAGACAGAGATAGTATTATAGTCATAAGTCACCACACCATCATTAAGTTTGCAGACAACACAATTGTGGTAGGCCTGATCACAAATAACAATGAGACAGCCTATAGGGAGGAGGTCACAGACCTGGCAGTGTGGTGCCAGGACAACAACCTCTCCCTCAACGTGATCAAGACAAAGGAGATGATCGTGGATTACAGGAAAAGGAGGGCCAACCACGCCCCCATTCTCATCGACAGGGCTGTAGTGGAGCAGGTTGAGAGCTTCAAGTTCCTTGGTGTCCACATCACCAACAAACTATCATGGTCCAAACACACCAAGACAGTCGTAAAGAGGGCACGACAACGCCTATTCCCTCTCACAAGACTGAAATTATTTGGCATGGGTCCTCAGATCCTCAAAGTTATACAGCTGCACCATCGAGAGCATGGTTGCATCAGTGCCTGGTATGGCAACTGCTCGGCCTCCGACCACAAAGCGCTACAGAGGGTAGTGCATACTGGCCCAGTACATCACTGGGGCCAAGCTTCCTGCCATCCAGGACCTCTATACCAGGCGGTGTCAGAGGAGGGCCCTAAAAAGACTCCAGCCACCCCAAAAAGACTCCAGCCACCCCAGTCATAGACGGATCTCTCTACTACCGCACGGCAAGCGGTACCGGAGCCCCAAGTCTAGGTCCAAAAGGCTACTTAGCTTCTACTACCAAGCCATAAGACTGTAGGACAGCAAACCAAATGGCTACCCGGACTATATGCATTAACCCCCGACCCCCTTTTTACGCTGCTGCTACTCGCTGTTTATTATTTTATTGTCTATGCATAGTCACTTTACCCCAACTGTACCTACATGTACATATTACCTCAATTACCTCTACTAACCTCTACCCCACACACTGACTCGGTACCGGTACCTCCTGTATATAGCCTCGTTATTGTTATTTTATTGTTGTTATTTAATTTTTTACATTATTGTTTATCCAGTAAATATTTGTCTTAACTCTTATTTATTTTTTTAACTGCATGGTTGGTTTAGGGCTTGTAAGTAAGCATTTCACGGTAAGGTTGTATTCGGCACATGTGATAAATCAAATGTGATTTGGTTTGACATGTTATTTTCCATTACGTTCACACATTTTCAGATGCAATGCCAAATGCATAACATTTTGGGACACTTGATTAAACAGTAATTAACTCCATTTAAGGTGCATCTTTATTGCTGTAACCCAGACTAAATGCACACGGTACAATACATATTCAGAACCAGAACCAGAACCAGAACCAGGCCACATTCCTCCTCCGTGTCATGGACTCCTTTCTTATCTGTCATGGTCTCTAACTACATCCACTGTCCATCTCTGTCATCAGGGCAGGATGGACTCTAACTACATCCACTGTCCATCTCTGTCATCAGGGCAGGATGGACTCTAACTACATCCACTGTCCATCTCTGTCATCAGGGCAGGATGGACTCTAACTACATCCACTGTCCATCTCTGTCATCAGGGCAGGATGGACTCTAACTACATCCACTGTCCATCTCTGTCATCAGGGCAGGATGGACTCTAACTACATTCACTGTCCATCTCTGTCATCAGGGCAGGATGGTCCCTAACTACATATACTGTCCATCTCTGTCATCAGGGCAGGTAGGGTTTTGATCACTTGGGTTTTCTCTACTGTAGCTGCAGGAGACAGGACAGGCAGGAGACAGGACAGCCAGGAGACAGGACTACCAGGAGACAGGACAGGCAGGAGACAGGACAGCCAGGAGACAGGACAGCCAGGAGACAGGACAGCCAGGAGACAGGACAGTCAGGAGACAGGAAAGCCAGGAGACAGGACAGGCAGGAGACAGGACAGGCAGGAGACAGGACAGGCAGGAGACAGGACAGGCAGGAGACAGGACAGGCAGGAGACAGGACAGGCAGGAGTCAGGACATGCAGGAGACAGGACAGCCAGGAGACAGGACAGGCAGGAGAGAGGACAGGCAGGAGACAGGACAGGCAGAAGACAGGACAGCCAGGAGACAGGACAGGCATGAGACAGGACAGCCAGGAGACAGGACAGTCAGGAGACAGGACAGGCAGGAGACAGGACAGCCAGGAGACAGGACAGCCAGGAGACAGGACAGCCAGACCTGCATAAATAACAGAGGTTAGGTCCCTAATTGCTCCATATTCCCCATATAGTGCACTACTTTTGACCAGGGTCTCCAGGGAATAGGGTGCCATTTAGGATGCAAACGGTGCTATGCTAATCAGGCCTCCCACCCGGTGTGGTTGTGATTTTTTCTTCTGGGGGATTTGTTTACTGGCGGATAATTGATGGTGCTTGAGGGACAGGCGTGAGTTGGACATGAATCACGGGGCGACGCGCCTCATGATAAGGAGCTGAAAGTCGTCCGTAATTAAGCAGGGCACTAGAGACCAATTGTTTGCAGAATGATTTGGCCGCCGGCTAATTGACACTAATTGTTTAATCTGATTTTTTCCCCCTCACAACACCGTTAACTAAAAGTCAGGCCACTCTCTTGTGCACTCATCCACAGCACTGTGCATGAATACAGCAGAGGCTCACACAGTGGGGAACCCTATTCCCTATATTATGCACCTATTTTGTCAAGTTTCTTGTCAAAAGTAGTGCACTATATAGGGAATAGGGTGCAATTTGGGACACAATCACTGTGTTATGATGATAGGTGGTGTTTTGGGGGGGGGGGGGGGTGAGTGAGATAGAAGGTGGATCAGATCATGATGTACTGTTCATTCGGAAAGTATTCAGACCCCTTGACTTTTTCCACATTTTGTTACATCACAGCCTCATTCTATAATGTATGAAATAGTTTTTCCCCTCTCATCAATCTACACATAATAGCCCATAATGACAAAGCAAAAACAGGTATTTAGAAATGTTTGCTACTCCTGGGTGGCACAGTGGTTAAGGGCTCTGTACTGCAGCGCCAGCTGTGCCATCAGAGAGACTGGGTTCGCGCCCAGGCTCTGTCGTAACCGGCCGCAACCGGGAGGTCCGTGGGGTGATGCACAATTGGCTTAGCGTCGTCCGGGTTAGGGAGGGCTTGGCCGGTAGGGATGTCCTTGTCTCATCGCGCACCAGTGACTCCTGTGGCGGGCCGGGCGCAGCGTGCGCTAACCAAGGTTGCCAGGTGCACGGTGTTTCCGCCGACACATTGGTGCGGCTGGCTTCCGGGTTGGATGCGCGCTGTGTTAAGAAGCAGTGCGGCTTGGTTGGGTTGTGTATCGGAGGACGCATGACTTTCAACCTTCGTCTCTCCCGAGCCCGTACGGGAGTTGTAGCGATGAGACAAGATAGTAGCTACTAAAAAACAATTGGATACCACGAAATTGGGGAGAAAAAGGGGTACAATTTTAAAAAATAAAAAATGTTTGCTAATTTATTCTAAATAAAAAACTAAAATATGACATTTACCTAAGTATTCAGACCCTTTATTCAGCGATTACAGCCTCAAGTCTTCCTTGGTATGATGCTACAGGCTTGGCACACCTGTATTTGGGGAGTTTCTCCCATTCTTATCTGCAGATACTTTCAAGCTCTGTCAGGTTGGATGAGGAGCGTAGCTGCACGGCTATTTTCAGGACTCTCCAGAGATGTTCGATGGGTTTCAATTCCGGGCAACTCCTGCGTTGTCTTGGCTGTGTGCTTAGGGTTGTTGTCCTGTTGGAAGGTGAACCTTCGCCCCAGTCTGAGGTCCTGAGCGCTCTGAAGCAGGTTTTCATCAAGGATCTCTCTGTACTTTGCTTCTTTCATCTTTCCCTCGATCCTGACTAGTCTCCCAGTCCCTGCTGCTGAAAAACATCCCCAAAGCATGATGCTGCCACCCCCATGCTTCACCGTAGGGATGGTGCTATGTTTCCTCCAGATGTGAAACTTGGCATTCAGGCCAAAGAGTTCAATCTTGGTTTCATCAGACCAGACATTTTTTCTCATTGTCTGAGGCCTTTAGGTACCTTTTGGCAAACTTTTGGCAAACTCCAAGCGGGCAGTTTTACTGAGGAGTGGCTTCCATCTGGCCACTCTACCATAAAGCTCTGATTGGTGGAGTGCTGCAGAGATGGTTGTCCTTCTGGAAGTGTCTTCCATCTCCACAGAGAAACTCTGGAGCTCTGTCAGAGTGACCATCGGGTTGTTGGTCACCTCCCTGACCAAGGCCTTTCTCTCCCTATTGCTCAGTTAGGCTGGGCGGCCAGCTCTAAGAAGAGTCTTGGTGGTTCAAAACTTCTTCCATTTAAGAATGATGGAGGCCACTGTGTTCTTGAGGACCTTCAATGCTGCAGAAATGTTTTGGTACCCTTCCCTAGATCTGTGCCTCGACACAATCCTGTCTCTGTGCTCTACAAACAATTCCTTTGACCTCATGGCTTGGTTTTTGCTCTGACATGTACTGTCAACTGTGGGACCTTGTACAGACAGGTGTGTGCCTTTCCAAATCATGTCCAATCAATTGAATGTAGCACAAGTGGACTCCAATCAGGTTCTAGAAACATCTCATGGATGAATACTGGAAACAGGATGCACCTGAGCTCAATATTGAGTCTCACTGCAAAGGGTCTGAATAGTTAAGTAAATGTGGTTTTTCATTTATTTGTAATTTTTTATTTGCACAAATTTCTAAAAGTCTGTTTTTCCGTTGTCATTGTGGGGTGTTGTGTATAGATTGATAAAGATTTTTTTTTATTTAATTAATTTTAGAATAAGGCTGTAACGTAATAAAATGTGGAAAAAGTCAAGGGGTCTGAATAGTTCCCTAATGCACTGTATAATCATCCCATTTTCTTATCTAAAAAAAAAAGATCAGTAAGAAAAGACTGATCAAATTTAGATCCTACATCTGTAGTTGATTTATCGCATTGAGAGAAGGCTTATAAATGAACAATGTTAATCCCCTCCTCCTCCCCTCCTCCACTATTTTGTCTGAATGACATATACTGGTTTTTAATAGCAGCAATACTTTATAATTAAGGGGTCAACATTACAGTAAAGGAACACATTTTATGGCTCATTAACCAAAAATATTAGGACGGAGACTAGGCTATCACAACGGAGACTAGGCTACCACAACAGAGACTAGGCTATGTTGTGAAGGGATGTTGGCAATCATGTCAACTCTACCCATACAGTATATGGGTCATAGAGATTCTATGGTATACAGTATTACAGCATTCTCCTTCTATCCTATAAGTGAATGACATGATCTTTATCGTCTGGGTAGTAAGTACAGAAACCCTCAGGACTGTTGTTTTGATAAATACAGGACTTGAAAACACTAAGAATATGGGATTTGACACCTGGTTATTGAGGATGAAGGACAATGGATATATTTCTGATATATTTCATGCTATGCCACGAGAGTGGGTATTGAGAAGACACCTCATTATTACAGAGCTATAGCCTGTATGTTGCATTCGTGTGCTTTTGGGAAGTGGGAAACTTGGAATTGGGAAGTCATTAGTATGACTTGATTGTGTTCAAGTGCTTTTGAAGTCGGACCAATTCTTCAACCAATACGATTTTAGCTAGCTTGATAAGCTAGCTAACATTGCTAATAATAAAGTTAGCTAGCTTACTTAACATTGACAATATGGTTAAACTAGCGAAATTATCCACATTGAAAAGATGAAAGGTCAGTGGTGAAAACATCACAACTCGGCAACTCCAGTAACAACATTTTCTCAGGGTGTCCCACTTGTAGTTACGACTATGAAGGTTGATCAAGTGAAACTTCCCAGTGGAGAACTCCGAACTTCCGTTAACCCCGACAGCATGTGAACGCCCCATTAGCCAGAAGAACCAGATTAATCATAATAGTAGCATAGCCACTTAGTATAGTCACTTAGCATCTCTGTTAGCTTGCTAGCCTAATATTCTGGAGTAGGCCGATGATTGACTTGATTGACATACAGTAAGTGAAGGACATAGGAACAAACGAGCAACAAACTTAGTTTGAAAACACATTACATCATTAAAATAGCCAAATGATGTATATGAAAAAAGCACCAAGCACGTTATGCTATGAGCATCAATCTTGCACATTGCCAATGTCATTATGCAGTGTCAGTCCAATGTCTTTACTTTTTACAAGGCTACGATAACATAACCATTTGTTACCTTGTGATGAGTGTCCAGATGACTCAATTGACTTATTTGGGAGTTGTCACTCTTCATCTGGTTGCTTCTCAACATTACTGTGTCCCACCCAGGCCAATATATACATATCTATCTGGAGCTCTGACAGTAGGGGATCAAAGAGAGTGAGTGGCTGGCTGGTTGCTGGTAGGCTGACCATCCTACAGTGGGAGCCATTATTGTTAGACCAAACACTCCTGAACCCCTTGGGGATAACCCTTCCCTACTCTTTATTAAAAATGGTCTGGCACAAAGTGCAGTTGGAAAGTATTCAGACCCCTTGACTTTTTCCACATTTTGTTACGTTACAGCCTTATTCAAAAATGTCTTAAATAATGCCAAAAAAAAACACATTTTTAGAAATTTGAGCAAATTTAAAAAAAAGTAAAAAACATATACCATACTTACACAAGTATTCAGACCCGTTGCTATGAGACTCTAAATTTAGCTCAGGTGCATCATGTTTCCATTGATCACCCTTGAGATGTTTCTACAACTTGATTGGACATGATTTTGAAAGAAACATACCTGTCTATACAAGGTCCCACAGCTGACATTGCATATCAGAGCAAAAACCAAGCCATGAGGTTGAAGAAATTGTCCGTAGAGCTCCGAGACAGGATTGTGTCGAGGCACAGATCTGGGGAAGGGACCAAAACATTTCTGCAGCATTGAAGGTCCCCAAGAACACCGTGGCCTCCATCATTCTTAAATGGCAGAAGTTTTGAACCACCAAGACTCTTCCTATCGCTGGCCGCCCGGCCAAACTGAGCAATCGGGGCCTTGGTCAGGGAGGTGACCAAGAACCCGATGGTCACACTGACAGAGCTCCAGAGTTCATCTGTGGAGATGGGTGAACCTTCCAGAAGGACAATCTCTGCAGCACTCCACTAATCAGGGATTTATAGTAGAGTAGCCAAACGGAAGCCACTCCTCAGTAAAAGGCACATGACAGCCCGTTTGGAGTTTGCCAAAACGCACCTAACGGACTCTCGGACCATAAGAAACAAGATTCTCTAGTCTGATGAAACCAAGATTGAACTCTTTGGCCATAATGCCAAACGTCACGTCTGGAGGAAACCTGGCACAAAAGGACAATGACCCAGGGCACACAGCCAAGACAACGCAGGAGTGGCTTCGTGACAAGTCCCCGAATGTACTTGAGTGGCCCAGCCAGAACCTGGACCAATCGAATATCTCTGGGGAGACCTGAAAATAGCTGTGCATCGAAGCTCCCCATCCAACCTGGCAGAGCTTGAAAGTATCTGCAGACAAGAATGGGAGAAACTCCCCAAATACAGGTGTGCCAAGCTTGTAGCATCATACACAAGAAGACTTGAGGCTGTAATCAGTGACAAAGATGCTTCAACAAAGTACTGAGTAAAGGGTCTGAATACTTATATAAATGTGATACTTCCATTTTTTGTTTGTAATACATTTGCAAAAATGTCTAAAAAACTGTTTTTGCTTTGTCACTATGGGGTATTGTGTGTTGGTAAGGATTTTTATTTAATTTAATAATCAGTTTTAGAATAAGGATGTAACATAACAAAATGTGTAAAAAGTCAAGGTGTCTGAATACTTTCCGAATGCACTCTACAATTGTCCAAACCATTATAACTTCCAAACTCATACACATCCTAATAAAACTACTCAAACACATATCCTGATGAACAATACCTCACTGGCAAACAAACCAAGATTCCCAATATGCAAAACATGGCTGCTAAACTCCCATCCAATGTCTACTACCTACGATGTGTTCGTTGGTGTCAACTTAAATCATTTCTTTAGCTCTTAGCCGATGGTAGAAAAGTGGTGTGTTGTGGTGTGTTGTGTCTCGGCGTGAGATGAGATGATGAAGTAGAACTGATCATTCCACATAAAGGGGGAGAAGACTTCCCTCTCTATTTGATTAAACCAAGTCTCAATAACCAGAGCCATGATAGATGGGATCCTCACAAAGGAACATTAGATCCAACATGATTACATTTAACGCCAATTCACTTTGCAGCTTTTTTAATTAACACAAACTATGATGAGATATTAATGATTATTAGAGGGGGGGGCAGCAAAGGGTTGACACCCCCCCCTCCCCCTATACCCCACCACCCCCCATACAGGACAAAGAGAGCGTGTGCAAATCCAAACATACATAATTTAATAGTGTCATATTTAGTCCCATCCTTTGTGAGAGTTCTCTATGACAACTTCAAATGGCCACCTTTAATGTAATTATCCATCTCCATGACTACAAAGCCTATACTGTGAACATGAATAACTGTCGTTTTCCCTCAATTCATAGCTGTTGGGGACCAATCAGACGAGAGCCACTCATGTGCATCCAGTCATCTGTTTAGGTCCAATCCGCTGAGAGAATGATTAGCAACTTAAAGAGAGGACAGTACAGTATCATGGAGATGGTGTTAGAGAAGCCTCTAAAGACACACTGACAGTACAGTATCATGGAGATGGTGTTAGAGAAGCCTCTAAAGACACACTGACAGTACAGTATCATGGAGATGGTGTTAGAGAAGCCTCTAAAGACACACTGACAGTACAGTATCATGGAGATGGTGTTAGAGAAGTCTCTAAAGACACACTGACAGTGCAGTATCATGGAGATGGTGTTAGAGAAGCCTCTAAAGACACACTGACAGTGCAGTATCATGGAGATGGTGTTAGAGAAGCCTCTAAAGACACACTGACAGTACAGTATCATGGAGATGGTGTTAGAGAAGCCTCTAAAGACACACTGACAGTGCAGTATCATGGAGATGGTGTTAGAGAAGCCTCTAAAGACACACTGACAGTACAGTATCATGGAGATGGTGTTAGAGAAGCCTCTAAAGACACACTGACAGTACAGTATCATGGAGATGGTGTTAGAGAAGCCTCTAAAGACACACTGACAGTACAGTATCATGGAGATGGTGTTAGAGAAGCCTCTAAAGACACACTGACAGTGCAGTATCATGGAGATGGTGTTAGAGAAGCCTCTAAAGACACACTGACAGTACAGTATCATGGAGATGGTGTTAGAGAAGCCTCTAAAGACACACTGACAGTACAGTATCATGGAGATGGTGTTAGAGAAGCCTCTAAAGACACACTGACAGTACAGTATCATGGAGATGGTGTTAGAGAAGCCTCTAAAGACACACTGACAGTACAGTATCATGGAGATGGTGTTAGAGAAGCCTCTAAAGACACACTGACAGTACAGTATCATGGAGATGGTGTTAGAGAAGCCTCTAAAGACACACTGACAGTGCAGTATCATGGAGATGGTGTTAGAGAAGTCTCTAAAGACACACTGACAGTACAGTATCATGGAGATGGTGTTAGAGAAGCCTCTAAAGACACACTGACAGTACAGTATCATGGAGATGGTGTTAGAGAAGCCTCTAAAGACACACTGACAGTACAGTATCATGGAGATGGTGTTAGAGAAGCCTCTAAAGACACACTGACAGTACAGTATCATGGAGATGGTGTTAGAGTAAACCTGTTCCCTTTTTAAATCATTTGTTGACATTAAGTTTATGACTTAGAGTTGGAGAGATTGATGAACAATCATATTCATTCTGTTCATTTATCTTGAACTACTTGTCACTGAATTGTACTACCATCTCATCAAACATAACCATCTCAAATAAATGGTAAGTAATAAATCGGAGGCTGTATCTTTTAGCACAGTATTGTGCATTATTTGCATTCCAATCAACATTTATCTTGTCTGTGTCTCTTTTCAATAAAGTTTGCTGATTTATTGTGGTAGCCTGCCTTTACTTTGTGCTAATAATTGGATGCTATTGAAAGGATGAGTTTCTATTGATTTTGTGGATGACTGGGAGCATTAACAGGGCCAGATCTTAGATTGTCAGCCGGCTCTCTCTGTGTTGAGACGGGATCGATGTCTGTGAATCTTCCCTCCCGGCTTTTTTATTCACTTCTGTCTCCATTGATTGAAACATGCAATAGTTCAGAGGGCTATTATCACACTGATGCTACGTTTCTCTCTCTCTCTCTCTCTCTCTCTCTCCCCCCCCCTCGCTCTCTCCATCCTCCTCTCTCTCTCTCTTTTCCTCCCCCCTCTCTCTCTCCCCCTCGCTCTCTCTTTCTCCCCCCTCTCTCTTTCCCCCTCCTCTCTTTCTCCCCCCTCTCCCCCACTTCGTCTCTCACCCCGCCTCCTCTCTCTCTCTTTCCCCCCCTCCTCTCTCGCTCTTCCCCCCCTCCTCTCCCTCTCTTTCTCCCCCTCTCTCCCCCCCTCGCTCTCTCCATCCTCCTCTCTCTCTCTCTTTCTCCCCCTCCCCCCCTTCGTCTCTCACCCCGCCTCCTCTCTCTCTCTTTCCCCCCTCCTCTCACTCTCTTTCTCCCCCTCTCTCTCCAGTGAAATCACTCCCTTTATTTCAAGCCATACCTCACTGCAGCAAGTGCTCTCCTCTGTTACTTTCGAACTAATGAGTGAAGAGTATTACAATGACCTGTTAGCATGAATCACAGACACCAAAGGAGACATTGATTGACTGCTATCTGCACGATGAAAGCCAGAAGATTAAATTAAAGGGTGCTATGATTCTGGGATGTATTAGTTTCAAGTTTAAAAAACAAACTGCACTTAATCAAAAATAATGAATTTGGTAGCCTGGTTGTAGTGGTCAAATACATGATATTACTGTTGGAAAAACAGGAACAGCAACATGTCCAATGCAACCGACACTTAAAACAAAAAACAGCAACCAAAAATGTACACTTTTTTGTACTTTCCCTGTTGTGAATTCAACTGATGATCCTTAATCCAATTTAGTGTTCTCAAGACTCTCCAAAAACCACACATTTTCAATCCAAGCATTACAATCGAGCCACTTTCAAACTGATAACTTGTAGAATCTACCTTGTAGTCGCTGCCCTGGTTGATTATTCCCACAATACAACACATATGGTCGTAATGTGGCTGTGGTCTATCCTGCTGTCCTGTCCTTCTACGTATCTGATCTTCTCTGGAGTTGGCAGAAAGGTCAGTGTCGCAATCGAACTGGGATTCTCCTGATTCAATGTAATCAGTATATACTTGTTATTCTGAGTGCCAGGGCCTTTCTTTTATTTGCTGGCCCAGAAGTTAATTTCCCCAGTGACCTTTGTGTAATAAAACTGTATTATCTGTTGCAGGAGCCATTGGGAGGAAGCAAATGAGCTTTCTCAGCAGCGTTTTGTCACTAAGGTGATCAGTTGTAAGTTTATTTCCTTTAGTTAGATTAAAGTGAGCTAAAGGCATGCGTCTGTCTGAGAACAGCTCCCTTGTCTCCTTCCATTATCTGATCCATCCGGCCAGTGAATCAGACAATGGCTAAACATTTGAAAGATTACGCACTCAGTCTCAGTGACACGTATTGGTGGTCAATGCCATTCAAGGGTTAGGTTGATGTTTTCAATACGTTGAAGAATGAAAATAATAAACATATTGCTGTTTTTTTTTTTAAATATACAAAGTTATAAGCATAATTTATAAGTTATAACACGTTCAGTACTATTTTTGAACTAGGTAAAGCAAATGTAATCAACTTAGTTTTGATAGGGAATTCTATAACCTCCTGACTGAAATGTAATCAACTTAGTTTTGATAGGGAATTCTATAACCTACTGACTGAAATGTAATCAACTTAGTTTTGATAGGGAATTCTATAACCTACTGACTGAACTGTAAGCTACAGATGGACACGGACAAAGGCTTAGTAATTACAGTGTTGTGAATAAGCACAGGCCTCTAACAGGGGAAGTAATGTGTTGTTGTAAAGCTGTTCATTTCTCACACCTCTGCACGAACATATGCCATCTGATACCCAGGAAGGAATGTCTCTAATCCTTCCTCCTGCTTTGAAGGGAGTGGAGCAGCTCTCTAACTGTGCTTTGTCAAACACCCTCTCTCCAGAGACTGACCATAATCTGTCAGAAACACTAGACAGACTTTTGATTTCAACCTAATTCCTGTTCAATTTCATGACAAATAGATTTTCCTTGACTAGCCTGTTATGTACATCCGAACAAATCTGTGAACAAAATTCAGACTGAATCACAAATATTTGGTAAGTCATAAACAGGAGTCAAAGGCTGAGATATTTGACATGTATTAGGACTAATTCTGTCTGTAGTTTACCCTCATACTTATCTTACTGCTGCCCATAACTTATCCTCATGCCCACTGATCTCAGGGCAGCAAGTCCACCTCATTGGCTCTGTCTCTATCCAGCATCTACCTAGTAGCTTTAGAGTGCAGCCTAGTGTGTGTGAGAGAGGAGAGAGAGAGAGAGAGAGAGAGGTGAGAGAGAAAGGTGAGCGAGAAAGAGGTGAGCGAGAAAGAGGTGAGCAAGAGCTGACAGTAAAGAGAGAGAGTGAGAAAGAGAAAGCGAAGACAGGAGAGAAAGAGAGAGGGAGAAAGCGAGAGGGAGAGAGAGAGAGAGGTGAGAGAGAGAGAGAGAGAGAGAGGTGAGAGAGAGAGAGAGAGAGAGAGAGGTGAGAGAGAAAGGTGAGCGAGAAAGAGGTGAGCGAGAGAGCTGACAGTAAAGAGAGAGAGTGAGAAAGAGAAAGCGAAGACAGGAGAGAAAGAGAGAGGGAGAAAGAGAGAGCCAACAGAAGAGAGAGCTAGCTGTAGAGGCCTAGAGGAGAGGTGAATGCAATGCTTTACTGACCCGAGGAATCTCCTTTATTATGGCCCTTCTTTGTGCCTCTCTCTCCCTCCTCTGCTGCTCTGTCAGCCCATTCAGCCTGGTGGCAGCACCTACATTATGTCCTGGAAGGGCAGGGACATTCATGCCTTTTTAGCCCATTGTCCTTCCCCCGGGGTGAGGGCCCAGCGCGGGATGTGAGAACCCCGGGCCGGCCATTGTGCCCTGCTCCGCACTCTTCACACGCCTGGCGGGATACTTCCTTTCTGGTGTCACCGAAACCTGTGTGGTGTAATCCCCCAGCACCCCGCTGGGCAGGATGGGAAGGTTATTAAAAAAAGTGCCCCTAATGTCTCGTTAATAAATCGCTTCCATTTTCCGCTTCGTTTCAAAGCCGTCGCCGAGGGATCAGCGACGGGGGGAATCCGGAAAAGGAGAGAAGGGTGGAAGGAATGTGTTATAGGACCAGCCTACCGGCCAGGCTGTGTTGTTGAACGTATCAAAACAGCAGGGGAAAAAGCTGCCGTTTTAGTCAACCACGGCCTGGATCACGACACGCTATAAGTCCAGAGCCCATTAGAGAAGTCAACCTTTGACCTTCCTGTCACAAATCTACTGTCTGCACCTACTGCTTCCTGCAGACGTCAGAGTAATTCATATCTTGGGGTCAAGCCAAAGGACTCTGATGGTAGTGTGATTGCGGTAGGAGGGATGTCTGAACAAGGCAGTTCATATTGAGTCCAGACTGAGCTGAGAGGTTTGGGTTAATAGTTAGATCACTAGCCTATGACCCAGTAGGGTGCCGTGTTTAAGTCTCCTCTGGGGGGGGTAGCGGTTAGCTCTGCTCTCTCTGCTAACGGAGGTCACTCCAGTCATAGTGCTGCTGTGGTGAAGAGGTTAGAGAGCAGCGGGTCCCCACACCGGGCTAACACAAGCACTCTCCATGATGCGATAGAGAGTAGAGAGAGGTGGCGATCCCTGAACTGCTGGGGCTGATTGGCACACTGGGACTTGGGAGGGAGGGGAGGGGTGGGCTGGGAGGTTAGGAACGGCCCTGCTCTGCCCCGGTAATCCCATTAAATGTGACTCCCCCCCCCCTCCCCTCTCTCTCTCGCTCACTCTGTGGGGTGTTTGTGCGTGTGTGTGTGTGTGTCTGTGTGTGTGTGTGTGTGTGTGTGTACTGACCCCAAAGACATTAGCCTGCCTTACAGGTCAGAGGGCAGAAGAAATTAAAACGCAAATGAATCATTCATCAAATATGAACGTCTCCCTGCCTCTCACAATGAGCTGTTAGTATGAGCAATCACCTGTTACAGCTTGTGAACCCTGAGGCCCAGTGAAGTTGGTCAGACAGTGACTAACCTCAACCTACACATAGCATTTATTACATTTAATAACGGACCGACTAAAAGACGGTCGGTCCGTTATTTTCATGTATCGAAGGATTTACACTCCATGTCTCTGTCGCTGCTATGTTTTCTTCATCTTACTTTGTGGTCGTCAACTTTGGGAACTCTTTGAGAAAATAGATCATTTTTGAAAGGAAGAAAATGTTATTATTTATGTAATTTGAGTTCAAATCATAACTTGTCCATTCAATGAAATGTTTTCTTTAGAACATCTATATACTATATGGTAAATGTACACTGACCGGCAATGATATCTTTTTAGCTGAGTAGCAGTGATTTTCATCAGGCCTGTTGTTTGACAGTGTGAACTATGTGCTAGTGTCTGTCTACCTGTTGACAGTATGAATGTGTTGCACATGTTGTTTTGTTTTTTTAGTTTTTTTCTCACCTTTATTTAACCAGGTAGGCTAGTTGAGAACACCTTTATTTAACCAGGTAGGCTAGTTGAGAACACCTTTATTTAACCAGGTAGGCTAGTTGAGAACACCTTTATTTAACCAGGTAGGCTAGTTGAGAACACCTTTATTTAACCAGGTAGGCCAGTTGAGAACACCTTTATTTAACCAGGTAGGCCAGTTGAGAACACCTTTATTTAACCAGGTAGGCTAGTTGAGAACACCTTTATTTAACCAGGTAGGCTAGTTGAGAACACCTTTATTTAACCAGGTAGGCTAGTTGAGAACACCTTTATTTAACCAGGTAGGCCAGTTGAGAACACCTTTATTTAACCAGGTAGGCCAGTTGAGAACACCTTTATTTAACCAGGTAGGCTAGTTGAGAACACCTTTATTTAACCAGGTAGGCTAGTTGAGAACACCTTTATTTAACCAGGTAGGCCAGTTGAGAACACCTTTATTTAACCAGGTAGGCTAGTTGAGAACACCTTTATTTAACCAGGTAGGCCAGTTGAGAACACCTTTATTTAACCAGGTAGGCTAGTTGAGAACACCTTTATTTAACCAGGTAGGCTAGTTGAGAACACCTTTATTTAACCAGGTAGGCCAGTTGTGTCATGTATTGTCATGTTGTGTCTTGTTTCTGTCCTTTCCCTTCACCCTGTCTCCCTCTGCTGGTCGTTATTAGGTTACCTTTTCTCCCCCTCTTTCCCCCAGCTGTTCCTTGTCTCCTCCTAACTACCTCGTCACCCCTTTTCCCACCTGTTCCCTTTTTCCCTCTGATTAGTCCTCTATATCTCTCTCTGTTTTTGTTCCTGTCTTTGTCGGATTCTCGTTTGTGTTACTCATGCCTGAACCAGACTATCGTCGTGTTTGCTGCAACCTTGTCCTGTCCTGTCGGAATCTGCCTGTTCATCTAACCTTGTCCTGTCCTGTCGGAATCTGCCTGTCCATCTGAGCCTACGTGTGTTTCGTCATTAAAGTAACTCTGTTTTGTTAATTCGCTTTTGGGTCCTCATTCACGCACCATAACAGAAGAATCCGACCAAGAATGGACCCAGCGACTTCGGATCCTCTCCACTCTGCCGTCGAGATCCAGGGAGCGATGCTAGGCAGACACGAGCAGGAATTGTCTGCTGCTCGACATGCCGTTGAGACCCTGGCCACCCAAGTCTCCAACCTCACAGAACAGGTTCACCATCTCCGCCTCGATCCACTGGCCACTTCCAGGGCTTTCGAATCTCCGGAGCCCAGAATCAATAACCCGCCGTGTTACTCTGGGGAGCCCACTGAATGCCGCTCGTTCCTCACCCAGTGTGATATTGTGTTTTCTCTCCAGCCCAACACTTACTCCAGGAGCACTGCTCGTGTCGCCTACGTCATATCTCTCCTTACTGGACGGGCTCGTGAGTGGGGCACGGCAATCTGGGAGGCAAGGGCTGAGTGTACTAACCAGTATCAGGACTTTAAGGAGGAGATGATACGGGTTTTTGATCGATCTGTTTTTGGGGAGGAGGCTTCCAGGGCCCTGTCTTCCCTATGTCAAGGTAATCGATCCATAACAGACTACTCTATTGAGTTTCGCACTCTTGCTGCCTCCAGTGGCTGGAACGAGCCGGCTTTGCTCGCTCGTTTTCTGGAGGGTCTCCGCGCAGAGGTAAAGGATGAGATTCTCTCCCGGGAGGTTCCTTCCAGCGTGGATTCCTTGATTGAACTCGCTATTCGCATTGAGCGACGGGTTGATCTTCGTCACCGAGCTCGTGGAAAGGAGCTCGCGTTCTCCGTTGCCCCCCTCTCCGCATCACTACCATCTTCCTCTGCCGGCTCGGGTGCTGAGCCTATGCAGCTGGGAGGTATCCACATCTCGACTAAGGAGAGGGAACGGAGAATCACCAACCGCCTCTGTCTCTATTGCGGTTCTGCTGGTCATTTTGTCACTTCTTGTCCAGTAAAAGCCAGAGCTCATCAGTAAGCGGAGGGCTACTGGTGAGCGCTACTACTCCTGTCTCTCCTTCAAGATCCTGCACTACCTTGTCGGTCCATCTACGCTGGACCGGTTCGTCAGCTTCCTGCAGTGCCTTAATAGACTCTGGGGCGGAGGGCTGTTTTATGGACGAGACCTGGGCTCGGGAACATGACATTCCTCTCAGACAGTTAAGGGAGCCCACGGCCTTGTTCGCCTTGGATGGTAGTCCTCTCCCCAGGATTCAGCGTGAGACGCTACCTTTAACCCTCACTGTCTCTGGTAATCATAGCGAAACCATTTCTTTTTTAATTTTTCGTTCACCTTTTACACCTGTTGTTTTGGGCCATCCCTGGCTAGTTTGTCATAATCCTTCTATTAATTGGTCTAGTAATTCTATCCTCTCCTGGAACGTCTCTTGTCATGTGAAATGTTTAATGTCTGCTATCCCTCCTGTTTCCTCTGTCTCTTCTTCACAGGAGGAGCCTGGTGATTTGACAGGGGTGCCGGAGGAATATCACGATCTGCGCACGGTGTTCAGTCGGTCCAGGGCCACCTCTCTTCCTCCACACCGGTCGTATGATTGTAGTATTGATCTCCTTCCGGGAACCACTCCCCCCCGGGGTAGACTATACTCTCTGTCGGCTCCCGAACGTAAGGCTCTCGAAGATTATTTGTCTGTAGCTCTTGCCGCCGGTACCATAGTCCCCTCCTCCTCTCCCGCCGGAGCGGGGTTTTTTTTTGTTAAGAAGAAGGACGGGTCCCTGCGCCCCTGCATAGATTATCGAGGGCTGAATGACATAACAGTGAAGAATCGTTATCCGCTTCCTCTTATGTCTTCAGCCTTCGAGATCCTGCAGGGAGCCAGGTTTTTCACTAAGTTGGACCTTCGTAACGCTTACCATCTCGTGCGCATCAGGGAGGGGGACGAGTGGAAGACGGCGTTTAACACTCCGTTAGGGCACTTTGAATACCGGGTTCTTCCTTTCGGCCTCGCTAACGCTCCAGCTGTCTTTCAGGCATTAGTCAATGATGTCCTGAGAGACATGCTGAACATCTTTGTTTTCGTTTACCTTGACGATATCCTGATTTTTTCACCGTCACTCCAGATTCATGTTCAGCACGTTCGACGTGTCCTCCAGCGCCTTTTAGAGAATTGTCTTTTTGTGAAGGCTGAGAAGTGCACTTTTCATGCCTCCTCCGTCACATTTCTCGGTTCTGTTATTTCCGCTGAAGGCATTAAGATGGATCCCGCTAAGGTCCAGGCTGTCATTGATTGGCCCGTCCCTAAGTCACGCGTCGAGCTGCAGCGCTTTCTCGGCTTCGCGAACTTCTATCGTCGTTTCATCCGTAATTTCGGTCAGGTGGCAGCTCCTCTCACAGCCCTTACTTCTGTCAAGACGTGCTTTAAGTGGTCCGTTTCCGCCCAGGGAGCTTTTGATCTCCTCAAGAATCGTTTTACATCCGCTCCTATCCTTGTTACACCTGACGTCTCTAGACAGTTCGTGGTCGAGGTTGACGCGTCAGAGGTGGGCGTGGGAGCCATTCTTTCTCAGCGCTCCCTCTCTGACGACAAGGTCCACCCTTGCGCGTATTTTTCTCATCGCCTGTCGCCGTCGGAACGTAACTATGATGTGGGAAACCGCGAACTGCTCGCCATCCGCTTAGCCCTAGGCGAATGGCGACAGTGGTTGGAGGGGGCGACCGTTCCTTTTGTCGTTTGGACTGACCATAGGAACCTTGAGTACATCCGTTCTGCCAAACGACTTAATGCGCGTCAGGCGCGCTGGGCGCTGTTTTTCGCTCGTTTCGAGTTCGTGATTTCTTATCGTCCGGGCTCTAAGAACACCAAGCCTGATGCTTTATCTCGTCTCTTCAGTTCTTCAGTAGCCTCCACTGACCCCGAGGGGATTCTCCCTGAGGGGCGTGTTGTCGGGTTGACTGTCTGGGGAATTGAGAGGCAGGTAAAGCAAGCACTCACTCAAACTCCGTCGCCGCGCGCTTGTCCCAGGAACCTTCTTTTCGTTCCCGTTCCTACTCGTCTGGCCGTTCTTCAGTGGGCTCACTCTGCCAAGTTAGCCGGCCACCCTGGCGTTCGGGGTACGCTTGCTTCCATTCGCCAGCGTTTTTGGTGGCCCACCCGGGAGCATGACACGCGTCGCTTCGTGGCTGCTTGTTCGGTCTGCGCGCAGACTAAGTCCGGTAACTCCCCTCCTGCCGGCCGTCTCAGGCCGCTTCCCATTCCCTCTCGACCGTGGTCTCACATCGCCTTAGATTTTGTCACCGGACTGCCTTCGTCAGCGGGGAAGACTGTTATTCTTACGGTTGTCGACAGGTTCTCTAAGGCGGCTCATTTTATTCCCCTTGCTAAGCTTCCTTCTGCTAAAGAGACGGCACAAATCATCATCGAGAATGTTTTCAGAATTCATGGCCTTCCGTCAGACGTCGTTTCGGACAGAGGTCCGCAATTCACGTCTCAATTTTGGAGGGAGTTTTGCCGTTTGATTGGGGCTTCCGTCAGTCTCTCTTCCGGCTTTCACCCCCAGTCTAACGGTCAAGCAGAACGGGCCAATCAGACTATTGGTCGCATCTTACGCAGTCTTTCTTTTCGCAACCCTGCGTCTTGGTCAGAACAGCTCCCCTGGGCAGAATACGCCCACAACTCGCTTCCTTCGTCTGCGACCGGGCTATCTCCTTTTCAGAGTAGCCTCGGGTACCAGCCTCCGCTGTTCTCATCTCAGTTCGCCGAGTCCAGCGTTCCCTCCGCTCAGGCTTTTGTCCAACGTTGCGAGCGCACCTGGAAGAGGGTCAGGTCTGCACTTTGCCGTTATAGGGCGCAGACTGTGAGGGCTGCTAATAAGCATAGAACTAAGAGTCCTAGATATTGTCGCGGTCAGAGAGTTTGGCTCTCCACTCAGAACCTTCCCCTTAAGACCGCTTCTCGCAAGTTGACCCCGCGGTTCATTGGTCCGTTCCGTATTTCCCAGATCATCAATCCTGTCGCAGTTCGACTTCTTCTTCCGCGATATCTTCGTCGCGTCCACCCGGTCTTCCATGTCTCCTGTGTCAAGCCCGTTCTTCGCGCCCCCGCTCGTCTTCCCCCCCCCCCCCCCCCCATCCTTGTCGAGGGCGCACCCATCTACAGGGTCCGTAGGATTTTGGACATGCGTCCTCGGGGCCGTGGTCATCAGTACCTAGTAGATTGGGAGGGGTACGGTCCTGAGGAGAGGAGTTGGGTTCCCTCTCGGGACGTGCTGGACCGTGCGCTGATCGATGATTTCCTCCGTTGCCGCCAGGTTTCCTCCTCGACTGCGCCAGGAGGCGCTCGGTGAGTGGGGGGGTACTGTCATGTATTGTCATGTTGTGTCTTGTTTCTGTCCTTTCCCTTCACCCTGTCTCCCTCTGCTGGTCGTTATTAGGTTACCTTTTCTCCCCCTCTTTCCCCCAGCTGTTCCTTGTCTCCTCCTAACTACCTCGTCACCCCTTTTCCCACCTGTTCCCTTTTTCCCTCTGATTAGTCCTCTATATCTCTCTCTGTTTTTGTTCCTGTCTTTGTCGGATTCTCGTTTGTGTTACTCATGCCTGAACCAGACTATCGTCGTGTTTGCTGCAACCTTGTCCTGTCCTGTCGGAATCTGCCTGTTCATCTAACCTTGTCCTGTCCTGTCGGAATCTGCCTGTCCATCTGAGCCTACGTGTGTTTCGTCATTAAAGTAACTCTGTTTTGTTAATTCGCTTTTGGGTCCTCATTCACGCACCATAACAAGTTGAGAACACCTTTATTTAACCAGGTGGCCAGTTGAGAACACCTTTATTTAACCAGGTGGCCAGTTGAGAACACCTTTATTTAACCAGGTAGGCTAGTTGAGAACACCTTTATTTAACCAGGTGGCCAGTTGAGAACACCTTTATTTAACCAGGTAGGCTAGTTGAGAACACCTTTATTTAACCAGGTAGGGTAGTTGAGAACACCTTTATTTAACCAGGTAGGCCAGTTGAGAACACCTTTATTTAACCAGGTAGGCTAGTTGAGAACACCTTTATTTAACCAGGTAGGCCAGTTGAGAACACCTTTATTTAACCAGGTAGGCTAGTTGAGAATACCTTTATTTAACCAGGTGGCTAGTTGAGAACACCTTTATTTAACCAGGTAGGCCAGTTGAGAACACCTTTATTTAACCAGGTAGGCCAGTTGAGAACACCTTTATTTAACCAGGTAGGCCAGTTGAGAACACCTTTATTTAACCAGGTAGGCTAGTTGAGAACACCTTTATTTAACCAGGTAGGCCAGTTGAGAACACCTTTATTTAACCAGGTAGGCCAGTTGAGAACACCTTTATTTAACCAGGTAGGCTAGTTGAGAACACCTTTATTTAACCAGGTAGGCTAGTTGAGAACACCTTTATTTAACCAGGTAGGCTAGTTGAGAACACCTTTATTTAACCAGGTAGGCCAGTTGAGAACACCTTTATTTAACCAGGTAGGCCAGTTGAGAACACCTTTATTTAACCAGGTAGGCTAGTTGAGAACACCTTTATTTAACCAGGTAGGCTAGTTGAGAACACCTTTATTTAACCAGGTAGGCCAGTTGAGAACACCTTTATTTAACCAGGTAGGCCAGTTGAGAACACCTTTATTTAACCAGGTGGCTAGTTGAGAACACCTTTATTTAACCAGGTAGGCTAGTTGAGAACACCTTTATTTAACCAGGTAGGCCAGTTGAGAACACCTTTATTTAACCAGGTAGGCTAGTTGAGAACACCTTTATTTAACCAGGTAGGCCAGTTGAGAACACCTTTATTTAACCAGGTAGGCCAGTTGAGAACACCTTTATTTAACCAGGTAGGCCAGTTGAGAACACCTTTATTTAACCAGGTGGCCAGTTGAGAACACCTTTATTTAACCAGGTAGGCCAGTTGAGAACACCTTTATTTAACCAGGTAGGCCAGTTGAGAACACCTTTATTTAACCAGGTAGGCTAGTTGAGAACACCTTTATTTAACCAGGTAGGCCAGTTGAGAACACCTTTATTTAACCAGGTAGGCTAGTTGAGAACACCTTTATTTAACCAGGTAGGCCAGTTGAGAACACCTTTATTTAACCAGGTGGCCAGTTGAGAACACCTTTATTTAACCAGGTAGGTCAGTTGAGAACACCTTTATTTAACCAGGTAGGCCAGTTGAGAACACCTTTATTTAACCAGGTAGGGTAGTTGAGAACACCTTTATTTAACCAGGTAGGCCAGTTGAGAACACCTTTATTTAACCAGGTAGGCTAGTTGAGAACACCTTTATTTAACCAGGTAGGCTAGTTGAGAACACCTTTATTTAACCAGGTAGGCCAGTTGAGAACACCTTTATTTAACCAGGTAGGCTAGTTGAGAACACCTTTATTTAACCAGGTAGGCCAGTTGAGAACACCTTTATTTAACCAGGTGGCCAGTTGAGAACACATTTATTTAACCAGGTAGGCCAGTTGAGAACACCTTTATTTAACCAGGTAGGCCAGTTGAGAACACCTTTATTTAACCAGGTAGGCCAGTTGAGAACACCTTTATTTAACCAGGTAGGCCAGTTGAGAACACCTTTATTTAACCAGGTAGGCTAGTTGAGAACACCTTTATTTAACCAGGTAGGCCAGTTGAGAACACCTTTATTTAACCAGGTAGGCCAGTTGAGAACACCTTTATTTAACCAGGTAGGCTAGTTGAGAACACCTTTATTTAACCAGGTAGGCCAGTTGAGAACACCTTTATTTAACCAGGTAGGCCAGTTGAGAACACCTTTATTTAACCAGGTAGGCCAGTTGAGAACACCTTTATTTAACCAGGTAGGCCAGTTGAGAACACCTTTATTTAACCAGGTGGCCAGTTGAGAACACCTTTATTTAACCAGGTAGGTCAGTTGAGAACACCTTTATTTAACCAGGTAGGCCAGTTGAGAACACCTTTATTTAACCAGGTAGGGTAGTTGAGAACACCTTTATTTAACCAGGTGGCCAGTTGAGAACACATTTATTTAACCAGGTAGGCCAGTTGAGAACACCTTTATTTAACCAGGTAGGCCAGTTGAGAACACCTTTATTTAACCAGGTAGGCCAGTTGAGAACACCTTTATTTAACCAGGTAGGCCAGTTGAGAACACCTTTATTTAACCAGGTAGGCTAGTTGAGAACACCTTTATTTAACCAGGTAGGCCAGTTGAGAACACCTTTATTTAACCAGGTAGGCTAGTTGAGAACACCTTTATTTAACCAGGTAGGCTAGTTGAGAACAAGTTCTCATTTACAATTGCGACCTGGTCAAGATAAAGCAAAGCAGTTCGGCACATACAACAACACAGAGTTACACATGGAGTAAACAAACATACAGTCAATAACACAGAGTTACACATGGAGTAAAACAAACATACAGTCAATAACACAGAGTTACACATGGAGTAAAACAAACATACAGTCAATAACACAGAGTTACACATGGAGTAAAACAAACATACAGTCAATAACACAGAGTTACACATGGAGTAAAACAAACATACAGTCAACGACACAGAGTTACACATGGAGTAAAACAAACATACAGTCAATAACACAGAGTTACACATGGAGTAAACAAACATACAGTCAAATGTTGATGCAAAGCTCACTCATTAGTTAAGACACAAATACTCCCCTAAAAAAGGAAGGTACACAACAAGCCCTCGCTGTAACAATTCATACCTTTAGCTGAGCGCCATCAATTACCATGTGCCTTTCATTTTGCTGGGAAAACTAACTGTGTCTCAAATTACACAAAATACATATTGACCTCCTTTTTCATGGAAGATCTTCAGTGTTGAACTGATTTTAACTGTGAAGTAGTCTATTCTTAAATGGCTTGAAAATATCACATCTATTATATGTTATGCACTGTGTTCCCTGCAGCTATCTTATCGGCTCTCAGTCACTCAGCCAATCAATGCAGGACTCTATCTGCAGAGGCATAAGTGTAGGGCAGTTATAGCATCAGTGATACTGAATAGAGGGAAAATACTAAAGGGGTCAGACGTCAATGGCAGCGACTATCAGAGAGGGAGGGATTGTTATCAATAATAGCTTGGGGTGATTGAGAGAGAGAGATTAGTCTGAGGAAAGAGCTTTGGGGGGGCGGCTGGGTTAGTGCTGTTCTGGAGAGATAGGTTACGCGTATACGACACACACATGCAGACACACACACACACACACACACACACACACACACACACACACACACACACACACACACACACACACACACACACACACACACACACACACACACACACACACACACACACACACACACACACACACACACACACACACACACACACACACACACACACACACACACACAGAGAGAGAGACGGTATAAGGTAAAGTCACTATAAGATCCTATATAATCTCACTGCTCTCTGTTCTGAATACAGTATACTATCAATTGAGGAAGGTCTTTATTTACACAGTATTTATTCCCTAAACATTGTGATTTTGGTTTATGGAAAATATATTACATGACATTATAATCTTGTTGTCAACCGAGGGTGGCTTTTAGTGCACCAAGTTTGTACTTTGAATTTGTACACTGAGTCTGTACTCAAAATCAGAGTTTGTACTCTGAATCAGTTCAAGGGTTACCCAACTAGAGAGGCCATTTTGGCCAATCAACCTCACTCAAGCGTTCTCTGTAATGGCCAATTCATATGGTTTCCCAGAGGACTAGCTTCTCAGAGCACTCTTGTTGCTTGACTTTTTACACATCGTCAGGTTACAGAAATAAGTCTTGCTTTTTTTCCATCAGTGTCTGGACTGGAGAGAGAAGCACAAAATATAGCCAGCATTTACATTGACATTTAATTAATTTAGCAGAAGCTCGTACCCAGAGTGACTTAGTTAGTGCATTATTTTTTTATCTTCTTTTTGGATGATCCTGATCTTATATCTCTCAGATATACGACAGACACTTCAGAACAAACCTTGTTATGATATTGTTTTGGGACTACCTGTTGTTCCATGTAGTGAATCTGTTATTCAATGCGTTTGTATGGGCTAATAGCAGTAAGGACAAAATATTATTAGGATACTTCAAGAGGTCTTAGAATTCAAAGTCAAATAGCTAAATGATCCTTGGTATGACCTTCTTAAAACAATTCCATATAGCTTAGTAGAACCCCCCCCCCGGCTTAGACTCTTATGGGCTAAGATAGATAGGTGAGACAGCCACATATCACAGTCGTAGTAAGTACTGTACATTTTCCCTCAATAAAGAAGTTATCAGCAAAGTCAGTGGCAGTAGGAAATACAAGTGCCAACAATCACATAGGAGGAATTGAAGAAACCATGCTCTTATTTTGTGCTCTGACTCTTGTCACGAAACAATGTCAAATCAAATCAAATATTTGTCACATTCACCAAAGACAAAGCGTGTAGACCTTACTGGGAAATGCTTATTAGCCCTAAACCAACAATGTAGTTCAAGAAATAGAGTTAAGAAAATATTTACTAAATAAACAAATCAAAAAGTAACACAAGAAAATGACATAACAATAACAAGGCTACAGCAGATGTCGGAAGTTTACATACACCTTAGCCAAATACATTTAAACTCAGTTCTTCACAATTCTTGGCATTTAATCAAAGTAAAAATTCCCTGTTTTAGGTCAGTTAGGATCACCACTTTATTTTAACAATGTGAAATGTCAGAATAATAATAGTGAGAATGATTTATTTGAGCTTTTATTTCTTTCATCACATTCCCAGTGGGTCAGAAGTTAACATACACTCAATTAGTATTTGGTAGCATTGCCTTTAAATTGTTTAACTTGGATCAAACGTTTTGGGTAGCCTTCCACAAGCTTCCCACAATAAGTTGGGTGAATTTTGGCCAATTCCTCCTGAGAGAGCTGGTGTAACTGAGTCAGGTTTGTAGGCCTCCTAGCTCGCAAACGCTTTTTCAGGTCTGCCCACAAATTTTCTATAGGATTGAGGTCAGGGCTTTGTGATGGCAGCTCCAATACCTTGACTTTGTTGTCCTTAAGCCATTTTGCCACAATGTTGGAAGTATGCTTGGGGTCATTGTCCATTTGGAAGACCCATTTGCGACCAAGCTTTAACTTCCTGACTGATGTCTTGAGATGTTGCTTCAATATATCCACATCATTTTCCCTACCTCATGATGCCATCTTTGTGAAGTGCACCAGTCCCCCACAACATGATGCTGCCACCCCCGTGTTTCACGGTTGGATGGTGTTCTTTGGCTTGCAAGCCTCCCCCTTTTTCTTCCAAACATAACGATGGTCATTATGGGCAGACCGTTCTATTTTTGTTTCATCAGACCAGAGGACTTTTCTCCAAAAAGTACGATCTTCGTCCCCATGTGCAGGAGCAAACCGTAGTCTGTCTTTTTTTATGGAGCAGTGGCTTCTTCCTTGCTGAGCGGCCTTTCAGATTATGTTGATATAGGACTCGTTTTACTGTGGATATAGATACTTTTGTACCTGTTTCCTCCAGCATCTTCACAAGGTCCTTTGCTGTTGTTCTGGGATTGATTTGCACTTTTTGCACCAAAGTATGTTCATCTCTAGGAGACAGAACGCGCCTCCTTCCTGACCGGTATGACGGCTGCGTGGTCCCATGGTGTTTATTGTTACTATTGTTTGTACAGATGAATTTGGTACCTTCAGGCATTTGGAAATTGCTCCCAAGGATGAACCAGACTTGTGGAGGTCTTGAAAGATTTCTTTAGATTTTCCATGATGTCAAGCAAAGAGACACTGAGTTTGAAGGTAGGCCTTGAAATACATCCACAGGTACACCTCCAATTGACTCAAATGATGTCAATTAGCTTTTCAGAAGCTTCTAAAGCCATGACATCATTTTCTGGAATTTTCCAAGCTGTTTAAAGGCACAGTCAACTAAGTGTATATAAACTTCTGACCCATTGGAATTGTGATACAGTGAATTATAAGTTAAATAATCTGTCTGTAAACTATTGTTGGAAAAATGACTACAAAGTAGATGTCCTAACCGACTTGCCAAAACAAGAAATTTGTGGAGTGGTTGAAAAACAAGTTTTAATGACTCCAACCTAAGTGTATGTAAACTTCCGACTTCAACTGTATATCAAATGGGTACCGGTACCGAGTCAATGTGCAGGGGTACAGGTTAGTCGAGGTCATTTGCACTACGCATAAATAATAAACAGAGAGTAGCAGCAGTGTAAAAACAGGGGGGGGGGTCAATGTAAATAGTCCGGTTTGCCATTTGATTAGTTGTTCAGCAGTCTTCTGGCTTGGGGTTTGAAGCTGTTAAGGAGCCTTTTGGTCCTAGACTTGGCGATCCGGTACCACTTGCCGTGCGGTAGCAGGGAGAACAGTCCATGAAAGGGAAAGGGGGATACCTAGTCAGTTGTACAACTGAATGCCTTCAACTGAAATGTTTATTCTGCATTTAACCCAACCCCTCTGAATCAGAGAGTTGCGGGGGGCTGCCTTAATCAACATCCACGTCTTCAGCGCCCGGGGAACAGTGGGTTAACTGCCTTGCTCAGGGGCAGAACAACAGATTGTTAACCTTGTCAGCTCGGGGATTCGACCCAGCAACCTTCTGGCTACTGGCCCAACGCTATGACTTGGCTGACTGGAGTCTGACAATTATTTGACCCTTCCTCTGACATGCCAAGTATATAGGTCCTGGACGGAAGGAAGCTTGGCCACAGTGATGTACTGGGCCTCTGTAGCGCCTTACGGTCAGATGCCGAGCAGTTACCATACCAGGCGGTGATGCAACTGGTCAGGATGCTCTCGATGGTGCAGCTGTAGAACTTTTGGAGTATCTGAGGACCCATGCCAAATCTTTTAAATCTCCTGAGGGGGAAAATGTGTTGTTGTGCCCTCTTAACGACTGTCTTGATGTGTTTGGACCATGATAGTTTGTTGTTGATGTGGACAACAAGGAACTTGAAACTCTCGACCCGCTCCACTACAGCCCCGTCAATGTCAATGGGGGCCTTTTCCTGTAGTCCACAATCAGCTCCTTTTTTATTGCTCATATTGAGGGAGAGGTTGTTATCCTGGCACCACACTGACAGGTCTCTGACCTCCTCCCTATAGGCTGTCTCAACGCTGTCTGTGTTCAGGCCTACCACTGTTGTGTCATCAGCAAACTTAATGATGGTGTGGGAGTTGTGCTTGGCCACGCAGTCGTGGATGAACTGGGAGTACAGGAGGGGACTAAGCACGCACCGCTGAGGGGCCCTAGTGTTGAGGATCTGCGTGGCAGATTCCTACCCTTACCGCCCATCAGGAAGTCCAGGATCCAGTTGCAAAGGGAAGTGTTTAGTCCCAGGGTCCTTAGCTTAGAGTTGAGCTTTGTGGGCACTACGGTGTTGAACGCTGAGCTGTAGGCAATGAAGAGCATTCTCTTTAAAAAATATATAGTTTTTGTCTCTCCAATTGGTAGTTACAGTCTTGTCTAATCGCTGCAACTCCAGTACGGACGAAGGTCAAGAGCCATGCGTCCTCCGAAACACGATCCAACCAAGCCGCACTGCTTCTTGGCACAATGCCTGTTTATCCCGGAATCCAGACACACCAATGTGTCGGAGGAAATACTGTACACCTGGCGACTGTGTCAGCGTGCATGCTCCCGTCCCGAAGTCATTAGAGAACGATGGGTCAAGGACATCCCTGCCGGCCAAACCCTCCCCTAACCCGGACGACGCTGGGCCAATTGTGCGCCGCCCCATGGGTCTCCAGGTTGCAGCATAGCCTGGACTCGAACCAAGATCTCTAGTGGCACAGCTAGCAACTGTGATGCAGTGCCTTAGACCACTGTGCCACTCGGGAGGCCCGTGAACAGCATTCTCACGTAGGTATTCCTTTTGTCCAGGTGGGAAAGGGCAATGTCGAGTGTGATTGAGATTCCGTCATCTGTGGATCTGTTGAGGCGGTACGCGAATTGGAGTGGGTCTAGGGTTTCCAGCATGATGGTGTTGATGTGAGCCCTGACCAGCCATTCAAAGCACTTCATGGCTACCGACGTGAATGCTATGGAGCGGTAATCATTTAGGCAGGATTCCTTCGGTTTCTTGGGCACAGGGACTATGGTGGTCTGTTTGAAACATGTAGATATTACAGACTCGGACAGGGAGAGGTTGAACATGTCAGTGAAGACACTTGACAGTTGGTCCGCGCATGCTTTGAGTACACACCCTGGTAATCCGTTGGGCCCCGCGGCTTTGTGAATGTTGACCTGTTTAAAAGTCTTGCTCACATCGGCTACGGAGAGCGTGATCACACAGCCGTGCAGAACAGCTGGTGCTCTCATGCATGCTTCAGTGTTGCTTGCCTCGAAGCGGCATAAAAGACATTTAGCTCGTCTGGTAGGCTCGTCTCTCTTCTAGCTAAATATCCCATTACTCATTGTGCTGTCAATAGCACAGACACACTTTATGTATATTTTCTTTGTATTGGCACGTAAAGGTATATTACAGACACACGTTAGGTATATTGTCTTTGTATTGGCACGTAAAGGTATATTACAGACACACGTTAGGTATATTGTCTTTGTATTGGCACGTAAAGGTATATTACAGACACACGTTAGGTATATTGTCTTTGTATTGGCACGTAAAGGTATATTACAGACACACGTTAGGTATATTGTCTTTGTATTGGCACGTAAAGGTATATTACAGACACACGTTAGGTATATTGTCTTTGTATTGGCACGTAAAGGTATATTACAGACACACGTTAGGTATATTGTCTTTGTATTGGCACGTAAAGGTATATTACAGACACACGTTAGGTATATTGTCTTTGTATTGGCACGTAAAGGTATATTACAGACACACGTTAGGTATATTGTCTTTGTATTGGCACGTAAAGGTATATTACAGACACACGTTAGGTATATTGTCTTTGTATTGGCACGTAAAGGTATATTACAGACACACGTTAGGTATATTGTCTTTGTATTGGCACGTAAAGGTATATTACAGACACACGTTAGGTATATTGTCTTTGTATTGGCACGTAAAGGTATATTACAGACACACGTTAGGTATATTGTCTTTGTATTGGCACGTAAAGGTATATTACAGACACACGTTAGGTATATTGTCTTTGTATTGGCACGTAAAGGTATATTACAGACACACGTTAGGTATATTGTCTTTGTATTGGCACGTAAAGGTATATTACAGACACACGTTAGGTATATTGTCTTTGTATTGGCACGTAAAGGTATATTACAGACACACGTTAGGTATATTGTCTTTGTATTGGCACGTAAAGGTATATTACAGACACACGTTAGGTATATTGTCTTTGTATTGGCACGTAAAGGTATATTACAGACACACGTTAGGTATATTGTCTTTGTATTGGCACGTAAAGGTATATTACAGACACACGTTAGGTATATTGTCTTTGTATTGGCACGTAAAGGTATATTACAGACACACGTTAGGTATATTGTCTTTGTATTGGCACGTAAAGGTATATTACAGACACACGTTAGGTATATTGTCTTTGTATTGGCACGTAAAGGTATATTACAGACACACGTTAGGTATATTGTCTTTGTATTGGCACGTAAAGGTATATTACAGACACACGTTAGGTATATTGTCTTTGTATTGGCACGTAAAGGTATATTACAGACACACGTTAGGTATATTGTCTTTGTATTGGCACGTAAAGGTATATTACAGACACACGTTAGGTATATTGTCTTTGTATTGGCACGTAAAGGTATATTACAGACACACGTTAGGTATATTGTCTTTGTATTGGCACGTAAAGGTATATTACAGACACACGTTAGGTATATTGTCTTTGTATTGGCACGTAAAGGTATATTACAGACACACGTTAGGTATATTGTCTTTGTATTGGCACGTAAAGGTATATTACAGACACACGTTAGGTATATTGTCTTTGTATTGGCACGTAAAGGTATATTACAGACACACGTTAGGTATATTGTCTTTGTATTGGCACGTAAAGGTATATTACAGACACACGTTAGGTATATTGTCTTTGTATTGGCACGTAAAGGTATATTACAGACACACGTTAGGTATATTGTCTTTGTATTGGCACGTAAAGGTATATTACAGACACACGTTAGGTATATTGTCTTTGTATTGGCACGTAAAGGTATATTACAGACACACGTTAGGTATATTGTCTTTGTATTGGCACGTAAAGGTATATTACAGACACACGTTAGGTATATTGTCTTTGTATTGGCACGTAAAGGTATATTACAGACACACGTTAGGTATATTGTCTTTGTATTGGCACGTAAAGGTATAGCACAGACACACGTTAGGTATATTGTCTTTGTATTGGCACGTAAAGGTATATTACAGACACACGTTAGGTATATTGTCTTTGTATTGGCACGTAAAGGTATATTACAGACACACGTTAGGTATATTGTCTTTGTATTGGCACGTAAAGGTATATTACAGACACACGTTAGGTATATTGTCTTTGTATTGGCACGTAAAGGTATATTACAGACACACGTTAGGTATATTGTCTTTGTATTGGCACGTAAAGGTATATTACAGACACACGTTAGGTATATTGTCTTTGTATTGGCACGTAAAGGTATATTACAGACACACGTTAGGTATATTGTCTTTGTATTGGCACGTAAAGGTATATTACAGACACACGTTAGGTATATTGTCTTTGTATTGGCACGTAAAGGTATATTACAGACACACGTTAGGTATATTGTCTTTGTATTGGCACGTAAAGGTATATTACAGACACACGTTAGGTATATTGTCTTTGTATTGGCACGTAAAGGTATATTACAGACACACGTTAGGTATATTGTCTTTGTATTGGCACGTAAAGGTATATTACAGACACACGTTAGGTATATTGTCTTTGTATTGGCACGTAAAGGTATATTACAGACACACGTTAGGTATATTGTCTTTGTATTGGCACGTAAAGGTATATTACAGACACACGTTAGGTATATTGTCTTTGTATTGGCACGTAAAGGTATATTACAGACACACGTTAGGTATATTGTCTTTGTATTGGCACGTAAAGGTATATTACAGACACACGTTAGGTATATTGTCTTTGTATTGGCACGTAAAGGTATATTACAGACACACGTTAGGTATATTGTCTTTGTATTGGCACGTAAAGGTATATTACAGACACACGTTAGGTATATTGTCTTTGTATTGGCACGTAAAGGTATATTACAGACACACGTTAGGTATATTGTCTTTGTATTGGCACGTAAAGGTATATTACAGACACACGTTAGGTATATTGTCTTTGTATTGGCACGTAAAGGTATATTACAGACACACGTTAGGTATATTGTCTTTGTATTGGCACGTAAAGGTATATTACAGACACACGTTAGGTATATTGTCTTTGTATTGGCACGTAAAGGTATATTACAGACACACGTTAGGTATATTGTCTTTGTATTGGCACGTAAAGGTATATTACAGACACACGTTAGGTATATTGTCTTTGTATTGGCACGTAAAGGTATATTACAGACACACGTTAGGTATATTGTCTTTGTATTGGCACGTAAAGGTATATTACAGACACACGTTAGGTATATTGTCTTTGTATTGGCACGTAAAGGTATATTACAGACACACGTTAGGTATATTGTCTTTGTATTGGCACGTAAAGGTATATTACAGACACACGTTAGGTATATTGTCTTTGTATTGGCACGTAAAGGTATATTACAGACACACGTTAGGTATATTGTCTTTGTATTGGCACGTAAAGGTATATTACAGACACACGTTAGGTATATTGTCTTTGTATTGGCACGTAAAGGTATATTACAGACACACGTTAGGTATATTGTCTTTGTATTGGCACGTAAAGGTATATTACAGACACACGTTAGGTATATTGTCTTTGTATTGGCACGTAAAGGTATATTACAGACACACGTTAGGTATATTGTCTTTGTATTGGCACGTAAAGGTATATTACAGACACACGTTAGGTATATTGTCTTTGTATTGGCACGTAAAGGTATATTACAGACACACGTTAGGTATATTGTCTTTGTATTGGCACGTAAAGGTATATTACAGACACACGTTAGGTATATTGTCTTTGTATTGGCACGTAAAGGTATATTACAGACACACGTTAGGTATATTGTCTTTGTATTGGCACGTAAAGGTATATTACAGACACACGTTAGGTATATTGTCTTTGTATTGGCAGCGCCAAGGTATATTACAGACACACGTTAGGTATATTGTCTTTGTATTGGCACGTAAAGGTATATTACAGACACACGTTAGGTATATTGTCTTTGTATTGGCAGCGCCAAGGTATATTACAGACACACGTTAGGTATATTGTCTTTGTATTGGCAGCGCCAAGGTATATTACAGACACACGTTAGGTATATTGTCTTTGTATTGGCACATAAAGGTATAGCACAGAAACCCGTTATGTACAGTATATTGTCTTTGTATTGGCACATAAAGGTATAGGCTATTTAATCACTTTCATCCCAGCTGGTTTACTCATCTCATTCTAACTAATTCAGTTGGTCCTACAGTACTATTGGGAGTTATTGGTTATTTGGGACAATGTGAACACTGTGTGTCTATATATTGATCAGTAAGAGGGTCTCCTGTTGTCTGTCAATAGCAGTAGATTCATCTAATTACGCTTCCCCTCTGGTTCTCCTGTTTACTGTCACCACGGGAACTCTTAACAAGCCCAGCCCCCGGAGGGAGACGTCACAACATTAGGACAGTCTAGTAGTTAGTCTCCCACCTCCCTCCTTTAACCCAGGTCATAAACCATTCACAATGCTCCCATACAGCAGAACACTAAACATTTAATTTAGACTATTAGGAATGTAAATGTCTATATCCCAAATGGCACCATATTCCCTTTACTGTGCACTTCTTTTGCCTATAGAACTGTTGTCAAAAGTAGTGCACTATATAGGGAATAAGGTGCCATTTGGAACTAATTTAATTTACATTCCAAATAGTTTTATGACAAGTGATGTCATTGTCATGACACGTGTCTTGCCTGGGTAGGTGAAATGAGATGGCTCAGTGAAGCATGGTATAAGTGTCCATTTACCAGTTCTATGGATGATTACTGTAAACCACATTCCTCCTATCTCTCTAGTCCTGTCAGATCTCACGATCTGTCTGTGCATTTCACACGTGTGATCTTGGAATGGTCATAACAATATGTTGGTGCATGGGAGTGCAAAGCAGAAGAAGAAGAAGAATTTGCGTTGTAACAAATTAACAAATAAAGCTGTGTTGTATTGTATTGGCCATCTTTCATTACTGTCCATCTTCAGAGTCATCCAGTCCCTCTCAGTCTGACCTCACTAACTAGTAGCTATAAGTTAGTAAGTTATTAGCCTTGTCCAAGCCAGAACGGCCCAAGTTTTCTCCTGTTTCTGTAGTGAGGCAGCTTGATGTACAG
Source organism: Oncorhynchus clarkii lewisi (assembly GCF_045791955.1). Classification (NCBI taxonomy): domain Eukaryota; kingdom Metazoa; phylum Chordata; class Actinopteri; order Salmoniformes; family Salmonidae; genus Oncorhynchus; species Oncorhynchus clarkii. The sequence goes on from NC_092148.1 coordinate 5,617,205, forward strand.
TACACTTACTGGACAGGACATTAGTAACTATACTGGGAGGCTGAAAGCTTGCATGGAGAATCACAGATAGAGCCTCAGACTGACGGGACCCATTGAGTTTAACAGAGTATCCCTCCCTCCCCCTCCCTCCCTCCTCTCCTTCCCCTCCCTCCCCCTCTCCTTACCCTCCCTCCCTCCTCTCCTTCCCCTCCCTCCCTCCTCTCCTTACCCCCCTCCCTCCCTCCCTCCCTCCCTCCCTCCCTCCCTCCCAACCATGCCTGCATGTCTCCCTGTCTTACAATTGACTCATTCATCCCCCTCCTCTCCCCTGTAACTATTCCCCAGGTCGTTGCTGTAAATTAGAATGTTTTCTCAGTCAATTTACTTGGTAAAATAACGGTTCAATAAAAATCTAAATAAAAACGGTCTCCCTTCCATCCAAACACAAGTGGACCACGTTGTTCATACTCCCCCCTCTAATCTCTCTTCTCTTCCCACACACACACAAACACCACAAACCCTCACGTATGAATGTACGGGCACACATACACATACTGTACACATTCACACAGGCGCGCATACATGTGAGGACAAAGACAAACAGTAAACACACACTCACACACCCCCCCCCCCCCCCCCCCCCACACCTTCTATCTATCAGGGATTTCCAGGGAAAGCCATCAGAGTTGGAGATCCTCCTTGGCAAGTGCAGCATTTCATCAAGGGTGAAGACTGACTGACTGACTGACTGACTGACTGACTGACTGTGTCCTGGCTATCAGAGATGTATCACTGGGTCTGATGAAGCCGTCAGCCTGCCTGGTCTCTGGCTGTGTGCACGCGGACCACACACACACACACACACACACACACACACACACACACACACACACACACACACACACACACACACACACACACACACACACAGCAACGCATCATAAATAAAATAGTGAGCTGAGAAAGAGAGAGGTGCCTTTGTCACTGTTTATCTGCTCTGCTTGTCTTCCTCAGCCTTGATTTCCTCCTCAGAAAATTGATGCACCCTTAAATTGAAGCGGAGTGTTTGACAGGAAATGGCCAGCGTGATAACTGCACAGATTTCATCAGCCAGGGTCTCTCTCTCTCTCTCTCCAATTGTTGGAACTTTCAGCCAGATGACCTGTCATCCAGAACATCAGATAAACATGCACAGCTGGGACATCAGGGGGATGGGATCCAGCCAATAGCAGGGCTGCTAGGGAGAGAAAGAGTAGATAGTGGCGTGGAAGAAAGGGACATCATTATGAGTCTGTCTATCTGTGACCTACAATAGTCCTGCCCTTTCATACAGCGTGGGCTGTTGTTGTTGGTTTGTACCTTAGAGTCCCTTCATTCTGGCTACGCATCAGTTTAGCAGCCCCTATAGCTTGTTGATCGTTTGTTAAAAAGCTTTGTTTAATAGTCTCTTAAATTATTTTAAGACTCTTATTTGATCCTGGATCACAACTGATTGTGATCCTAATTTTATTTTGTGAAAAAAGTGACATGAGGAGAAATATCTTTGTTTCATGAAACTTATATGCAATCATTTTAAAGTGTTTCCAAATCTATTGACATGACGGTTCTGGCTTGAAATGGTTTGAAATTATATTGCTTTTGCTTTGTGCAGACAAGACAGAAGCTCAGAATCAAATTGCTCTGATTATCTGTGAGACAGAAGCTATGCAGTGTCAAACAGACCCAGTCAAAACTCTGCTGTTTATCTGTTGGTCTATTAACATTGTACTAGTAACTTACAGAGCTGAAATCTTTTGGCAGATGTGCAGAAGCTCATTTTCCCCATCAGCTATTATAGCATTATAAACACTTGGTTGGAGTTACATAAAACATGCATATTTTTTGGACTGCATGGGAGATTCTTTTATTCTGATGAGAGAGAGAGAGAGAAACAGCTGTGCTGGCCTTACAATGCATTAAGTATTTCATCCTTTTAGATGGTTAAATTGTGCATGAAATGTCGCTGGCGCTGGGCTCTCCCGAGCTGGACTGATTAGACAACATCTGTTACATGGGGAGAAATCCCTGTCTTTCCTAATTAGCTGTCAGCTTGCGCCTCCGTTGTGCCTGATGGTGCCGTGATCTGCCACAGGTTCTTCTCCTCATCCTGTCACCTGCCTGAGTCCTCCCCCCTCTCCCCCTCTGCATACCCTCCCCCTCTCCTCCCCTCTCTCCACTCCCCACGCCCTGCTCCCCTCTCCCATCCTTCCTCCCCTCACTCCTCTACTCCTCCACCCTTCTTCTCCCCTCTCCCTCCTCCCCCCCTCCACCCCTGTTCCCCTCTCCTCCCCTCCCCTCTCCCTCCTCTACCCCTGCTCCCCTCCCCTCTCCCTCCTCTACCCCTGCTCCCCTCTCCTCTCCCTCCTTTTCCCTTGCTCCCCTCCCCCCTCCCTCCTCTACCCCTGCTTCCATCCCCTCTCCCTCCTCTATCCCTGCTCCCCTCCCCTCTCCCTCCTCTACCCCTGCTCCCCTCTCCTCTCCCTCCTTTTCCCCTGCTCCCCTCCCCTCTCCCTCCTCTACCCCTGCTCCCATCCCATCCCCTCTCCCTCCTCTACCCCTGCTCTCTTCCCCTCTCCCTCCTCTACCCCTGCTCCTCTCCTCTCCCTCCTCTACCTCTGCTCCCCTCTCCATCATTTACCCCTCTCCTCACCCCCTCTACTGCCCACAGTCTCCCCTCTCCGCCCCTCTCGCTCCCCCTCACACACAGTCATCAGCTGTAATTAGTGAGCAGGGCTCCATACAAAGGAGCATGCTGGGGAACGAGCCCCAACCCCAAGCCCATCTGTGCTGCTCTGTCATCAGCCACCACGAAGGAGGCACACTACTTCTCACACGGTGGTGGCTCTCCTCGCCTCTAACTCCTCTCCACTAACTCCTCTCCTCTAACTCAACTAACTCCTCTCCTCTAACTCCTCTAACTCAACTAAATCCTCTATCTCCTGTCCTCTAACTCCTCTGACTCCTCTCCACTAACTCCTCTAACTCCTCTCCACTAACTCCTCTCCTCTATCTCCTCTCCTCTAACTCCTCTATCTCCTCTCCTCTAACTCCTCTAATTCCTCTCCTCCATCTCCTCTAACTACTCTATCTAGATTACTATCAAGTAATCTAACTTAGTTAGTTAGATTACTTGTTGGTTATTACTGCATTGTCGGAACTAGAAGCACAAGCATTTCGCTACACTCGCATTAACATCTGCTAACCATGTGTATGTGACAAATCAAATGATTTGATTTGATTTATCTCATCTCCTCTAACTCCTCTAACTCCTATATCTCCTCTAACTCCTCCCCTCTAACTCCTCCCCTCTATCTCCTCTAACTCATATATCTCCTCTCTAACTCCTCTCCTCTATCTCCTCTAACTCCTATATCTCCTCTAACTCCTCTCCTCTATCTCCTCTAACTCCTATATCTCCTCTAACTCCGATATCTCCTCTCCACTAACTCCTCTAATTCCTCTATCTCCTCTAACTCCTCTCCTCTAACTCCTCCCCTCTATCTCCTCTAACTCATATATCTCCTCTCTAACTCCTCTCCTCTATCTCCTCTAACTCCTATATCTCCTCTCCACTAACTCCTCTAATTCCTCTATCTCCTCTCCTCTAACTCCTTTATCTCCTCTCCACTAACTCCTCTATCTCCTCTCCACTAACTCCTCTAATTCCTCTATCTCCTCTCCTCTAACTCCTCTATCTCCTCTCCACTAACTCCTCTAATTCCTCTATCTTCTCTCCACTAACTCCTCTAATTTGGGCCCCGTGGCTTTCCTCTAATATTTAGATTTAGATTTATCTCATCTCCTCTAACTCCTCTAACTCCTATATCTCCTCTAACTCCTCTCCTCTATCTCCTCTAATTCCTCTCTCCTCTGACACCTCTATCTCCTCTCATCTATCTCCTCTACTCTATCTCCTCTCCTCTCCTCTATCTCCTCTAATTCCTCTCTCCTCTAACTCCTCTATCTCCTCTCCTCTAACTCCTCTCCTCTATCTCCTCTCCTCTAACTCCTCTCTTCTCCACTAACTCCTCTAATTTCTCTAACTCCTCTCCTCTAACTCCTCTATCTCCTCTCCTCTATCTCCTCTCCTCTAACTCCTCTATCTCCTCTCCTCTATCTCCTCTCCTCTATCTCCTCTCCTCTAACTCCTCTATCTCCTCTAATTCCTCTCTCCTCTGACACCTCTATCTCCTCTCATCTATCTCCTCTACTCTATCTCCTCTCCTCTAACTCCTCTATCTCCTCTAATTCCTCTCTCCTCTAACTCCTCTATCTCCTCTCCTCTATCTCCTCTCCTCTAACTCCTCTATCTCCTCTAATTCCTCTCTCCTCTAACTCCTCTATCTCCTCTCCTCTATCTCCTCTCCTCTAACTCCTCTATCTCCTCTCCACTAACTCCTCTAATTCCTCTATCTTCTCTCCTCTAACTCCTCTATCTCCTCTAATTCCTCTCTCCTCTGACACCTCTATCTCCTCTCATCTATCTCCTCTACTCTATCTCCTCTCCTCTATCTCCTCTCCTCTAACTCCTTTATCTCCTCTAATTCCTCTCTCCTCTAACTCCTCTAATTCCTCTCTCCTCTAACTCCTCTATCTCCTCTCCTCTAACTCCTCTCCTCTATCTCCTCTCCTCTACCTCCTCTCTTCTCCACTAACTCCTCTAATTTCTCTATCTCCTCTCCTCTAACTCCTTTATCTCCTCTAATTCCTCTCTCCTCTAACTCCTCTATCTCCTCTCCTCTAACTCCTCTATCTCCTCTCCTCTACCTCCTCTCTTCTCCACTAACTACTCTAATTTCTCTAACTCCTCTCCTCTAACTCCTCTCCTCTAACTCCTCTATCTCCTCTCCTCTAACTCCTCTCCTCTAACTCCTCTATCTCCTCTCCTCTAACTCCTCTCCTCTAACTCCTCTATCTCCTCTCCTCTATCTCCTCTCCTCTAACTCCTTTATCTCCTCTAATTCCTCTCTCCTCTAACTCCTCTATCTCCTCTCCTCTATCTCCTCTCCTCTACCTCCTCTCTTCTCCACTAACTCCTCTAACTCCTCTCCTCTATCTCCTCTCCTCTACCTCCTCTCTTCTCCACTAACTCCTCTAATTCCTCTATCTCCTCTCCTCTAACTCCTCTATCTCCTCTAATTCCTCTCTCCTCTGACACCTCTATCACCTCCCATCTATCTCCTCTACTCTATCTCCTCTCCTCTATCTCCTCTCCTCTAACTCCTCTCCTCTAACTCCTCTGCTCTACCTCTACCTCCTCTCTTCTTCTCTGACACAGGGTGCAGCTCCAGAACTATAGGACCCCACAGCGAGCCGGTCACACAGAAGCCCACAAGATGATACCCCCACCAGCCACAGTTATTCTGCCTGGCCCCTCAAACTTCCCTCTCTCACTTTCTCAATCCCACTCTCTCCCTCTCTCAGTCAATCTCTCCCTCCCCCTTCTCCCCAACCCCACCTGTGCTGAAATAAAATCCATGTCAGCGGAGAGCGATTCATCTTGCTTTAATACGGCCTGGCCATCAGTAAATATTAAATACGCGGTGGACAGGAAGGATTGTCAGACAGCACTGTTTTCAGGTATTGACCAAGTGGAAGAAGAGATGGATGGAATGTGGCAGGAATCCATACGGACAAATGAAATTACACGGAAGCCTCAACTAAACTTAAAAACAGACGACTGATGAAGCGTTGAGTTAATACTGTTGATTTGTTATGAATGCATAATTCTGTCTGGATTCATAACACCATTTCATATCCCCAACTCTCTCTCAGTCGTAGAATAGCAGTAGATGGTAGTTGGATAAGACCCGCAGTTCAATACTATTACCTGACTAGTGAAATTAGAGGCTTGTTCATATCATTACAGGGTTCTTCTATTATCTGGTACATTGACCTTCTTCTGTCTCCTCTTCATTCAGTGGACAATCACCTAGTGTACATGTCAATGCTTTAAGGACAACTCTCATAATAAACAGTCACACTATATGTTATGGCCCATTGATTCATTATAACAGTTAATCTATACCTCTTGATTAAAGTCTTCCCAAGGTCAAAGACACTGCTTTTTCAAATAGCTAGCAGCATATTCTGATTTCCTAACCAGCAGCACCATGTGGTTTTATGGAGCGGTGTGCACCACTAATACCACAGTATTTATACTGACAATACACGAGTCCCAACTGACACCCTACTACCTATATAGGACACTACTTTAGACCAGGGCCCATAGGGGGAATAGGGTACCATTTGGAACACTCCCTCTGAGTGTTGATTTATGCTCTGAATTATGTTAAAGATGGTTTATTCTTGACATGAACCTTTCTCTAGACAAACAGGCTGAGGATTTAGATGGCATTATAGTCCAGCCATTAAAGCTGTGAGCCAAAGAGACGGGGAACCAGCTTGTTACAGTGCATTGCGAAAGTATTCGGCCCCCTTGAACTTTGCGACCTTTTGCCACATTTCAGGCTTCAAACATAAAGATATAAAACTGTATTTTTTGTGAAGAATCAACAAGAAGTGGGACACAATCATGAAGTGGAACGACATTTATTGGATATTTCAAACTTTTTTAACAAATCAAAAACTGAAAAATTGGGCGTGCAAAATTATTCAGCCCCTTTACTTTCAGTGCAGCAAACTCTCTCCAGAAGTTCAGTGAGGATCTCTGAATGATCCAATGTTGACCTAAATGACTAATGATGATAAATACAATCCACCTGTGTGTAATCAAGTCTCCGTATAAATGCACCTGCACTGTGATAGTCTCAGAGGTCCGTTAAAAGCGCAGAGAGCATCATGAAGAACAAGGAACACACCAGGCAGGTCCGGGATACTGTTGTGAAGAAGTTTAAAGCCGGATTTGGATACAAAAAGATTTCCCAAGCTTTAAACATCCCAAGGAGCAGTGTGCAAGTGATAATATTGAAATGGAAGGAGTATCAGACCACTGCAAATCTACCAAGACCTGGCCGTCCCTCTAAACTTTCAGCTCATACAAGGAGAAGACTGATCAGAGATGCAGCCAAGAGGCCCATGATCACTCTGGATGAACTGCAGAGATCTACAGCTGAGGTGGGAGACTCTGTCCATAGGACAACAATCAGTCGTATATTGCACAAATCTGGCCTTTATGGAAGAGTGGCAAGAAGAAAGCCATTTCTTAAAGATATCCATAAAAAAAGTGTTGTTTAAAGTTTGCCACAAGCCACCTGGGAGACACACCAAACATGTGGAAGAAGGTGCTCTGGTCAGCAATGCAAGACGTTATGTTTGGCGTAAAAGCAACACAGCTCATCACCCTGAACACACCATCCCCACTGTCAAACATGGTGGTGGCAGCATCATGGTTTGGGCCTGCTTTTCTTCAGCAGGGACAGGGAAGATGGTTGAAATTGATGGGAAGATGGATGGAGCCAAATACAGGACCATTCTGGAAGAAAACCTGATGGAGTCTGCAAAAGACCTGAGACTGGGACGGAGATTTGTCTTCCAACAAGACAATGATCCAAAACATAAAGCAAAATCTACAATGGAATGGTTCAAAAATAAACATATCCAGGTGTTAGAATGGCCAAGTCAAAGTCCAGACCTGAATCCAATCGAGAATCTGTGGAAAGAACTGAAAACTGCTGTTCACAAATGCTCTCCATCCAACCTCACTGAGCTCGAGCTGTTTTGCAAGGAGGAATGGGAAAAAATGTCAGTCTCTCGATGTGCAAAACTGATAGAGACATACCCCAAGCGACTTACAGCTGTAATCGCAGCAAAAGGTGCCGCTACAAAGTATTAACTTAAGGGGGCTGAATAATTTTGCACGCCCAATTTTTCAGTTTTTGATTTGTTAAAAAAGTTTGAAATATCCAATAAATGTCGTTCCACTTCATGATTGTGTCCCACTTGTTGTTGATTCTTCACAAAAAAATACAGTTTTATATCTTTATGTTTGAAGCCTGAAATGTGGCAAAATGTCGCAAAGTTCAAGGGGGCCGAATACTTTCGCAATGCACTGTATGTATCGCCTCCAACTGTGCTACCTGGTCTGTTAAACAATCACTTCCTCCTTCCCTATCCTCCCATCAGCCTATGTGTCTGATTGGATGTCTGATCCACACCCTGACTGACAGCATACACACCTGTCCCCATTGGCAATCTACCTGCAAGTTGAAATGGAGGGGCAGACAGACAGACGAGGGGTGGAACCGCTGGGTGAGGAGAGAGGAAGGAAGGAAGCAGGGTTTAAATGGTGCCTTAAGGCATGGAAGAAGAGGAGAGTAGTAGTTAGAGAGCAGCTGTAATCACCAGACAGACAGGTAGCCTTAATTCATTACTGTCCTGACCATGCAGATGACTCATGAGATTGATCATAATAGGAGTTTATACATCATTTCAAGGATTGATTGATTTAAAACCAATGAAATAGGTCTGTTTCTATGTTTCTTGCCCATTGTGAAGAATTGGGAGAGCTTTGTGACAACAGTTTCCCCGTTGTTCATTACTTCCTATTTGAGCCAGCAACAAGGGCAACCAACCTATATCCAGCCCTGGGTTAGATAGAGTGTACAGTGTTCAATAGTTTTAGTTAGCAGAAACCAGTCACAATAGTAGTAGGTCGCAGAACTTCCTTGTGTTTCCAGTGATGTGGACAGGAAGGGTAGAAAGCAGAGATCCTGTTGCGCCAACAGGGATGTCATGGGGGACATTAACTAGTAGCTACCTCTGTCTCTCTGCCTGGCAGTGCCACGCAGATGCCAGCTGTACAGTGATGGCCATGCTGTCCTGATGCCCCTCAGATGGCACTAACCGTGCCAGGGAGAGGCCACGATACCTGGCAGAGGGCACACACACACATTAGCCCTGCACGCCAGTACCTTCCACTCAGACCAGGTGGGTTAATCTGGGGTTAATTCTATTGGGCCTCTCTAACAGGGAGAGATGTGAACGGAATGACAGCCATTTGGGGGTTGTGTGTGTGTGTGTGTGTGTGTGTGTGTGTGTGTGTGTGTGTGTGTGTGTGTGTGTGTGTGTGTGTGTGTGTGTGTGTGTGTGTGTGTGTGTGTGTGTGTGTGTGTGTGTGTGATACAGCCCTTTGGCTGAGTTCAGCACGTTTCACTCCATCTACAGGAATATTATAATGTACACACCCACAGCGTGTCTCTCTGTCTGTCTGACTGGAGGGGGGGGGCTTTCTCATCACCATACAGCCCATATTGCTGTGGGGAATAAAGATGCATTTTTGTAGCTGACTATTTGATTGATTGAAAGTATTTAGATGGGAAACTGTACAATTACAAAATGAATATTACAGTATTTGGGAAGAGTGATTACACCTGTGGGGCACATGCCATCACTTCTGTGTCTATCTATCATTCCAGCACTGTTGGTGAGGAGGGCTTGGATATATTTGAATGAGGCGATGATCAATGGAAAAGTTATATGAGAGACAGAGCTAAACTAGTCTGAAATACCTTGGTGGAGTGAATAGGCAGGGTGTGCATGTGTGCGTGTGTGTGTGTGTGTGTGTGTGTGCGTGTGTGTGTGTGTGTGAGATAGAATCATCAAAAACATCCTGATTGAGGAATAATGATATGTATTAAAAGCCTCTGGCTGTTTATTTCTTTATTTTAATTTCACCTTTATTTAACCAGGTGGCCAGTTGAGAACACCTTTATTTAACCAGGTGGCCAGTTGAGAACACCTTTATTTAACCAGGTAGGCCAGTTGAGAACACCTTTATTTAACCAGGTAGGCTAGTTGAGAACACCTTTATTTAACCAGGTGGCCAGTTGAGAACACCTTTATTTAACCAGGTGGCCAGTTGAGAACACCTTTATTTAACCAGGTGGCCAGTTGAGAACACCTTTATTTAACCAGGTAGGCCAGTTGAGAACAAGTTCTCATTTACAATTGCACCTGGCCATGGATGATGCCATGGAAGAAGTCATGGATGACGTCATGGAAGACATCATGGATGATGCCATGGAGGACATCATGGATGACGTCATGGAAGACATCATGGATGATGCCATGGAGGACTTCATGGATGATGTCATTAATGATGTCATGGAAGATGTCATGGATGATGTCATGGAAGACATCATGGATGATGTCATGGAAGACATCATGGATGATGTCATGGATAATGTTTCTAATATAACATCTATGATCAGTTAAGCATGTGAAGTACCAATGAACTTTTTGTAAATGTACCAGACCAAAATGTACAATAGGCCTATCTACACAGTCACACACAGCAGAGCCCTGTTAAAGTCTCACTGCAGACTGTTAAAAGAGAGATATAGAGAGAACCAGATATAAAATTAATATAAGGTTCAGATGTTTGAAGGTTCATTAAAACTGAACAAATGAATCCCCTCCAAAAAAAACATAACAATGTAAAAAAATCCTTCAAGTGTTTTATTAGCTTTTGACAATGTGACAAAATATTTATATCTTCCCATCTTTGATTCGTCCCTCACATGAGCAAATTAAAGGGTCCTTCGATAATAACTGTCAGAAACAGACAGGGCTTGACTTTGTCTGCCTCCATTCTCTCTGACAATCCCTCTACAAGAAGCCTTCATAACACAACAACACCACAGTAAACAAAGAGCCTTCATAACATAACACCACAGTAAACAAAGAGCCTTCATAACACAACACCACAGTAAACAAAGAGCCTTCATAACACAACACCACAGTAAACAAAGAGCCTTCATAACACAACACCACAGTAAACAAAGAGCCTTCATAACACAACAACACCGCAGTAAACAAAGAGCCTTCATAACACAACACCACAGTAAACAAAGAGCCTTCATAACACAACAACACCACAGTAAACAAAGAGCCTTCATAACACAACACCACAGTAAACAAAGAGCCTTCATAACACAACAACACAGTAAACAAAGAGCCTTCATAACATAACACCACAGTAAACAAAGAGCCTTCATAACACAACACCACAGTAAACAAAGAGCCTTCATAACACAACAACACAGTAAACAAAGAGCCTTCATAACATAACACCACAGTAAACAAAGAGCCTTCATAACACAACAACACCGCAGTAAACAAAGAGCCTTCATAACACAACAACACCACAGTAAACAAAGAGCCTTCATAACACAACACCACAGTAAACAAAGAGCCTTCATAACACAACACCACAGTAAACAAAGAGCCTTCATAACATAACACCACAGTAAACAAATGACACTTTATTCTCCATAAGCCCACCCCCCCCCCAAAAAAAATATCATTGAAATCTGAAAGTTCATTTACAAAGGACTAGCCGTCGCAATCACAGCTCTAATGTAGCAGTGAGGAGAAAAAACAGGGTAATTGGTTTGGTAAAGATCGCTTTCCACTGCACCATACAGCTCTACACAATAGGAAAGGTCGCCAATTAAGCAATCATGAATACCAAGTACCGTAGCTGATGAAAATAGGCCAGTGGTTTAAATAGATTTGCAAGCAATTTACCTTTTCACAATGTTGGCAATCTGATGCAATTTGCTTGCAATTTTGTCTGCTTTCAGTAGCACTCCGAGCTGACACTACACAGACCAAATGGCAAAGAGGACCAGCATAGAAAATGTAAAACTATCTTGGCCGCATCAAGGTATCAGAACGGTCGCTTCATCAGGAAAATTACAACAATTAGCATAAGTGCTAAAAAATCAACACGTTAAATGTCAGCGCCAAAAGGTTTCGGCCAGGGACGAGGCAAGGGTGGCGCTGTCCCCGACGAGTCGCAGAGAAGACCATGAAGTAATCACCCATGATGCCTTGCCAGTGATGGCCCCACAATTGCTGTGACATTCTCCCAGGCCTGTCATTCTTGGTCACTTGGGAACTGGTTTTGCCCTCCACCACCGTCTTGATTTGCTCCCAGGCTGAATTACAGCAACCTTGTAGCAAGTACTCCACAGACCAAGTCCTGAATTACAGCAACCTTGTAGCAAGTACTCCACAGACCAAGTCCTGAATTACAGCAACCTTGTAGCAAGTACTCCACAGACCAAGTCCTGAATTACAGCAACCTTGTAGCAAGTACTCCACAGACCAAGTCCTGAATGACAGCAACCTTGTAGCAAGTACTCCACAGACCAAGTCCTGAATGACAGCAACCTTGTAGCAAGTACTCCACAGACCAAGTCCTGAATTACAGCAACCTTGTAGCAAGTACTCCACAGACCAAGTCCTGTCTTTTTCTGCTCTTTGTCTGTCCAACATTTCCCCTTTTCACTCTAAGAGGGAGACTCCATCATGTTGCGTACTTCTATGGGGACATTTTGTTAGGTGTTGCTGAGTTCCAGATTCACAGTGCTACGGACACGTCTGAGACAGGAAAATAAAGCCCAGTGAGTGACGTTAGACGTGTTACATCTGGGAGTGTTAACGATGGTTTATGGAATCACTCACTGTTCCTTAAATGACTTAACACTGGGTGGCAGGTAGCCTAGCCTAGAGCATTGGACTAGTAACCGGAAGGTTGCAACATCGAATCCCTGAGCTGACAAAGTAAAACTCTGTCATTCTGCCCCTGAAAAAGGCAGTTAACCCACTGTTCCTAGGCCGTCATGTAAATTAAGAATTTGTTCTTAACTGACCTGCCTAGTTAAATAAAATACAATAAAAAAAACAGGGGAGTGAGATATGGGCTGGGCAGGGAGATGTGGGCTGGGCAGGGAGATGTGGGCAGGGCAGTGAGATGTGGGCTGGGCAGGGAGATGTGGGCAGGGCAGTGAGATGTGGGCTGGGCAGGGAGATGTGGGCTGGGCAGGGAGATGTGGGCAGGGCAGTGAGATGTGGGCTGGGCAGGGAGATGTGGGCAGGGCAGTGAGATGTGGGCTGGGCAGGGAGATGTGGGCAGGGCAGTGAGATGTGGGCTGGGCAGGGAGATGTGGGCAGGGCAGTGAGATGTGGGCTGGACAGGGGAGTGATATATGGGCTGTGCAGGGGAGTGAGATGTGGGCAGAGCAGGGGAGTGAGATGTGGGCAGGGCAGTGAGATGTGGGCTGGGCAGGGAGATGTGGGCAGGGCAGTGAGATGTGGGCTGGGCAGGGGAGTGAGATATGGGCTGTGCAGGGGAGTGAGATGTGGGCAGAGCAGGGGAGTGAGATGTGGGCAGGGCAGGGGAGTGAGATGTGGGCAGGGCAGGGGAGTGAGATGTGGGCAGGGCAGTGACATTAAGGCTGGGCTGGGCAGGGGAGTGAGATGTGGGCAGGGCAGGGGAGTGAGATATGGGCAGTTCAGGGGAGTGAGATATGGGCTGGGCAGTGAGATATGGGCTGAGCAGGGGAGTGAGATGTGGGCAGGGCAGTGAGATATGGGCTGGGCAGGGGAGTGAGATGTGGGCAGGGCAGTGAGATATGGGCTGGGCAGGGGAGTGAGATGTGGGGAGGGCAGTGAGATATGGGCTGGGCAGGGGAGTGAGATATGGGCAGGGGAGTGAGATATGGGCTGGGCAGGGGAGTGAGATGTGGGCAGGGGAGTGAGATATGGGCAGGGGAGTGAGATATGGGCAGGGCAGTGAGATGTGAGCTGAGATGTGAGAAGTGGGCAGGGGGGTGAGATGTGGGCAGGGGAGTGAGATGTGGGAAGGGCAGTGAGATGTGAGCTGAGATTTGTGAAGGGGGCAGGGGGGTGAGATGTGGGCAGGGGAGTGAGATATGGGCAGGGGAGTGAGATATGGGCAGGGCAGTGAGATGTGAGCTGAGATGTGAGAAGTGGGCAGGGGGGTGAGATGTGGGCTGGGCAGGGGAGTGAGATATGGGCAGGGCAGTGAGATGTGAGCTGAGATGTGTGATGTGGGCAGGGGGGTGAGATGTGGGCAGGGGATTGAGAAGTGGGCAGGGGGGTGAGATGTGTGCAGGGGAGTGAGATGTGGGCTGGAGAAGAGACTGTGTGTCTTGGCTGAGTGTTAACAAGGAGAGATTCCATCCCAACACTCTTGGTAGATTACCTTATCTTGACTGCATTCACGGCCCTTTACACAGAAACGGGGATGAGAGAGAGAGAGAGAGAGAGAGAGAGAGAGAGAGAGAGAGAGAGAGAGAGAGAGAGAGAGAGAGAGAGAGAGAGAGAGAGAGAGAGAGAGAGAGAGAGAGAGAGAGAGAGAGAGAGAGAGAGAGAGAGAGAGAGAGAGAGAGAGAGAGAGAGAGAGAGAGAGAGAGAGAGAGAGAGAGAGAGAGAGAGAGAGAGAAATACACTGCTCAAAAAAATAAAGGGAACACATAAACAACACAATGTAACTCCAAGTCAATCACACTTCTGTGAAATCAAACTGTCCACTTAGGAAGCAACACTGATTGACAATAAATTTCACATGCTGTTGTGCAAATGGAATAGACAACAGGTGGAAATTATAGGCAATTAGCAAGACACCCCCAATAAAGGAGTGGTTCTGCAGGTGGTGACCACAGACCACTTCTCAGTTCCTATGCTTCCTGGCTGATGTTTTGGTCACTTTTGAATGCTGGCGGTGCTTTCACTCTAGTGGTAGCATGAGACGGAGTCTACAACCCACACAAGTGGCTCAGGTAGTGCAGCTCATCCAGGATGGCACATCAATGCGAGCTGTGGCAAGAAGGTTTGCTGTGTCTGTCAGCATAGTGTCCAGAGCATGGAGGCGAGACCGTAGGAGGCCAACAACTCAGCAGCAGGACCGCTACCTCCACCTTTGTGCAAGGAGGAGCAGGAGGAGCACTGCCAGAGCCCTGCAAAATGACCTCTAGCAGGCCACAAATGTGCATGTGTCTGCTCAAACGGTCAGAAACAGACTCCATGAGGGTGGTATGAGGGCCCGACGTCCACAGGTGGGGGTTGTGCTTACAGCCCAACACCGTGCAGGACTTTTGGCATTTGCCAGAGAACACCAAGATTGGCAAATTCACCACTGGCGCCCTGTGCTCTTCACAGATGAAAGCAGGTTCACACTGAGCACATGTGACAGACGTGACAGAGTCTGGAGACGCCGTGGAGAAGGTTCTGCTGCCTGCAACATCCTCCAGCATGACCGGTTTGGCGGTGGGTCAGTCATGGTCTGGGGTGGCCGCACAGCCCTCCATGTGCTCGCCAGAGGTAGCCTGACTGCCATTAGGTACCGAGATTAGATCCTCAGACCCCTTGTGAGACCATATGCTGGTGCGGTTGGCCCTGGCTTCCTCCTAACGCAAGACAAACCTCATGTGGCTGGAGTGTGTCAGCAGTTCCTGCAAGAGGAAGAAATTGATGCTATGGACTGGCCCGCCCGTTCCCCAGAGGAGATCCCTCAGGAGACCATCCGCCACCTCATCAGGAGCATGCCCAGGCGTTGTAGGGAGGTCATACAAGCACGTGGAGGCCACACACACTACTGAGCCTCATTTTGACTTGTTTTAAGGACATTACATCAAAGTTGGATCAGACTGTAGTGTGGTTTTCCACTTTAATTTTGAGTGTTACTAAAAATCCAGACCTCCATGGGTTGATAAATTTGATTTCCATTGATACTTTTTGTGTGATTTTGTTGTCAGCACATTCAACTATGTAAAGAAAAAAATATTTAATAAGAATATTTCATTCATTCAGATCTAGGATGTGTAATTTTAGTGTTCCCTTTATTTTTTTGAGCCGTGTATATATATATATATATACAGTGCCTTGCGAAAGTATTCGGCCCCCTTGAACTTTGCGACCTTTTGCCACATTTCAGGCTTCAAACATAAAGATATAAAACTGTATTTTTTTGTGAAGAATCAACAACAAGTGGGACACAATCATGAAGTGGAACGACATTTATTGGATATTTCAAACTTTTTTAACAAATCAAAAACTGAAAAATTGGGCGTGCAAAATTATTCAGCCCCTTTACTTTCAGTGCAGCAAACTCTCTCCAGAAGTTCAGTGAGGATCTCTGAATGATCCAATGTTGACCTAAATGACTAATGATGATAAATACAATCCACCTGTGTGTAATCAAGTCTCCGTATAATTGCACCTGCACTGTGATAGTCTCAGAGGTCCGTCAAAAGCGCAGAGAGCATCATGAAGAACAAGGAACACACCAGGCAGGTCTGAGATACTGTTGTGAAGAAGTTTATAGCCGGATTTGGATACAAAAATATTTCTATGCTTTAAACATCCCAAGGAGCACTGTGCAAGCAATAATATTGAAATGGAAGGAGTATCAGACCACTGCAAATCTACCAAGACCTGGCCGTCCCTCTAAACTTTCAGCTCATACAAGGAGAAGACTGATCTGAGATGCAGCCAAGAGGCCCATGATCACTCTGGATGAACTGCAGAGATCTACAGCTGAGGTGGGAGACTCTGTCCATAGGACAACAATCAGTTGTATATTGCACAAATCTGGCCTTTATGGAAGAGTGGCAAGAAGAAAGCCATTTCTTAAAGATATCCATAAAAAGTGTTGTTTAAAGTTTGCCACAAGCCACCTGGGAGACACACCAAACATGTGGAAGAAGGTGCTCTGGTCAGATGAAACCAAAATTGAACTTTTTGGCAACAATGCAAAACGTTATGTTTGGCGTAAAAGCAACACAGCTCATCACCCTGAACACACCATCCCCACTGTCAAACATGGTGGTGGCAGCATCATGGTTTGGGCCTGCTTTTCTTCAGCAGGGACAGGGAAGATGGTTAAAATTGATGGGAAGATGGATGGAGCCAAATACAGGACCATTCTGGAAGAAAACCTGATGGAGTCTGCAAAAGACCAGAGACTGGGACGGAGATTTGTCTTCCAACAAGACAATGATCCAAAACACAAAGCAAAATCTACAATGGAATGGTTCAAAAATAAACATATCCAGGTGTTAGAATGGCCAAGTCAAAGTCCAGACCTGAATCCAATCGAGAATCTGTGGAAAGAACTGAAAACTGCTGTTCACAAATGCTCTCCATCCAACCTCACTGAGCTCGAGCTGTTTTGCAAGGAGGAATAGGAAAAAATTTCAGTCTCTCGATGTGCAAAACTGATAGAGACATACCCCAAGCGACTTACAGCTGTAATCGCTGCAAAAGGTGGCGCTACAAAGTATTTACTTAAGGGGGCTGAATAATTTTGCACGGCACTGTAGTACCTCCTCCTGAGCATCACTGGTCCTGTGTGGGTAGTTCAGTGGCTGGGGTCCTGTGTGGGTAGTTCAGTGGCTGGGGTCCTGTGTGGGTAGTTCAGTGGCTGGGGTCCTGTGTGGGTAGTTCAGTGGCTCGGGTCTTGTGTGGGTAGTTCAGTGGCTGGGGTCATGTGTGGGTAGTTCAGTGGCTGGGGCCCTGTGTGGGTAGTTCAGTGGCTGGGGTCCTGTGTGGGTAGTTCAGTGGCTGGGCCCCTGTGTGGGTAGTTCAGTGGCTGGGGCCCTGTGTGGGTAGTTCAGTGGCTGGGGCCCTATGTGGGTAGTTCAGTGGGTGGGGCCCTGTGTGGGTAGTTCAGTGGCTGGGACCCTGTGTGGGTAGTTCAGTGGCTGGGGCCCTGTGTGGGTAGTTCAGTGGCTGGGGCCCTGTGTGAGTAGTTCAGTGGCTGGGGTCCTGTGTGGGTAGTTCAGTGGCTGGGGCCCTGTGTGGGTAGTTCAGTGGCTGGGGCCCTGTGTGGGTAGTTCAGTGGCTGGGGTCCTGTGTGGGTAGTTCAGTGGCTGGGCCCCTTGCTCAGCGGTGGGGAGGAGGGGGGGAGACGGGTGGAGGGGGAACTGTACATTTTCCCAGAGTCAGGGGAAACCTGATTGATCTCTGAGTGTAAAATCAATAAGACACTGTCATTTCTGTAAAGGATGAGCTGGAAAGGGAAAATAAATTGAGACTCCAGATCAGGCTGGGCCGAGGTGGTGCAGCACACACACACAACCACACACACAACCACACACTCACACAGAAACACACACACACAACCACACAGAAACACACACATGGACAGACACACACACCACCCTCCTGAATGCAGGTCTAATTAATTCAGAGAATCAGTCTGTATTTTGATAATGTTGTGTCCACAGCTTCTATCTCACAGGTGCCTCCCCTCCCCTCCTTTCCTCTTCTCCCCCTTCCGTCCTCTCCCCTCTTCTCCTCTCCTCTCCACACCTCCCCTCCTACTCTCCTCTCCCCTCCTTTCCTCTCCTCCCCCTTCCACTCCTCTCGGTCTGTCCTCTCCCCTCCCTCTTATCCTTTCCTCCCCACCTCCCCCTTCCACTCATCTCCCCTCCTCTCCTCCCATCTTTCCCCTCTTCCCCCTCCTCATCTCCTCTCCCGTTCCACTCCTCCTCTCCTCTCCTCACCCCTCCCTTCCCCGTTCTACTCCTCTTCCACTTCTCCCCTCCCCTCTTATCATCCCCTCTCAGCTCCTTTCTACTCCTCTTCCACTTCTCCCCCCCCTCTTCTCATCCCCTCTCAGCTCCTTTCTACAACTCTTCCTCTCCTCTCCTCTGCATCTCCCCTCCTTCTCTTCTCTTTTCCTCTCCCCTCTCCTCCTCCGTTCTCCTCTCCTTTCTTCTCCTCCTCTCTACTCCACCTCTGGTCTGGTCTCCTCTTCTCCTTTCCTCCTCTCCTCTCCTCGCCCCACCTCACCTCTCTTCTCCTTTCTTCAACTCTTCCTTCTCTCTTCTCCTCTTATCTTTCCCCTTTCCTCTCTTCTCATTTCTTCAACTCTTCCTTCTCTCCTCTCCCCTCCTCCCCTCTTCTCATATCCACCTCTCCTTACCTCTCCCCTCCTCTCCCTTCCTCTCCTACTCCTCCCTTCCCCCTCTTGTCTCCTCTCCTCTCCCGCACCACTCCTTTTCTCCTCCTATCCACCTCTCATACTCCTCCCCTCCTTCTCTCCCTTCCTCTACTCCCCTCCTGTCCTACTCTTGCTCCACTCCTCTTCTCCTTCTCTCCTCTACTCCTCCCCTCCTCCTCTCCCTTCCTCTACTCCCCTCCTGTCCTACTCCTGCTCCACTCCTCTTCTCCTTCTCTCCTCTCCCTTCCTCTACTCCCCTCCTGTCCTACTCCTGCTCCACTCCTCTTCTCCTCCCCTCCTCCGCTCCTCATCATCTATCTATCAACAGCAGCTCTTTATTAGTCATTGTATATTTCATCATACCATCAACATCGCCACAATGAGGTATCACACACTTGCCCCCACCCTCATTTCTCCCTTCCCCCTCCATGACTCCTGATTAATCCGTTTTATTCTGTTCAAAAATACATCACACACTGGAGTGGATTAAATCAGAAATGGAAAGCCATTGTGTTTCTTGCGTGTCCTTTATCAGAACTAATGTAGCGACTGGTGGTCGTTTGTCTTGAGTTGTTACAAGAAATAAAGACTGGTGCACTTTCTACTCTGCTGTGGGACGAGAGATATTGGCCCCAGATGAATTTACTGCTTCTCATCTCTTACCCACTCCGTTTTCTGTCTGCTGTGTCTCCTCTCATATCTGTCAGGTTTAGATATGCTGTTTCCTCTTATTCCTCTTAACCTTGATCTCTTCATCTATTACATTGTACTGGTTCCAGCACTGACAGTGACTGGATATAGTCCTTATGGCTTTATTCAACTGAGATCTACAGAAACCACTTAATAATCTGAATTTTCAGAGGAACCACTTAATAATCTCATTTTTCAGAGGAACCACTTAATAATCTCATCTTTCAGAGGAACCATTTAATAATCTCATCTTTCAGAGGAACCACTTAATAATCTCATTTTTCAGAGGAACCACTTAATAATCTCATTTTTCAGAGGAACCACTTAATAATCTGAATTTTCAGAGGAACCACTTAATAATCTCATCTTTCAGAGGAACCACTTAATAATCTCATCTTTCAGAGGAACCACTTAATAATCTGAATTTTCAGAGGAACCACTTAATAATCTCATCTTTCAGAGGAACCACTTAATAATCTGAATTTTCAGAGGAACCACTTAATAATCTCATTTTTCAGAAGAACCATTTAATAATCTGAATTTTCAGAGGAACCACTTAATAATCTAATTTTCAGAGGAACCACTTAATAATCTCATTTTTCAGAGGAACCACTTAATAATCTGAATTTTCATAGGAACCACTTAATAATCTCATCTTTCAGAGGAACCACTTAATAATCTCGTCTTTCAGAGGAACCACTTAATAATCTCATCTTTCAGAGGAACCACTTAATAATCTGAATTTTCAGAGGAACCACTTAATAATCTGAATTTTCAGAGGAACCACTTAATAATCTCATCTTTCAGAGGAACCACTTAATAATCTCATCTTTCAGAGGAACCACTTAATAATCTGAATTTTCAGAGGAACCACTTAATAATCTGAATTTTCAGAGGAACCACTTAATAATCTCATCTTTCAGAGGAACCCCTTAATAATCTCAATTTTCAGAGGAACCACTTAATAATCTCAACTTTCAGAGGAACCCCTTAATAATCTGAATTTTCAGAGGAACCACTTAATAATCTCATCTTTCAGAGGAACCACTTAATAATCTGAATTTTCAGAGGAACCACTTAATAATCTCATTTTTCAGAGGAACCACTTAATAATCTGAATTTTCAGAGGAACCATTTAATAATCTGAATTTTCAGAGGAACCACTTAATAATCTCATTTTTCAGAGGAACCACTTAATAATCTGAATTTTCAGAGGAACCACTTAATAATCTCATTTTTCAGAGGAACCACTTAATAATCTCATCTTTCAGAGGAACCACTTAATAATCTCAACTTTCAGAGGAACCACTTAATAATCTCAACTTTCAGAGGAACCACTTAATAATCTGAATTTTCAGAGGAACCACTTAATAATCTCAATTTTCAGAGGAACCCCTTAATAATCTGAATTTTCAGAGGAACCACTTAATAATCTCATCTTTCAGAGGAACCACTTAATAATCTCATTTTTCAGAGGAACCACTTAATAATCTCATCTTTCAGAGGAACCACTTAATAATCTCATCTTTCAGAGGAACCACTTAATAATCTCATCTTTCAGAGGAACCACTTAATAATCTCATTTTTCAGAGGAACCACTTAATAATCTGAATTTTCAGAGGAACCACTTAATAATCTCATCTTTCAGAGGAACCACTTAATAATCTCATCTTTCAGAGGAACCACTTAATAATCTCATCTTTCAGAGGAACCACTTAATAATCCGAATTTTCAGAGGAACCATTTAATAATCTAAATTTTCAGAGGAACCACTTAATAATCTCATTTTTCAGAGGAACCACTTAATAATCTCATCTTTCAGAGGAACCACTTAATAATCTCCACTTTCAGAGGAACCACTTAATAATCTGAATTTTCAGAGGAACCCCTTAATAATCTCAATTTTCAGAGGAACCACTTAATAATCTCAATTTTCAGAGGAACCCCTTAATAATCTGAATTTTCAGAGGAACCACTTAATAATCTCAACTTTCAGAGGAACCCCTTAATAATCTGAATTTTCAGAGGAACCACTTAATAATCTCATCTTTCAGAGGAACCACTTAATAATCTGAATTTTCAGAGGAACCACTTAATAATCTGAATTTTCAGAGGAACCACTTAATAATCTGAATTTTCAGAGGAACCACTTAATAATCTGAATTTTCAGAGGAACCACTTAATAATCTCATCTTTCAGAGGAACCACTTAATAATCTGAATTTTCAGAGGAACCACTTAATAATCTGAATTTTCAGAGGAACCACTTAATAATCTCATTTTCAGAGGAACCACTTAATAATCTGAATTTTCAGAGGAACCACTTAATAATCTCATCTTTCAGAGGAACCACTTAATAATCTCATCTTTCAGAGGAACCACTTAATAATCTCAATTTTCAGAGGAACCACTTAATAATCTCAATTTTCAGAGGAACCACTTAATAATCTGATCTTTCAGAGGAACCACTTAATAATCTGAATTTTCAGAGGAACCACTTAATAATCTCAACTTTCAGAGGAACCCCTTAATAATCTGAATTTTCAGAGGAACCACTTAATAATCTCATCTTTCAGAGGAACCACTTAATAATCTGAATTTTCAGAGGAACCACTTAATAATCTCATCTTTCAGAGGAACCACTTAATAATCTCATCTTTCAGAGGAACCACTTAATAATCTCATTTTTCAGAGGAACCACTTAATAATCTCATCTTTCAGAGGAACCACTTAATAATCTCATCTTTCAGAGGAACCACTTAATAATCTCATCTTTCAGAGGAACCACTTAATAATCTCATTTTTCAGAGGAACCACTTAATAATCTGAATTTTCAGAGGAACCACTTAATAATCTCATCTTTCAGAGGAACCACTTAATAATCTCATCTTTCAGAGGAACCACTTAATAATCTCATCTTTCAGAGGAACCACTTAATAATCCGAATTTTCAGAGGAACCATTTAATAATCTAAATTTTCAGAGGAACCACTTAATAATCTCATTTTTCAGAGGAACCACTTAATAATCTCATCTTTCAGAGGAACCACTTAATAATCTCCACTTTCAGAGGAACCACTTAATAATCTGAATTTTCAGAGGAACCCCTTAATAATCTCAATTTTCAGAGGAACCACTTAATAATCTCAACTTTCAGAGGAACCCCTTAATAATCTGAATTTTCAGAGGAACCACTTAATAATCTCAATTTTCAGAGGAACCCCTTAATAATCTGAATTTTCAGAGGAACCACTTAATAATCTCATCTTTCAGAGGAACCACTTAATAATCTGAATTTTCAGAGGAACCACTTAATAATCTGAATTTTCAGAGGAACCACTTAATAATCTGAATTTTCAGAGGAACCACTTAATAATCTGAATTTTCAGAGGAACCACTTAATAATCTCATCTTTCAGAGGAACCACTTAATAATCTGAATTTTCAGAGGAACCACTTAATAATCTGAATTTTCAGAGGAACCACTTAATAATCTCATTTTCAGAGGAACCACTTAATAATCTGAATTTTCAGAGGAACCACTTAATAATCTCATCTTTCAGAGGAACCACTTAATAATCTCATCTTTCAGAGGAACCACTTAATAATCTCAATTTTAAGAGGAACCACTTAATAATCTCAATTTTCAGAGGAACCACTTAATAATCTGATCTTTCAGAGGAACCACTTAATAATCTGAATTTTCAGAGGAACCACTTAATAATCTCAACTTTCAGAGGAACCCCTTAATAATCTGAATTTTCAGAGGAACCACTTAATAATCTCATCTTTCAGAGGAACCACTTAATAATCTGAATTTTCAGAGGAACCATGTTCACTGAGTTCCCTCTCCTATGTTTTATCTGATCAGTGCTCGTGATGGGCTTCTGTGTCACAGCCGTGTCGTTTTGTGTGTGTGTGTGTCATCATACCCTTGTGTTGTCCGCATATAAGAACAGATGTCAGAGGCTGTGTGTGTGAGAGAGTTTGTGTACCAGTATGTGTTTGTGTGTATGTGTGTGTGTGAGAGTTTGTGTACCAGTATGTGTTTGTGTGTATGTGTGTGTGCGTGCATTAACACTGAGTGTACAAAACATTAAGAACACCTGCTCTTTCCATGACACAGACTGACCAGGTGAATCCAGGTGAAAGCTATGATCCCTTATTGACATCACTTGTTAAATTTGAATCTATAATGTTATGTACATCCAACACACAACAACACATGGATGTGAAATAATCCTGACCACACAAGTGTTACAACCTAACTGAATAGACCTGTACAAAAATATCCCATCAAAACAATTACAGAAGATCACAGACGTCTGTGTTTCGCAAAGCGACAGTCGGTAGCGGGGCCTTTTCATCCGTGTGGTTCTGGATCCGAGAGGTCATTTGTATGTGAAATACTCATTTAAATCCCATTCAATAAGCAGGTTATCAAATTAAATCAGGCCTCTGTCAGGCCTGCCACTCGGGCCTTTGGGCCAGACATCATGTGTAAAATTGGCCAACAAGAGATTTGCGGGGAGCGCTCTGCACGCCCCTGTCACTTCTTTACTTCTTCCCTTTAGCTCCCCTCCGTCAGGGGGCCCCTGGCCCGGGGTCAGCTCTCCTGGAGGGCTGCCTGTATGGACTGCCGCAGGGAGACAGGGGCCACAACACCACCCCCAGCTGGGAGACTTATTACAGCTCCCCCCGCCCCTCCCAACCCACCACCACCACCCCTCTCCCTCTCCTCTCCCCCTCCCCTCACCTGCCCCAGGCCCATTCACAACATCATCACTCCATCACATATTCATGAAGCTGCCGGTGGGGGGATGGGTGGTTGGGCCGTGGGGTGGGGTAGTTGTCTGAGACCGTAGGGGGTTTTCTGCTCCTGCAGGTGGCTGTCACATCCGTAATTGCCTAAAACTTCCCTAGGCAGCATACAATTGCACACAGAGCCATGCCAGGCGAGAGAGAGAGAGAGAGAGAGAGAGAGAGAGAGAGAGAGAGAGAGAGAGAGAGAGAGAGAGAGAGACAGAGAGAGACCCCCTCAAGAGCGTTCCTAAGAGCCAGAGGGGGACGCTCCTCTCCACTTAAACAGCCGTTTAAGCAAAAGAGAGGAGGAGGAGGAGGACAGGAGAGAGAGAATTAGAAGAGGAGGACAGGAGAGAGACAGAGAGAGACAGAGAGAGAGAGAGAGAGAGAGAGAGAGAGAGAGAGAGAGAGAGAGAGAGAGAGAGAGAGAGAGAGAGAGAGAGAGAGAGAGAGAGAGAGAGAGAGAGAGAGAGAGAGAGAGAGAGAGAGAAGGGGTGTCGAAGAAAAAACACGGAGGAAGCTCATCATTAACTGCGTTGGAACAACGACAGACAAGTGCGAGCTGCAAACTCACGAACAGATAAACATGGTAAACATCTCAGTTACCGGGGTGTTGTGTGGCTTTCACCACCCTGTGTGCTCTGGGAGGGCTCCTGCGGTCATAGTAGGGGAGGGAGGGAGGGAGCTAGGGGGGGAACAAGTGAGCGGGAAAAAGAGAAAAGAAGAACAAGTTTCCACCTGAGTGGAGTTCCCATGGTTTACCATGCAGGAGGGTAAGCAGGTTTGAGCAATAAACTGGGGCATTGTCAGTCAGTAATGCTCAGTCAGGTCCCTCCATTGGGATTCAAGGGTGTCTTTTTCCCTGCTCCCCGCGCTGCACTAATCACAGGCCTACTTTGTTTAATTGCAGCAAAAGGGGAGAAAATGTGTTCAAGAAGTCATCCTAATCCCTTCCCCCCTCTACTACCTTCCTCCTCCTTCCCACACCCCCTCTAGATTCTCTCTCTCTCTCTCTTGCTCTCTCTCTGTCTCTCTCTCTCTGTCTCTCTCTCTCGCGCTCTCTCTCTCTCTTGCTCTCTCTCTGTCACTCTCTCTCTGTCTCTCTCTCTCTTGCTCTCTCTGTCGCTCTCTCTCTGTCACTCTCTCTCTGTCTCTCTCTCTCTCTTGCTCTCTCTCTGTCACTATCTCTCTGTCTCTCTCTCTCTCTCTCTCGCTCTCTGTCTCGCTCTCACTACAACTCCCCCTTTTCCTTTTTTAATGAATTGTGGAACTATGCGAAGACAACAAACAGCATAGTGCTGATAAATAAGGGTTAGTTAGGGGAGGGGAGAAGGAGAGGAATGGGAGGAGGAAGGGGAGGAGGGGGGAGGGGAGAAGGAGAGGAATGGGAGGAGGAAGGGGAGGAGGAGAGGCGTAGCCATGTAGGTAAGGGCCTGAGGCATTGGCTGGTTGTGTATGGATTGGAGAGAGAAATGCCTCTGCTGCTTTAAGAGGAGCAACAAGTGAGAATAGAGAGAGAGAGAGAGAGAGAGAGAGAGAGAGAGAGAGAGAGAGAGAGGGCCGTTTGGAAGCTGCTGATTCAGGGGGTGGATTGGGTTGAGGGGGAAGATGGGGGAGTCGGGGGGAGGTGGATCAATTGGAGAATAAAACCCTGGGTGCAGTTAGCTGCTGGTAGCCCGCTGGGCATGTAGGCTCTAAATAATGACCCCAGTAGTGACGCGTCAAAGCTCCCATAATGGACACAAATTTGCTCCTTCTATTTTTCAAACAGAGATTTAGAAACTTAAGATGCGGGGCATTGTACTTGATGACTCCGGGGTCACCAGGCGCACAGGGTGGGTAAGAGAGGGGATTTATCAATCAAGCCTTCTCTCTCTCTTCGTCTTTCTAAAAGCTGAATAAAAATGACCCATGAAGACACAAACCAGTCCCCTTTTAACCAAGGCCCTTTCTTATTCATTAGATGGGATGGATTCTGGCTTCTTCTCCATTCACCTCCTCTTCCAGGGGACCGGGGGGCATCGCATCTCAACCAGCCATACAAAACCTCTCAGTGGAAAGAGACTACATTATCAAAAAAGAGCTCTGAACTGAAGTGAACACTAAGAGTGGACTGGCCTTCCTCCCTTCTACATGTCTTAGATAGAGACTAATCACATGATCCTAAAAATGGATGTTTGTTGTACGGATAGATATATTTCACTTATTTATATTCTCACAACTTGTTGAGGTTGTTAGAACTTGAGCTACAGGAAGTAAACTATTTGAGCAGTGAAGAACGAGGAGATTTGACGGGGGAAATCATTCACAATGTTATGTTTTTTTAAATATGTATTTTCCTAATTACAGTAGTTTTGCTGTCAAAATGGTTGTGTATGTAGCCGTTCTTTAGGCTGTTTTTAAAATCATTTTGGACTGTTTCACAGCTATTTGACAAACAGAGGCTGCAATTATCATCTTATATTCAGAATAGTTGCTATACGCAGCTAGAACTGTAACGATTCTCCTCCTCTTCTGAGGAAGAGTAGGAAATATCGGACCAATGCGCAGTGTGGGAAGTGTCCATGTTGTTTATAATAACCAGAACACTGAAACAAAAATAAAAGTATAACAGAACTCAAGAGTTCTGTCAGCGACTCACAAAACAGAAAACACTAAACAGAACATTAAACACCCACAACCAAAATGGGGAAAACAGGCTACCTAAGTATGATTCTCAATCAGAGACAACGAACGACACCTGCCTCTGATTGAGAACCATACCAGGCCAAGCACATAAATACTACATAGAAAAAAGAACATAGATTACCCACCCCAACTCACGCCCCGACCAAACTAACACAAAGACATAATAAAGAAACTAAGGTCAGAACGTGACAAGAACTCTGCTTTCACCTTCATACACAAAGAAGATAGAAGTCTGTTTTTCCCTCATACACGGACAGTCAAGCGTTTCTTACAAAACGACCTACATCTGATCCCCATCACACGTAGTCTTGAAAAATATCTTACACAAAATGACCGTCATTGTAAATAAGAATTTGTTCTTAACTGACGTGCCTAGTTACATTTTTTTTCCCTTAAACAACAAAATACTGTAGGAAGATACCAAAACAAAAACCACAACCTTCAGCCACTGCAATACTTTGTTGGTCTGACATGGTAGAAATCATGTCAGACAACAGTAAGTTGTATATTCATAAAAGCAGAAAAAATCCTTATATGAGGTCTGTGTCCCAAATATACCCTCCCCACCTATACAATGGACCCTATGGGCCCTGTGGTCAAAACTAGTGCCATTTATAGGGCATGGGGTGCCATTTGGGAGGCAGCTCAGGAAGCCAAAGAGGCCCTCATAGTATGAGGAGTTGAGGAGGTTTGCGGGTTTAGGTGAGAAAATCCACCCTGAATAAATGACTTCCAGAGTGACCTGGGGCAAGTCACTTAACCCCTGTGTTGAGTCCCGCCGCCCCAGTCTAAATAAGGGGATTTCTGCGCCCCCGTCCCCATACACTCCTCCATTCCTCCAGGACCAAATCATTTTGCTCAGGGTGAAAAGCCCTGATCTCCCTCCACGCCCTGCACTAATACCCAACATCAACATTTAGCAGGATGGTAAACGCACAGCCGTCAACCTGTCCTTGGTGCTGAATCAGAGAGGATGACGCCGATCAAGAAGGAAATCCACCCTCAAAACACCCTGACAGATATTCCTTATCTGTTGCAGTTCAACTGTTGATGTGGGCCGACCATACAGTAGGTTAGGTAACATACGCAGGGCTGGAATAAGAGACAAGGGAACTACACTATTAAATACCAGGAATTCAGCAAATAAACCATTTCTACATATGAAAATGAGTTCCCACACGTTCCTCCTCACTTCCAGCCCTGAGTACATATATAAACATACACCATGTAGATCATGACAAGGACTTGTGGTAGACACTCTATGCACATCCAAAAGCTATTTCAAAATAAATCTTATTATGCAAGAGAGACATTTTGGTTGAATGCATTCAGTTGTGCAACTGACTAGCTATCCCCTTTCCCTTCCCTATGGGATCCCTGGTGATTAACACCAGCACACCACATAGAAACACACACTTAAGAAATATGTTAATATATATTCTTTTTTTCAATCTCCAAAACAGAAGATGAATCAAGTGCAATTGCTATTCATGAATTTATTTTCTGTTAGAAATGTCTGAGAGATTCATATTGTCCCAATGCTGGATGTCCCTCCCTCCCTCCCTCCCTCCCTCCCTCCCTCCCTCCCTCCCTCCCTCCCTCCCTCCCTCCCTCCCTCCCTCCCTCCCTCTGTACCCTGACTTCTATGAAGGAGAAATCCCACTGGAGACTGTAGCAAGGCAATAAGCAGAGAGCAACCGTGGGCCCTGGCCTGTGGATGGAGCATTATCCCCCCCAACCCAATCTCTTTCTCAGTCCTCTGAAAGACTGTTTAAATGGTTTGGTGTATTATTGCCCAGGGAAGAGAGGCTAGCTAAAGGCTTCTGTCAGCATTTGGAGGCAGAGAGGGAATCAGGGAATGGCTCTTGCCTCTTTGCCGGACAGCTGTTGGGGACTTACCCCACTTTTCATATGTATATGTATGTTAATGACAGGCAATGGAGTGGAGATGAAGAGGCCTGAGCCCAGGACCCTCTCTTCAGCAGCACTTCTAAAGGCCCCACAAAAGAAGCAGTAAAAGAGGCCGCAATGGTGACGCTCCACTTTTGTGCCCTGAATTAGTTCTGCCAGCAATGAAAGTGATCTTCTGGGGGAGACAGGGGAAGTCTGCCGATGGCTGGACCGCCTCATTAGCACAAAGGTCTGTGGGGACAGATAATTGACTGACGCAGATCCCCCCCTTCTGCCACAACACCACACATGGAGACTAGCAGGATGCACCCACACATACACCCACACCCACACCCACACCCACACACACACTACACTTTGTCTTTAAATAGAACTCATCTTACAACTTTCCATGAAAGGTTTCCTCCCTTTTTCTCTAGGTGTTGTCATGTTGGTGTTTTCTTCTTCTATGGTAATGCTGTGTGAGCCGAAGCCTATCTATGATCTGCCTACAGCTACGGATCACTGCTTCCTGTTGATGTTGACACTGTTGATATCTGATCTGTTGCGGTTTTCTTCTTCTATGGTAATGCTGTGTGAGCCGAAGCCTATCTATGATCTGTCTACAGCTACGGATCACTGCTTCCTGTTGATGTTGACACTGTTGATATCTGATCTGTTGGGGTTTAAGTTGAGGAGAGGACCAGACGTGAGAGGGGAGGTTGGACGACTGTGTTTTGGTTTTTATTGTCCATTTAATAATGACTGCTAATTACCTAGGCAAACATGATGCAACGTGAGAATATCCATGCATACATTATTATCGTAGTAGTATAGTATTAATAGTTACATTGGTATGATATTGACATTCCGATGTTAGTTTGTGGCTGGAAAAATAAGTTATTGTGAAATATCATACAGTCACTCCTCTCGCAAGCCTTTGAGAAAACTATAAAATACTCAAATGATCAAAGTATCACAATAATAACAGATATAACATGCAACTTTACTGTTTCAACCTCATACTATCTAATCAGGAAGTATTTTTTTGAATGTGTGACTTAAATTGTAAGTTTCTTTCTCTCTCTCTCTCTTTCTATCTCTTTCTTTCTCTTTCTGTCCTTCTCTCTCTCTTTCTTTCTCTTTCTCTCTCTCTCTTTCTTTCTCTTTCTGTCTTTCTTTCTATCTCTTTCTTTCTCTTTCTGTCTCTCTCTCTATCTCTCTCTCTCTTTCTGTCTCTCTCTCTCTCTTTCTCTTTCTGTCTCTCTCTCTCTCTTTCTGTCTCTCTCTCTCTCTTTCTCTTTCTGTCTCTCTCTCTCTCTCTCTTTCTCTTTCTGTCCTTCTCTCTCTCTTTCTTTCTCTTTCTCTCTCTCTCTTTCTTTCTCTTTCTGTCTCTCTCTCTCTCTCTTTCTTTCTCTTTCTGTCTCTCTTTCTATCTCTTTCTTTCTCTTTCTGTCTCTCTTTCTATCTCTTTCTTTCTCTTTCTGTCTCTCTCTCTATCTCTCTCTCACTCTCTGCCTCTTTCTTTTATTTTTGAATCTTTTAAATACATTTGTATTTGACCTTTATTTAACCAGGTAGGGTAGTTGAGAACACCTTTATTTAACCAGGTAGGCCAGTTGAGAACAAGTTCTCATTTACAACTGTGACCTGGCCAAGATAAAGCAAAGCAGTGCGACACAAACAACAACACAGAGTTACACATGGAATAAACAAACGTACAGTCAATAACACAATAGGGATTTTAAAGGTTCCTTTCTCTCTCTCTTCCCTTCTCTCTCTCTCTCCCTCTCTTGTTTCTGTCATTTTTGTTTTTCTCTATCAGAAATGAAGATGGTGTTGTACACATTCTCAGCACACCAGAAGCTTCCTAATGGCTGGCTCATTGCTAAATTGACTGGAAAATGCTGTTTTAATTTTCATGTTAATCGAAAGGGACTAATTGTTAATATATTCTCAGAGCAAAGTACCAACATAAAATGGCTTTTTCCCCAAAGAAATCAGCTTTTTGGGAAGTGAGAATTTTTGGGGGGAAGATGTCTGTGATTTACAAACAAACCAGGGATATCTCTGAAGCACATCACATTTAACATTTGTTGCTTGGTTTCAAAAGTTATATTTTGACAAATCATGTTTACATATATATATATATATATTTAAACTCACAAGTTACAACAAAATATAAGACAGAGTCGGTGTGGTGGGTTGTGGAGTTACACTCCGAAAACAATCACCATCCATTTTATGAGCAAAATAATTTTGTCAAGCAACTAAACAGGGGTGGGTATTCTTCAAGGCCCCCTCCTTCACGGACTCTACTATAGAAATTAGCCCTCCGTTTCTCGGCTCTCACACATGGATACACACGCTTGCATGGACACAAGAAAAATTTCTTTTCTTCTGTCAGCATTCCTGGCCAACAATGGCTAGATTAGTGGCTGTGAGGGCCCCCTCGGGGCCCGGTATTGTGGGGCAGAATACCCTGGGCAGTAACAGCTGGTAGAGGTTAATGGCCACTGAACCTCTCAGCCGGGTCCCTTTCTCTATTGTGAGTTCTGCTCATGGGAAGGAAGGAGAACGCTGACAGCTTCTGGGGTGTAAGGGAACCTCGGAACAGCACCCGGGTCTCCCCCAAATGGAGAGCGGGGCGCAGAGGGTGGATGGGGGTTAATGGAGAGGAGGCGTGAGGGATGGGTGTGGTAAGGGGGAGGGTGGTAGTGAGTTGGAGGCAGTGTGGTGTAGTGTGGTGCTGAGGGTTGGTTGATAGGGTAAGGGTTGGAGGACCAAACCTGCTGCTCAGTCAGACAGCAGATCAGAGCAGACCAAACCTGCTGCTCAGTCAGACAGCAGATCAGAGCAGACCAAACCTGCTGCTCAGTCAGACAGCTGACCAGAGCAGACCAAACCTGCTGCTCAGTCAGACAGCGGACCAGAGCAGACCAAACCTGCTGCTCAGTCAGACAGGGGACCAGAGCAGACCAAACCTGCTGCTCAGTCAGACCGCAGACCAGAGCAGACCAAACCTGCTGCTCAGTCAGACCGCAGACCAGAGCAGACCAAACCTGCTGCTCAGACTGAAACCAGACAAGAGCAGACCAAACCTGCTGCTCAGTCAGACAGCAGACCAGAGCAGACCAAACCTGCTGCTCAGTCAGACAGGGGACCAGAGCAGACCAAACCTGCTGCTCAGACAGAAAGCGGACCAGAGCAGACCAAACCTGCTGCTCAGACAGAAAGCGGACCAGAGCAGACCAAACCTGCTACTCAGTCAGACAACGAACCAGAGCAGACCAAACTTGCTGCTCAGTCAGACAGGGGACCAGAGCAGACCAAACCTGCTGCTCAGACAGACAGCGGACCAGAGCAGACCAAACCTGCTGCTCAGACAGACAGCGGACCAGAGCAGACCAAACCTGCTGCTCAATCAGACAGGGGACCAGAGCAGACCAAACCTGCTGCTCAGTCAGACAGCGGACCAGAGCAGACCAAACCTGCTGCTCAGTCAGACAGGGGACCAGAGCAGACCAAACCTGCTGCTCAGTCAGACAGGGGACCAGAGCAGATCAAACCTACTGCTCAGACAGACAGCGGACCAGAGCAGACCAAACCTGCTGCTCAGTCAGACAGGGGACCAGAGCAGACCAAACCTGCTGCTCAGACAGACAGGGGACCAGAGCAGACCAAACCTACAGCTCAGTCAGACAGGGGACCAGAGCAGACTGGCGTGAGGAGAATTAGCATCAGTGTATATTCATCACAAAACAATGAGGGCTGGGCAAGAGGAGGGGCCACACTGTACTGTACACAACGGCTGAACACAGAGGACTGTAGGGAATTATGTCTCATTTATACAAGCAATGAGATTAGCTCCAGTAGGGTGGAGAAAATGACTACTTTTAGAACAGCATGTTTATACGATTCATTGACCGGCAATGTGGAAATTATCAATTGCTAATGTGATATAAATTGTGAATAAAATCATTGTAAATAAAATGTTGACTGTCAATCAAACCTGTTTGCAAACAATACATTTATGATGCATTTGTAGACAATATCTTTATGAGCAATATGATTAAATTAAGTTAAATTATTTTTATTACATAATACTGGCAGTATTATTCCCTACTTTGATTTTACTTGCCGCAAATGATTAAAAAAAATGTTCAGTCTTCTTCACTGTTTCTAGCTTCTGAACGTCTTAAGAAATGTTCAGTCTTCTTCACTGTTTCTAGCTTCTTAACGTCTTAAAAAATGTTCAGTCTTCTTCACTGTTTCTAGCTTCTGAACGTCTTAAAAAAATTCAGTCTTCTTCACTGTTTCTAGCTTCTGAACGTCTTAAAAAATGTTCAGTCTTCTTCACTGTTTCTAGCTTCTGAACGTCTTAAAAAAATTCAGTCTTCTTCACTGTTTCTAGCTTCTGAACGTCTTAAACATTTTTCAGTCTTCTTCACTGTTTCTAGCTTCTGAACGTCTTAAAAAAAATTCAGTCTCCTTCACTGTTTCTAGCTTCTGAACGTCTTAAAAATGTTCAGTCTTCTTCACTGTTTCTAGCTTCTGAACGTCTTAAAAAATGTTCAGTCTTCTTCACTGTTTCTAGCTTCTGAACGTATTAAAAAATGTTCAGTCTTCTTCACTGTTTCTAGCTTCTGAACGTCTTAAAAAATGTTCAGTCTTCTTCACTGTTTCTAGCTTCTGAACGTCTTAAAAAAATTTCAGTCTTCTTCACTGTTTCTAGCTTCTGAACGTCTTAAAAATGTTCAGTCTTCGTCACTGTTTCTAGCTTCTGAACGTCTTAAAAAAAATTCAGTCTTCTTCACTGTTTCTAGCTTCTGAACGTCTTAAAAATGTTCAGTCTTCGTCACTGTTTCTAGCTTCTGAACGTCTTAAAAATGTTCAGTCTTCTTCACTGTTTCTAGCTTCTGAACGTCTTAAAAAAATTTCAGTCTTCTTCACTGTTTCTAGCTTCTGAACGTCTTAAAAATGTTCAGTCTTCTTCACTGTTTCTAGCTTCTGAACATATAAAAAAATGTCAGTCTTCTTCACTGTTTCTAGCTTCTGAACGTCTTAAAAAATGTTCAGTCTTCTTCACTGTTTTTAGCTTCTGAACGTATTAAAAAATGTTCAGTCTTCTTCACTGTTTCTAGCTTCTGAACGTCTTAAAAAATGTTCAGTCTTCTTCACTGTTTCTAGCTTCTGAACGTCTTAAAAAATGTTCAGTCTTCTTCACTGTTTCTAGCTTCTGAACGTCTTAAAAAATGTTCAGTCTTCTTCACTGTTTCTAGCTTCTGAACGTCTTAAAAAATGTTCAGTCTTCTTCACTGTTTCTAGCTTCTGAACGTCTTAAAAATGTTTAGTCTTCTTCACTGTTTCTAGCTTCTGAACGTCTTAAGAAATGTTGTCTTCTTCACTGTTTCTAGCTTCTGAACGTCTTAAAAGTCATAAGAAAAGGTTGCAATGTATCTGACCCCTCTCTGAATCAAACGGGGAAATGATAAATCAATATTTTGACTGATGAAAGGTGTACCACCATTTGAAGTAAACAACCAAATCCAAACTCAGTAATCAGCTTGGAGAGCAATCTGTATGTAAATCACACTGACCATTATGGAGATGGTGAATTATCCTTCAAAAAGTATTGTCAACTCAAAGAAGGAAGCCCCCCTTTTCAGCACCAAATGATGGCTCGGCTTCCTCGCCTGGAATAACCCCACATCTTAATGACCCTCTGTGTGTGTGTGTATTTGTAGGGATGTGCTGGGGGGCCAGGTCTGAACGGGGGAGGGGGGGGGTGTCATTTTAATGGGTCTCCTCTCCTGTAATGGCCTAAGGCCTCATTAGTATTCAAAGCTGACAGGAATAAGAAGTGCTGGTACTTCTTGGCTCGCTTGTGTTTCAACCACAAGGAAGGAGAGGTTTTCCATTTCTTCTTTTTGTGTGTGTGTGTGTGGCCTCGGCTCGACTCTGTCTGGGCTCGACTCTGTCTGGGCTGGACTCTGTCTGGGCTCGACTCTGTCTGGGCTGGACTCTGTCTGGGCTGGACTCTGTCTGGGCTCGACTCTGTCTGGGCTGGACCATGTCTGGGCTCGACTCTGTCTGGGCTCGACTCTGTCTGGGCTCGACTCTGTCTGGGCTGGACTCTGTCTGGGCTGGACTCTGTCTGGGCTGGACTCTGTCTGGGCTCGACTCTGTCTGGGCTGGACTCTGTCTGGGCTGGACTCTGTCTGGGCTGGACTCTGTCTGGGCTGGACTCTGTCTGGGCTGGACTCTGTCTGGGCTCGACTCTGTCTGGGCTGGACTCTGTCTGGGCTGGACTCTGTCTGGGCTCGACTCTGTCTGGGCTCGACTCTGTCTGGGCTCAACTCTGTCTGGGCTCGACTCTGTCTGGGCTCGACTCTGTCTGGGCTGGACTCTGTCTGGGCTCGACTCTGTCTGGGCTGGACTCTGTCTGGGCTCGACTCTGTCTGGGCTGGACTCTGTCTGGGCTGGACTCTGTCTGGGCTGGACTCTGTCTGGGCTGGACTCTGTCTGGGCTCGACTCTGTCTGGGCTCGACTCTGTCTGGGCTCGACTCAGGCAGGCAGGCATCACAGTGCCTTCACTTTGCTTCCCAGGGGAGATTCTCTCTCTCTGTCACGACAAGCATCACCTCAGAATGAATCCCACATGCAACCACCCCCTGATCCACACACACACTGCTGTGCGCCCGTCCGGCCACGCCGCCGCGCTCATTAGACTGGGGCTGATTATGATAGCACTCTGGTGTAATGTTTAATCGAGTCTGACAACTGATTCACCCTGTTACAAATCCTGTCATGCAAATGGAGCAAATTTATGCTGTTAGATATGGAGAGGTGGGACTATGAAATGATGAGGTGCTGGGAACATCTGTCCTCTGCTCCCCACGCTGTCATTATAAAGATGGGGGAACAAGCCACTGCAGTGTCTTTACTCTCTCCATCCACAGTCGGTGTATCCATGGCGATGGACCAAGGAAGATTACATTAACATAAGAGTTTTTCTCCCTGCCCACCCCGACCCCTAGGAATCAGGAGCTCATCTCTGAGGAAAATGCCTACGTCCCAAATGACCTCCTATTCCTTCTATAGTGCACTACTTTGGACCAGGGCCCGTAGGGAATAGGGTTCAATTTGGGATGCAGACAATGTCTCACCCCCCCACACACAAGGGCCAGGATAATAGGAGCAACACCGTTCCTCAGAAATCACACCAGCGCTGTGTGACAAGTGATGTAAATAATTCAACAATGTGTTATGCATGTGCATTGTAGACTACCCTTTAACCTTTCAGTGTTGTAGTCAACATAGACAGTAGCATGAATGTAGCTGACATTACAGCCACCCTTTAACCTTTCAGTGTTGTAGTCAACATAGACAGTAGCATGAATGTAGCTGACATTACAGCCACCCTTTAACCTTTCAGCGTTGTAGTCAACATAGACAGTATCATGAATGTAGCTGACATTACAATTTATGTGGATCCAATTAAAAATGAGTTAGTTCCATAAAACGCAGGTATGGAAAAACACATTCTCCTTCAATCTCTCAGCAGCAACAACATAAGCATTATTGACACCTGGGGGAGATTTTGTTAGAATTTTATAGTGAAGAAAAAGCCAATTGTTTGTAGGAATAGTATATTGAATTGAAATAACTGTTTTTGGGGGGGGTTGGTAGGAGAGCAAAGCAAATCACAGAGCAAATCAACTGACAGAGAGAGCGCTCGCAAGAGAGAAAGAGAGAAAGAGAAAACGAGAGTGAATGAGAGAGAGAGAGTGAGAAAGAGAGAGAGAGAGTAAGTGACAGTGAAAGAGAGAGAGAGAGTGAGAGAAAGCGAGAGAGAGAGAGAAAGCGAGAGAGAGAGAGAGAGAGAGAGAGAGAGAGAGAGAGTAAGCAACAGTGAAAGAGTGAGAGAGAGTGAGAGAAAGCGAGAGAGAGACAGAGAGAGAAAGCGAGAGAGAGAGAGAGTGAGAAAGAGAGTGAGAAAGCGACAGTAAAAGAGAGAGAGAGAGAAAGCGAGAGAGAGAGAGACAGAGAGAGAGAGAAAGCGAGAGAGAGAGAAAGAGAGAGAAAGTGACAGTGAAAGAGAGAGAGAGAAAGCGAGAGAGCGAGAGAGAGAGAGAAAGCGAGAGAGAGAGAGACAGAGAGACAGAGAGAGAGAGACAGAGAGAGAGAGAAAGCGAGAGAGAGAGAGAGAGAGAGAGAGAGAGAGAGAGAGAGAGAGACAGAGAGAGAGAGAGAGAGAGAGAGAGAGAGAGAGAGAGAGAGAGAGACAGAGAAAAAAAGGAGAAAGATCACAGCTTGTCATTTTTATTTCTCCAGCAATGACACCAGTTCTCTGAGAACATCTCTAACCTCCAGTGACAGTAGCAGAGGAAGTCTGGTCCTCCGTCAGTTATCACTATCCTCTACCACCCCTCCTCTCCTTCACTGTAAACATTTCATTTCCTCTTCCTGTCCCTGCTGTCTTTGTTTACCACTTGTTGGTCTTCAGGCCTTAATCTGAAACACAGACTCAGTAATCCTTAGCTAGCTGCTTCATGGTCTATTTGTAGCCTCCTAGCTACTCGGCATCCCAAATGGCACCCTATTCCCTATGTAGTGCACTACTTTTGACCAGGACCCATATGGCTTTTGTTAAAAGTAATCCACTTTATAGGGAATAGGGTTCCATTAGGGACGTACCCTCTGTCTCCTTCCTCTTCTTGTGCCAACATTGGTCTTCGGTGCTACTTTACCTCATCTTCGGGTATTTTCTTTCCTCTCTTCCCCCTCTTCAATCTGATCTCCACTGCAGTCCTTCAACAACAAAAAAACATTTCCTGCTAAGTGGCTTCTTATTTGCCTTTGTCAATCTGAGGTTACTGTGCTGTCTGATGTTTATCTACTGGGCAACAATGGATTACACCACCGCAAACACTGTCAGGGGGGGGGGGGGGGGGGGTTATATTCACCTGTGTGAGGACATTTCTGCAGGACAAATTAAACCGTGTTATGATTTCAATCACTCTCTGGGCAGGCGGCCAGGCCACACCGGGATCTCTCTGGATTCTCTCTCTCTCTCTTTGAGTTATTACAGAAAGCTACAGGCTCCTTTTATGTGAGTCAATCGTCCCTACGTCTCTCTCAGAGGAAATGTGTTTTTACAAGTCATCTCCTGTGTAAAACACCTGTACTGAGCAACAGGCCTCATTGTTTTCCTCTTAGCTATGTGGTAAAGACTGAGACCAAAGAGACAACGGCGCGGCAGGCTTGCTGAATCACTCCCCCTTCCTGGCGCCACACTGCTGACTGACAAGTTCCTGTCAGAAGCACTCCATCAGGAGTTATGCCTCCCAAATGCCAACTCTATTCCCTATGCAGTGCACTACTTTTTACCAGGGCCCTTATGGCTCCGGTCAAAAGTAGTGCACAAGGTAGAGATTAGGGTGCAATCTGGGCAGACTCAATCAAGGTGTGTTTGACCAGAGATTCCAGATGCTAGTCATTCTTACTACCATGAGTTGGTGTTTTGTTTAGAAAAACATTGAGAATAGCTTATAATGTAAATATTGTTGTCTATAAAATTCCAGGATTTTCATGAATTGGGAAAATTATTTTGATAATAATATATTTAACCCCCCATGTAGATAAATGTATCAGTATTCAGTGTGAATACTCTATAACCTATATAGCTGGCTGACACTGTATAACCCATACCCTCTATAACCTATATAGCTGGCTGACACTGTATAACCCATACCCTCTATAACCTATATAGCTGGCTGACACTGTATAGCCCATACCCTCTATAACCTATATAGCTGGCTGACACTGTATAGCCCATACCCTCTATAACCTATATAGCTGGCTGACACTGTATAACCCATACCCTCTATAACCTATATAGCTGGCTGACACTGTATAACCCATACCCTCTATAACCTATATAGCTGGCTGACACTGTATAACCCATACCCTCTATAACCTATATAGCTGGCTGACACTGTATAACCCATACCCTCTATAACCTATATAGCTGGCTGACACTGTATAACCCATACCCTCTATAACCTATATAGCTGGCTGACACTGTATAACCCATACCCTCTATAACCTATATAGCTGGCTGACACTGTATAACCCATACCCTCTATAACCTATATAGCTGGCTGACACTGTATAACCCATACCCTCTATAACCTATATAGCTGGCTGACACTGTATAACCCATACCCTCTATAACCTATATAGCTGGCTGACACTGTATAACCCATACCCTCTATAACCTATATAGCTGACTGACACTGTATAACCCATACCCTCTATAACCTTTATAGCTGACTGACACTGTATAGCCCATACCCTCTATAACCTATATAGCTGGCTGACACTGTATAACCCATACCCTCTATAACCTATATAGCTGGCTGACACTGTATAACCCATACCCTCTATAACCTATATAGCTGGCTGACACTGTATAACCCATACCCTCTATAACCTATATAGCTGGCTGACACTGTATAACCCATACCCTCTATAACCTATATAGCTGGCTGACACTGTATAGCCCATACCCTCTATAACCTATATAGCTGGCTGACACTGTATAACCCATACCCTCTATAACCTATATAGCTGGCTGACACTGTATAACCCATATCCTCTATAACCTATATAGCTGGCTGACACTGTATAGCCCATACCCTCTATAACCTATATAGCTGGCTGACACTGTATAGCCCATACCCTCTATAACCTATATAGCTGACTGACACTGTATAGCCCATACCCTCTATAACCTATATAGCTAGCTGACACTGTATAACCCATACCCTCTATAACCTATATAGCTGGCTGACACTGTATAACCCATACCCTCTATAACCTTTATAGCTAGCTGACACTGTATAACCCATACCCTCTATAACCGATATAGCTGGCTGACACTGTATAACCCATACCCTCTATAACCTATATAGCTGTCTGACACTGTATAACCCATACCCTCTATAACCTATATAGCTAGCTGACACTGTATAGCCCATACCCTCTATAACCTATATAGCTGGCTGACACTGTATAACCCATACCCTCTATAACCTATATAGCTGGCTGACACTGTATAACCCATACCCTCTATAACCTATATAGCTGGCTGACACTGTATAGCCCATACCCTCTATAACCTATATAGCTGGCTGACACTGTATAACCCATACCCTCTATAACCTATATAGCTGGCTGACACTGTATAACCCATACCCTCTATAACCTATATAGCTGGCTGACACTGTATAACCCATACCCTCTATAACCTATATAGCTGGCTGACACTGTATAACCCATACCCTCTATAACCTATATAGCTGGCTGACACTGTATAACCCATACCCTCTATAACCTATATAGCTGGCTGACACTGTATAACCCATACCCTCTATAACCTATATAGCTGGCTGACACTGTATAGCCCATACCCTCTATAACCTATATAGCTGGCTGGCACTGTATAACCCATACCCTCTATAACCTATATAGCTGGCTGACACTGTATAACCCATACCCTCTATAACCTATATAGCTGGCTGACACTGTATAACCCATACCCTCTATAACCTATATAGCTGGCTGACACTGTATAACCCATACCCTCTATAACCTATATAGCTGGCTGACACTGTATAACCCATACCCTCTATAACCTATATAGCTGGCTGACACTGTATAAGCCATACCCTCTATAACCTATATAGCTGGCTGACACTGTATAACCCATACCCTCTATAACCTATATAGCTGGCTGACACTGTATAACCCATACCCTCTATAACCTATATAGCTGGCTGACACTGTATAACCCATACCCTCTATAACCTATATAGCTGGCTGACACTGTATAGCCCATACCCTCTATAACCTATATAGCTGGCTGACACTGTATAACCCATACCCTCTATAACCTATATAGCTGGCTGACACTGTATAACCCATATCCTCTATAACCTATATAGCTGGCTGACACTGTATAGCCCATACCCTCTATAACCTATATAGCTGGCTGACACTGTATAGCCCATACCCTCTATAACCTATATAGCTGACTGACACTGTATAGCCCATACCCTCTATAACCTATATAGCTAGCTGACACTGTATAACCCATACCCTCTATAACCTATATAGCTGGCTGACACTGTATAACCCATACCCTCTATAACCTATATAGCTGGCTGACACTGTATAACCCATACCCTCTATAACCTTTATAGCTAGCTGACACTGTATAACCCATACCCTCTATAACCTATATAGCTGGCTGACACTGTATAACCCATACCCTCTATAACCTATATAGCTGTCTGACACTGTATAACCCATACCCTCTATAACCTATATAGCTAGCTGACACTGTATAGCCCATACCCTCTATAACCTATATAGCTGGCTGACACTGTATAACCCATACCCTCTATAACCTATATAGCTGGCTGACACTGTATAACCCATACCCTCTATAACCTATATAGCTGGCTGACACTGTATAGCCCATACCCTCTATAACCTATATAGCTGGCTGACACTGTATAACCCATACCCTCTATAACCTATATAGCTGGCTGACACTGTATAACCCATACCCTCTATAACCTATATAGCTGGCTGACACTGTATAACCCATACCCTCTATAACCTATATAGCTGGCTGACACTGTATAACCCATACCCTCTATAACCTATATAGCTGGCTGACACTGTATAACCCATACCCTCTATAACCTATATAGCTGGCTGACACTGTATAACCCATACCCTCTATAACCTTTATAGCTAGCTGACACTGTATAACCCATACCCTCTATAACCTATATAGCTGGCTGACACTGTATAACCCATACCCTCTATAACCTATATAGCTGTCTGACACTGTATAACCCATACCCTCTATAACCTATATAGCTAGCTGACACTGTATAGCCCATACCCTCTATAACCTATATAGCTGGCTGACACTGTATAACCCATACCCTCTATAACCTATATAGCTGGCTGACACTGTATAACCCATACCCTCTATAACCTATATAGCTGGCTGACACTGTATAGCCCATACCCTCTATAACCTATATAGCTGGCTGACACTGTATAACCCATACCCTCTATAACCTATATAGCTGGCTGACACTGTATAACCCATACCCTCTATAACCTATATAGCTGGCTGACACTGTATAACCCATACCCTCTATAACCTATATAGCTGGCTGACACTGTATAACCCATACCCTCTATAACCTATATAGCTGGCTGACACTGTATAACCCATACCCTCTATAACCTATATAGCTGGCTGACACTGTATAACCCATACCCTCTATAACCTATATAGCTGGCTGACACTGTATAGCCCATACCCTCTATAACCTATATAGCTGGCTGGCACTGTATAACCCATACCCTCTATAACCTATATAGCTGGCTGACACTGTATAACCCATACCCTCTATAACCTATATAGCTGGCTGACACTGTATAACCCATACCCTCTATAACCTATATAGCTGGCTGACACTGTATAACCCATACCCTCTATAACCTATATAGCTGGCTGACACTGTATAACCCATACCCTCTATAACCTATATAGCTGGCTGACACTGTATAAGCCATACCCTCTATAACCTATATAGCTGGCTGACACTGTATAACCCATACCCTCTATAACCTATATAGCTGGCTGACACTGTATAACCCATACCCTCTATAACCTATATAGCTGGCTGACACTGTATAACCCATACCCTCTATAACCTATATAGCTGGCTGACACTGTATAGCCCATACCCTCTATAACCTATATAGCTGGCTGACACTGTATAACCCATATCCTCTATAACCTATATAGCTGGCTGACACTGTATAGCCCATACCCTCTATAACCTATATAGCTGGCTGACACTGTATAGCCCATACCCTCTATAACCTATATAGCTGACTGACACTGTATAGCCCATACCCTCTATAACCTATATAGCTGGCTGACACTGTATAACCCATACCCTCTATAACCTATATAGCTGGCTGACACTGTATAACCCATACCCTCTATAACCTATATAGCTGGCTGACACTGTATAAGCCATACCCTCTATAACCTATATAGCTGGCTGACACTGTATAACCCATACCCTCTATAACCTATATAGCTGGCTGACACTGTATAACCCATACCCTCTATAACCTATATAGCTGGCTGACATGACATACTGCAGTGGTCACACAATACATGTCTGAATGTGAGGGACAACAATTGCTCTCTATCTTCCAGACAGTCCAAGCACAATGTGACATAGTTTCATTGCCATTTTCAGTCAAGAGAAACCCCCCCCCCAAAAAATGTATCACTTCAATATGTTAATGTTGCCTTTAATTTGACACTACAGTATATGGTCTTCCACACATACAGTAACGGAACTTGACATTCATTGACTTAAATTATTTTAAAATCTATATTTCTACAGGTTTTATAACCCCATACCCTCTATAACCCACACCCTCTATAACCCATACCCTCTATAACCCCATACCCTCTATAACCCATACCCCCTATAACCCCATACTCTCTATAACCCATACTCTCTATAACCCATACCCTCTATAACACATACCCTCTATAACCCAAACCCTCTATAACCCATACTCTCTATAACCCATACCCTCTATAACCCATACCCTCTATAACCAATACCCTCTATAACCCATACCCTCTATAACCCCATACCCTCTATAACCCCATACCCTCTATAACCCCATACCCTCTATAACTCCATACCCTCTATAACCCCATACCCTCTACAACCCATACCCTCTATAACCCCATACTCTCTATAACCCATACCCTCTATAACCCCATACCCTCTATAACCCCATACCCTCTATAACCCCATACCCTCTATAACCCACACCCTCTATAACTCATACCCTCTATAACCCATACCCTCTATAACCCCATACCCTCTATAACCCATACCCTCTATAACCCATACCCTCTATAACCCATACCCTCTATAACTCATACCCTCTATAACCCATACCCTCTATAACCCATACCGTTTGACACATAAAAGAGTGACTTG
Organism: Oncorhynchus clarkii lewisi; assembly: GCF_045791955.1. Classification (NCBI taxonomy): domain Eukaryota; kingdom Metazoa; phylum Chordata; class Actinopteri; order Salmoniformes; family Salmonidae; genus Oncorhynchus; species Oncorhynchus clarkii. The sequence goes on from NC_092148.1 coordinate 5,661,144, forward strand.
CTTTTTTCCTTCCCGTGTTAAATAGAAATGTTAGTGTTCTCCTAAACGGCCGGAGAATATTGTAAAGTTATGGATTAGTTGTCATGTCTGGCGGGCTTGTATTGATGGCAGGAGAATGTGAAAGTAGCTCGCGACCTGAATGCAAAGATCAGGATTTATTGCCCAGAATCTCTTGAACAATTTTATCAAAAGCCCATTCCACTGTGACATTCTTTTCTCCCATAAATCAACGGTGGGGAATCTATCAGTGGACAGTAGTGAGAGATAGATGAGCGCTGGGATGAGAGGGTCAGCACAGATTTTCCACTGGCCCTCCCCGTCAGAGAGCCGAGCACAGAGCGGCGGCTCAGGCTACTTCTTCACTTTTATCAATTGGTATTTCACTGACTGGCTGCATGGTGGCTTCTCCTTTCTGCTGTGGCTTTCATTTGTTTAAAGCTCCTTCATAATACGGAGGGGTCAAAGATCATAGATAGTTTAGACTTTTTGCACATAAAATAATGTATTGATTGTTAAAGCACTGGTGCATTGGATTCCTGGCTCCTACTCAGATAAACACAAACTTTTGAGAAATGATTCAGAAAAAATGTATCCACCTCTTGGGTATTAATATCTCTGGATATATACTTTGTTGGGTAGCAGACGTACACAGTGTCAAGGATCTTTACACATATATGTATTGTATTTTACATATATTTTAAACACCAGGAAGAGTAGTGGTTGCCTTGGCAACAGCTAAAGCGGATTCTAATAAAATATAATATACAATGGAGAGTTTTGAATACCTAAAACAAGGGATAGATAAATTGTTTTATCATAGCCAGTGATTGACATTCTTATGGTCAGGCAGAAATGCTAAAAATATTAATTGCTCTATAGAAAACAAAAGCTTACATGTAGGATCAACCCACTGGGGTTGTTTCCACGTCAACATTGTTTCCCACGTCATTTCAATGAAATGATGTTGAACCAACATGCAAAAGATTTGATGATTTGATTTGATGTATATGCCGAGTGGGAAGGAACTATTAGGGAAATAACTATGTTGAGGCACGGCCATTATAATGGTCAAATTTAGTTGTATAAATAGGCAGATTGATATTTCTCAGATGTACAGTTGAAGTCGGAAGTTTACATACACTTAGGTTGGAGTCATTGAAACTCATTTTTCAACCACGACACAAATTTCTTGTTAACAAACAATAGTTTTGGCAAGTTGGTTAGGACATCTACTTTGTGCATGACACAAGTAATTTTTCCAACAATTGTTTACAGACAGATTATTTCACTTATATTTCACTGTATCACAATTCCAGTGGGGTTAGAAGTTTAGATACACTAAGTTGACTGTGCCTTTAAACAGCTTGGAAAATTCCTGAAAATGATGTCATGGCTTTAGAAGCTTCTGATAGGCTAATTGACATAATTTGAGTCAATTGGAGGTGTTCCTGTGGATGTATTTCAAGGCCTACCTTCAATACCTTTGTATTTCAAGGCCTACCTAGTGCCTCTTAGTGCCTCTTTGCTTGACATCATGGGAAAATCAAAAGAAATCAGCCGAGACCTCAGAAAAAAATTGTGGACCTCCACAAGAATGGTTCATCATTGGGAGCAATTTCCAAACGCCTGAAGGTTCCATGTTCATCTGTACAAACAATAGTACGCAAGTATAAACACCATGGGACCACGCAGCCATCATACCTCTCAGGAAGGAGCTCGCGTTCTGTCTCCTAGATGAACAGACTTTGGTGCGAAAAGTGCGAAAAGCAAAGGACCTTGTGAAGATGCTGGAGGAAACAGGTACAAAAGTATCTATATCCACAGTAAAACGAGTCCTATATCGACATAACCTGAAAGGCCGCTCAGCAAGGAAGAAGCCACTGCTCCAAAACCGCCATAAAAAAGCCTGACTATGGTTTGCAACTGCACATGGGGACAAAGATCATACTTTTTGGAGAAATGTCCTCTGGTCTGATGAAACTGTTTGGCCATAATGACTATCGTTATGTTTGGAGAAAAAAGGGGGAGGCTTGTCCTCTGGTCTGATGAAACTGTTTGGCCATAATGACCATCGTTATGTTTGGAGAAAAAAGGGGGAGGCTTGCAAGAACACCATCCCAACCGTGAAGCACAGTGGTGGCAGCATCATGCTGTGGGGGTGCTTTCCTGCTGGAGGGACTGGTGCACTTCACAAATAGATGGCTTCATGAGGTAGGGAAAATTATGTGGATATTTTGAAGCAGCATCTCAAGACATCAGTCAGGAAGTTAAAGCTTGGTCGCAAATGGGTCTTCCAAATGGACAATGACCCCAAGCATATTTCCAAAGTTGTGCGAAAATGGCTTAAGGACAACAAAGTCAAGGTATTGGAGTGGCCATCACAAAGCCCTGACCTCAATCCCATAGAAAATATGTGGTCAGAACTGAAAAAGCGTGTGCGAGCAAGAAGGCCCACAAACCTGACTCAATAACACCAGCTCTGTCAGGAGGAATGTGCCAAAATTCACCCAACTTATTGTTGTAAGCTTGTGGAAGGCTACCTGCAACTTTTGACCCAAGTTAAACTATTTAAAGGCAATACTACCAAATACTAATTGAGTGTATGTAAACTTCTGACCCACTGGGAATGTGATGAAAGAAATAAAAGCTGAAATAGATCATTCTCTCTACTATTATTCTGACATTTCACATCCTTAAAATAAAGTGGTGATCCTAACTGACCTAAGACAGGGAATTTTTACTAAGATTAAATGTCAGGAATTGTGAAAAACTGAGTTTAAATGTATTTGGCTGAGGTGTATGTAAACTTCTGTCTTCATCTGTACATGGTTTGTTTGTTCCTTAGGAACATCTAGGGGGTTTTTACATCTTACAAAATACACCACATGACCAAAAGTATGTGGACACCTGCTCATCAAACATCTCATTTCAAAATCATGGGCATTAAAATGGAGTTGTTCCCCCCTTTGCTGCTGTAACATCCTCCACTCTTCTGGGAAGTATTTCCACTAGATGTTGAAACGTTGCTGCAGGGACTTGCTGCTATTCAGCCACAAGAGCATTAGTGAGGTCGGGCACTGATGTTGGGCGATTAGGTCTGGCTCGTAGTCGGCGTTCCAATTAATTCTAAAGGTGTTCGGTTAGGTTGAGGTCAGAGCTCTGTGCAGGCCAGTCAAGCTCTTCCACACCAATCTCGACAAACCATTTCAATATGGACCTCGCTTTGTGCACGGGGGCATTGCCATGCTGAAACAGGAAATGACCTTCCCCAAACTTTTGCCACAAAGTTGGAAGCACAGAATCTTCTAGAATGTCATTATTTGCCATAGAATTAAGATTTCCCTTCAATGGAACTAAGGGGACGAGCCCGAACCATGAAAAACAGCCCCAGACCATTATTCCTCATCCACCAAACTTTACAGTCGGTACTATGCATTAGGGCAGGTAGCGTTACCCTGGCATCCGCCAAACCCAGATTCGTTCGTCGGACTGCCAGATGGTGAAGCGTGATTCATCACTCCAGAGATTTCACTGCTCCAGAGTCCAATGGTGGCGAGCTTTACACCACTCCAGCCAACGCTTGGCATTGTGTTTGGTGATCTTAAGCTTGGGTGCCACTGCTCGGCTATGGAAACCCATTTCATGAAGCTCCTGACGAACAGTTATTGTGCTGATTTTGCTTCCAGAGGCTGTTTGGAACTCGGTAGTGAGTGTTGCAACCAAGGACAGGCTTCATCTCATAGTGAGACTTGGGGTGATGTGGTTCTGTACACTGGGCTAATACAGAGTGAAATGTTCATCAACCTAAACTACTCCTGCTGCTGTTATCACGTGTTTCTATGTAACGTATCATTGTCTTTCAACTTCTGTTTTGGCAATATGCACAGTATGCCACAAAAACTGTGAGTCAGATGTTTCTACGGTAGTCTTCGGAGAAATCCGTGGATAACACTGCAATGGTACACACGTGTCCACAAACACACACGTGCCCACAAACACACACACACACACACACACACACACACACACACACACACACACACACACACACACACACACACACACACACACATGTACACAGGCATGCCCAAACACACACACACACACACACACAAATGTGCACAGGCACGCCCAAACACACACACACACACACACACACACACACGCACATGTACACAGGCATGCCCAAACACACACACACACACACACACACAAATGTACACAGGCACGCCCAAACACACAACACACACAAGCAGGTTGACATTTATTGTCATGAGTCTTGCCCTGGAGGCAGGACTGAGTTATTTTCCCTAGATGTGCCAGCTGCAAAGTTCATATTGTAAAAATGTATGAAAAAACAATGAGGCTATGGGGTTAGGCATTTGGGTTAGGAGAGTGGTTAGGGTTAGTGTTAGGCATTAGGGTTATCAAGAGTGGTTAGGGTTAGCCATTAGGGTTAGCAGAGTGGGTAGGCATTAGGGTTAGCAGAGTGGTTAGGGTTAGGCATTATGGTTATCAAGAGTGGTTAGGGTTAGGCATTAGGGTTAGCAGAGTGGGTAGGCATTAGGGTTAGCAGAGTGGTTAGGGTTAGGCATTAGGGTTAGCAGAGTGGTTAGGCATTAGGGTCAGCAGAGTGGTTCGGGTTAGCCATTAGAGTTAGCAGAGTGGTTAGGCATTAGGGCTAGCAGAGTGATTAGGCATTAGGGTTAGCAGAGTGGTTAGGCATTAGGGTCAGCAGAGTGGTTCGGGTTAGCCATTAGAGTTAGCAGAGTGGTTAGGCATTAGGGTCAGCAGAGTGGTTCGGGTTAGCCATTAGAGTTAGCAGAGTGGTTAGGCATTAGGGCTAGCAGAGTGGTTAGGCATTAGGGTTAGCAGAGTGGTTAGGCATTAGGGTCAGCAGAGTGGTTAGGCATTAGGGTTAGCAGAGTGGTTAGGCATTAGGGTCAGCAGAGTGGTTAGGCATTAGGGTTAGCAGAGTGGTTAGGCATTAGGGTCAGCAGAGTGGTTCGGGTTAGCCATTAGAGTTAGCAGAGTGGTTAGGCATTAGGGTCAGCAGAGTGGTTCGGGTTAGCCATTAGAGTTAGCAGAGTGGTTAGGCATTAGGGCTAGCAGAGTGGTTAGGCATTAGGGTTAGCAGAGTGGTTAGCCATTAGGGCTAGCAGAGTGGTTAGGCATTAGGGCTAGCAGAGTGGTTAGGCATTAGGGCTAGCAGAGTGGTTAGGCATTAGGGTTAGCAGAGTGGTTAGCCATTAGGGCTAGCAGAGTGGTTAGGCATTAGAGCTAGCAGAGTGGTTAGGCATTAGGGCTAGCAGAGTGGTTAGCCATTAGGGCTAGCAGAGTGGTTAGGCATTAGGGCTAGCAGAGTGGTTAGGCATTAGGGCTAGCAGAGTGGTTAGGCATTAGGGCTAGCAGAGTGGTTAGGCATTAGGGCTAGCAGAGTGGTTAGGCATTAGGGTTAGCAGAGTGGTTAGGCATTAGGGCTAGCAGAGTGGTTAGGCATTAGGGTTAGCAGAGTGGTTAGGCATTAGGGCTAGCAGAGTGGTTAGGCATTAGGGTTAGCAGAGTGGTGAAATGTTCATCAACCTAAACTACTCCTGCTGCTGTTATCACGTGTTTCTATGTAACGTATCATTGTCTTTCAACTTCTGTTTTGGCATAATGCACAGTATGCCACAAAAACTGTGAGTCAGATGTTTCTACGGTAGTCTTCGGAGAAATCCGTGGATAACACTGCAATGGTACACACGTGTCCACAAACACACACGTGCCCACAAACACACACACACACACACACACACACACACACGCACACACACACACACACACACACACACACACACACACACACACACACACACACACACACACACACACACACACACACACATGTACACAGGCACGCTCAAACACACACACAAGCAGGTTGACATTTATTGTCATGAGTAAAGATTTATGAAAAAACAATGAGGCTATGGGGTTAGGCATTTGGGTTAGGAGAGTGGTTAGGGTTAGTGTTAGGCATTAGGGTTATCAAGAGTGGTTAGGGTTAGCCATTAGGGTTAGCAGAGTGGGTAGGCATTAGGGTTAGCAGAGTGGTTAGGCATTAGGGTTAGCAGAGTGGTTAGGGTTAGGCATTAGGGTTAGCAGAGTGGTTAGGCATTAGGGTTAGCAGAGTGGGTAGGCATTCGGGTTAGCAGAGTGGTTAGGGCTAGGCATTAGGGTTAGCAGAGTGGTTAGGGTTAGGCATTAGGGTTAGCAGAGTGGTTCGGGTTAGGCATTAGGGTTAGCAGAGTGGTTAGGGCTAGGCATTAGGGTTAGCAGAGTGGTTAGGGCTAGGCATTAGGGTTAGCAGAGTGGTTAGGGCTAGGCATTAGGGTTAGCAGAGTGGTTAGGGTTAGGCATTAGGGTTAGCAGAGTGGTTCGGGTTAGGCATTAGGGTTAGCAGAGTGGTTAGGGTTAGGCATTAGGGTTAGCAGAGTGGTTCGGGTTAGGCATTAGGGTTAGCAGAGTGGTTAGGGTTAGTCATTAGGGTTAGCAGAGTGGTTAGGGTTAGTCATTAGGGTTAGCAGAGTGGTTCGGGTTAGGTTAAAATCAGATTTTATGACTTTGTGGCTGTGCCAGCTAGATACCACTCTGCAGTGCTGCCTCCAGAACAACATTCATGATGAAAAACACTAACCTGCCACACACACACATCCTGACCCATCCCGTAAAATGCAACAGTGGTAAAATGGCTCCAGTAGTGTTGTCAGGTGACATTGTTGGCATACTTGCTTCCTGAGCCAGAGGGGACAGAAGTGGAGCGGTTCACTAGAGGGATGAGTGGCCCGCCTGGTGTCGTCTACCTGTCTGATTTACTGTTCTGCTGCATTTGAAGTGAGACAGGAGGAATTCACTCCACTGCTGTCTCCCTGTGATCACGGCTGCTAGATCACAGCTCAGGTGAGGCCCCTCACAGAGCACATCAACTACTGTCTCTGTCAGACTGACCTGGGTTTCTCACTGCCGCTGGACACTGCCGTGTGTGTGTCTGTGTGTGTCTGTGTGTGTGTGTGTGTGTGTGTGTCTGGTGTGTGTCTGGTGTGTGTCTGTGTGTGTGTGTGTGTGTGTGTGTGTGTGTGTGTGTGTGTGTGTGTGTCTGGTGTATGTCTCTGTGTGTGTCTGTGTGTGTGTGTCTGGTGTGTGTCTGTGTGTGTCTGTGTGTGTCTGTGTGTGTGTTTGTCTGGTGTGTGTCTGGTGTGTCTGTGTGTTAATCCACAAATCCATGAATTAGAACGCACACACCAGACACACACAAGCACATTAGGATATCTAGTCCAAAGAGCCAAAACAACAGTCCAGATGTGAATTGAAACACCATAGCGGAGCTGTAAAAGGTGAGTGTGTGTCGTGAGAGAGCAGCCTGGAGCGTTTAGTACTGTAGCGTTTTAACCTGCTGTGAACTGGGAGACCAGACAGAGGGGGAGAGCCTGGCGTCAGCCATGTTTCTCTCTGTTGTCAGACCTGTTCTCTTCAGCACTAGAGACACAAGCCAATACATGCTGCTACATCTATAAGTCTTTCAGAATGAAGTTTTCTTTCCACTTGGAGCTGTGTGAATTTCCCTTTTGAACGATTAGCTACATAGTTAACAACACTTCCAAAACCATGTTCTTAGTGTACCTACACCGTTATGGAATTTGGATACGGGACAGCATTACCTGTTCTGAGAACAAAGTATTTCACGTGATTCGATTTATAATATGTTTCATCTTATTGCAAAACACAAATTCAATTCCTTCAGAATATTATTGGAAGTTAACAGACGTGCCTAAATGATGTTCTGAAGGACTTCAAAGCTGCTATTTTTCATAAAGAGGTTTTTTTAATAGAAATATACATAATCATATATCATTTCATTGGTGAATCATTTCCTGAAATGAATCTCCACTCCAAGAGGTATGTTGACATCCATCATGGCATTGTTACATCTGTCAACGTATTTTTACAGCCTGTTTCTAACAAACACATCGTAACATGACTCCTTGACTCTTCCGGAGCATTCACACACATTTGGCAATGCATTAGACAGCCAATCAAATCAATCACCAATGGACATCTGTTTCCAGACAGCCTGATCTGGGCCACAGTTTGGTTGATTTGAGTCAATCAACAGACACATGGGTCGAAGCCTGCAATCTCTTCAGTCTCCCTCCAAAACAGCCACACAGAGAGACGCCTGAGCTGTCTAAACCAGGATATCAGATCAGCTAATGGCTAATAGACACGATATTTCCTAGTGGGCTGGATGAAAGGCTGTGATTGCAGGGAGAGCATTTCCATTTTTGTCTCCGAGCAGGGATTTCAGCCACACTGATTCAGAGCCATTAGATACTGAGAGAAAACAGACAGAACACAATCAACAACATCTCTAAAACTTTCACAGGAAATGAACATCTAACTGACTAACTGATTGGGAATAAGATGCTGGAGTAACAGAGCTGAGCTCTCTTAACATCTTTAATAGCAAAGAACGGTGAATAAATTCTGTTTTACCGTAACCAATCAACTGAATGTCCTGTGGATTGTTGGATCATCAGCATTCCTATCGGAGTCATTGTATCTATTTGCATCACAAATATGATGTAGGGGACAGGGTACATAAGATTATTAACATATGTGACCTATTCAATCCCATTCATCATGACGTAGTTGCTTGTTTGATGCATTTGCATGCAGAATCTTGCTTTATTGTTCTTAACAGATAATCCCCCAAACACTAAAAGGGCATACAGACCATATTAAAATAAAAAACATTACTCAACAGTCTTGATATAATGTGCCTGAATTCATTTAGTGTACCTACCGTGCTTCTACACCTGCATTGCTTGCTGTTTGGGGTTTTAGGCTGGGTTTCTGTACAGCACTTTGAGATATCAGCTGATGTAAGAAGGGCTATATGAATAAATTTGATTTAAATGTATAGTAATTTCCAGTAAATCATTCATATAGAACTAAATTGGTCTGTCTGTCTGTCTGTCTGTCTGTCTGTCTGTCTGTCTGTCTGTCTGTCTGTCTGTCTGTCTGTCTGTCTGTCTGTCTGTCTACTGAGGGGATACGACATTGGAAATTGTGAAGGTGAAACATGTGGGATTAACTGGGATTGACTGTGAGATTGATTAAGAAATGCAAACACAGTCTTGTAAAAATGGTGGCATAAAGATGATGCCATAATAACTTAAGGTTGGTGGAATTAAGTGATTGCTTTAAGGTCATTTCTTTTGGAGGTCTGTATGTAGGAAATTAGTCTAGAGGGGTGAATTCTTCTTTAATATGGCATGTTTCATCCTAAATCCTAATCATACTACACTGTTGCTACTACAGAATAACACAAATAAATGTCTCTTCCAGTAGTGAGGGGGACTTTATAATTATCTTACAATACTTTATTACTGCTGTGGATCTATGATGGGTTACTAAAGTGTGTAAATGCAGGTAGAGACTGATTACAGACATCTCTGCTGTGGGTCTATGATGGGTTAGTAAAGTGTGGAAATGCAGGTAGAGACTGATTACAGACATCTCTGCTGTGGGTCTATGATGGGCTAGTAAAGTGTGTAAATGCAGGTAGAGACTGATTACAGACATCTCTGCTGTGGGTCTATGATGGGTTAGTAAAGTGTGTAAATGCAGGTAGAGACTGATTACAGACATCTCTGCTGTGGGTCTATGATGGGTTACTAAAGTGTGTAAATGCAGGTAGAGACTGATTACAGACATCTCTGCTGTGGGTCTATGATGGGTTACTAAAGTGTGTAAATGCAGGTAGAGACTGATTACAGACATCTCTGCTGTGGGTCTATGATGGGTTAATAAAGTGTGTAAATGCAGGTAGAGACTGATTACAGACATCTCTGCTGTGGGTCTATGATGGGTTACTAAAGTGTGTAAATGCAGGTAAAGACTGATTACAGACATCTCTGCTGCTTGTCGTTTGGTGTCACCACCACAAAGTGTGTAAATGCAGGTAGAGACTGATTACAGACATCTCTGCTGCTTGTCGTGTGATGTCACCACCACAAAGTGTGTAAATGCAGGTAGAGACTGATTACAGACATATCTGCTGCTTGTCGTGTGATGTCACCACCACAAAGTGTGTAAATGCAGGTAGAGACTGATTACAGACATCTCTGCTGCTTGTTGTGTGATGTCACCACCACAAAGTGTGTAAATGCAGGTAGAGACTGATTACAGACATCTCTGCTGTGGGTCTATGATGGGTTAATAAAGTGTGTAAATGCAGGTAGAGACTGATTACAGACATCTCTGCTGCTTGTCGTGTGATGTCACCACCACAAAGTGTGCAAATGCAGGTAGAGACTGATTACAGACATCTCTGCTGCTTGTCGTGTGATGTCACCACCACAAAGTGTGTAAATGCAGGTAGAGACTGATTACAGACATCTCTGCTGCTTGTCGTGTGATGTCACCACCACAAAGTGTGTAAATGCAGGTAGAGACTGATTACAGACATCTCTGCTGCTTGTCGTGTGATGTCACCACCACAAAGTGTGTAAATGCAGGTAGAGACTGATTACAGACATCTCTGCTGCTTGTCGTGTGATGTCACCACCACAAAGTGTGACACTACTGCCGTCCGCTGGAACTTATTTCAATACAGGTTTCTAAGCAACAAGATGTTTAGTTTGCTTTGTTGTTGTGTTGTACTTTTCCAGTTCATAATGTACACGTCTGGAATGCTGTTTCAGCCAATCAGCATCCAGGATCCAAATGACATTTTCTATGTATTCTACATCTGTATTTGTTACCCCACCTACACGTCCCCCATACTGGACTCTCTCTAGCAGTGAGGAGAGAGCAGTGGTGGAAAAAGTACCACATTTTTAAAAAGTGAAAGTCACCCAGTAAAATACTAGTTGAGTAAGTCTAAAGTAAATGTAATTGGTAAAATATATTTAAGTATCAAAAGTAAAAGTAAAACTATAAATCTACAACAACAACACAAATTCCTTACATAAAGCAAACCAAACGGCACCACATTCTTGTTTTTTTAATTTACAGACAGGCAGGGGCATGGTCCAACACTGTTTTTTAAATTTACAGACAGGCAGGGGCATGGTCCAACACTGTTTTTTAAATTTACAGACAGGCAGGGGCATGGTCCAACACTGTTTTTTAAATTCTGCACAAGACAGAATCACAAACATCAAGTATTGCTGTTTGAGATTTGAATAACTTTTATTTAACAACTTAATAAACCTTTTCACAGAAGTTAAGCTGCTTTTAAATTGTATTTTTTCAGCTTCTCTAAATAATCTATTATGGGTCAACATCTGAATATTGCTTTCAGCATTGATCAAAGCTCAGAACGCTTACATTCTTGATCTGGCTGTTTTTAAATCACGCCGGCTTCTTTGCGAACGAGTGGAATCAGGCATGGTCCAACATTGTTTTTTTAATTTACAGACAGGCAGGGGCATGGTCCAACACTGTTTTTTAAATTTACAGACAGGCAGGGGCATGGTCCAACACTGTTTTTTTTAATTTACAGACAGGCAGGGGCATGGTCCAACACTGTTTTTTTAATTTACAGACAGGCAGGGGCATGGTCCAACACTGTTTTTTTAATTTACAGACAGGCAGGGGCATGGTCCAACACTGTTTTTTTAATTTACAGACAGGCAGGGGCATGGTCCAACACTGTTTTCTTAATTTACAGACAGGCAGGGGCATGGTCCAACACTGTTTTTTAATTTACAGACAGGCAGGGGCATGGTCCAACACTGTTTTTTAATTTACAGACAGGCAGGGACATGGTCCAACACTGTTTTTTAATTTACAGACAGGCAGGGGCATGGTCCAACACTGTTTTTTTTATTTACAGACAGGCAGGGGCATGGTCCAACACTGTTTTTTAAATTTACAGACAGGCAGGGGCATGGTCCAACACTGTTTTTTTAATTTACAGACAGGCAGGGGTATGGTCCAACACTGTTTTTTTTATTTACAGACAGGCAGGGGCATGGTCCAACACTGTTTTTTTAATTTACAGACAGGCAGGGGCATGGTCCAACACTGTTTTTTTTATTTACAGACAGGCAGGGGCATGGTCCAACACTGTTTTTTTAATTTAGAGACAGGCAGGGGCATGGTCCAACACTGTTTTTTTAATTTAGAGACAGGCAGGGGCATGGTCCAACACTGTTTTTTTTAATTTACAGACAGGCAGGGGCATGGTCCAACACTGTTTTTTTAATTTACAGACAGGCAGGGGCATGGTCCAACACTGTTTTTTTAATTTACAGACAGGCAGGGGCATGGTCCAACACTGTTTTTTTAATTTACAGACAGGCAGGGGCATGGTCCAACACTGTTTTTTTAATTTACAGACAGGCAGGGGCATGGTCCAACACTGTTTTTTTAATTTACAGACAGGCAGGGGCATGGTCCAACACTGTTTTTTTTAATTTACAGACAGGCAGGGGCATGGTCCAACACTGTTTTTTAATTTACAGACAGGCAGGGGCATGGTCCAACGCTGTTTTTTTTTACAGACAGGCAGGGGCATGGTCCAACACTGTTTTTTTAATTTACAGACAGGCAGGGGCATGGTCCAACACTGTTTTTTTAATTTACAGACAGGCAGGGGCATGGTCCAACACTGTTTTTTTAATTTACAGACAGGCAGGGGCATGGTCCAACACTGTTTTTTTAATTTACAGACAGGCAGGGGCATGGTCCAACACTGTTTTTTTAATTTTTACAGACAGGCAGGGGCATGGTCCAACACTGTTTTTTAATTTACAGACAGGCAGGGGCATGGTCCAACACTGTTTTTTAATTTACAGACAGGCAGGGACATGGTCCAACACTGTTTTTTAATTTACAGACAGGCAGGGGCATGGTCCAACACTGTTTTTTTAATTTACAGACAGGCAGGGGCATGGTCCAACACTGTTTTTTTAATTTACAGACAGGCAGGGGCATGGTCCAACACTGTTTTTTTAATTTACAGACAGGCAGGGGCATGGTCCAACACTGTTTTTTAAATTTACAGACAGGCAGGGGCATGGTACAGACAGGCAGGGGCATGGTCCAACACTGTTTTTTTAATTTACAGACAGGCAGGGGCATGGTCCAACACTGTTTTTTTAATTTAGAGACAGGCAGGGGCATGGTCCAACACTGTTTTTTAATTTACAGACAGGCAGGGGCATGGTCCAACACTGTTTTTTAATTTACAGACAGGCAGGGGCATGGTCCAACACTGTTTTTTTAATTTACAGACAGGCAGGGGCATGGTCCAACACTGTTTTTTAATTTACAGACAGGCAGGGGCATGGTCCAACACTGTTTTTTTAATTTACAGACAGGCAGGGGCATGGTCCAACACTGTTTTTTAAATTTACAGACAGGCAGGGGCATGGTCCAACACTGTTTTTTTAATTTACAGACAGGCAGGGGCATGGTCCAACACTGTTTTTTAATTTACAGACAGGCAGGGGCATGGTCCAACACTGTTTTGTAATTTACAGACAGGCAGGGGCATGGTCCAACACTGTTTTTTTAATTTACAGACAGGCAGGGGCATGGTCCAACACTGTTTTTTAATTTACAGACAGGCAGGGGCATGGTCCAACACTGTTTTTTAAATTTACAGACAGGCAGGGGCATGGTCCAACACTGTTTTTTTAATTTACAGACAGGCAGGGGCATGGTCCAACACTGTTTTTTAATTTACAGACAGGCAGGGGCATGGTCCAACACTTTTTAACTATTTTTTTTATTCCAAAGTATTTTTACTGAAGTACTTTACATCACTGCGAGAGAGTGACAGTATATGTAGACCCTGGGATGAATTGGTACCAAATGTATTTTGGGTGTACCATAAAATAGCCTGTCATATCAAAACAGGATTGAAAGCTGATGATTTTCTTGCCCTGTAACATTGTTAGAGAGAACAGCTTGGCCCCTGCAATGGGCAGGCAGCTAGTTTGACATACTCTTAGGGTCTGCTCTTAGGGACCAATAGACACTTTATGTGGGGATTTGAGACACTGACTTTATAGCTCTACTGTACAAAATACACTGTAAAACATTCACACAATATCCACTCACAGCACCGAGAAGGAGGTTTTCTAATTAACACCACTGTACCCCAAAAATAAACGAATTTAACTGAGTGACACCAAGAAGTTGATTCACGGTTGGGATGGTGTTCTTCGGCTTGCAAGCCTCCCCCTTTTTCCTCCAAACATAACGATGGTCATTATGGCCAAACAGTTCTATTTTTGTTTCATCAGACCAGAGGACATTTCTCCAAAAAGTACGATCTTTGTCCCCATGTGAAGTTGCAAACCGTAGTCAGGCTTTTTTATGGTGGTTTTGGAGCAGTGGCTTCTTCCTTGCTGAGCGACCTTTCAGGTTATGTCGATATTGGACTCGTTTTACTGTGGATATAGATACTTTTGTACTTGTTTCCTCCAGCATCTTCACAAGGTCCTATGTTGTTGTTCTAGGATTGATTTACACTTCTCGCACCAAAGTCTGTTCATCTCTAGGAGACAGAACGCGTCTCCTTCCTGAGAGGTATGACGGCTGCGTGGTCCCATGGTGTTTATACTTGCGTACTATTGTTTGTACAGATGAACATGGAACCTTCAGGCATTTGGAAATTGCTCCCAAGGATGAACCAGACTTGTGGTGGTCTACAATTTTTTTTCTGAGGCTGATTTCTTTTGATTTTCCCATGATGTCAAGAAATGAGGCACTGAGTTTGAAGGTAGGCCTTGAAATACATCCACAGGTACACCTCCAATTGACTCAAATTATGTCAATTAGCCTATCAAAAGCTTCTAAAGCCATGACATCACTTTCTGGAATTTTCCAAGTTGTTTAAAGGCACGGTCAACTTAGTGTATGTAAACTTCTGACCCACTGGAATTTTGATACAGTGAATTATAAGTGAAATAATCTGCCTGTAGACAATTGTTGGACAAATTACTTAGGACATATACTTTGTGCCTGACACATCTGACTCGCCAAAACTATAGTTTGTTAACAAGAAATTTGTGGAGATGTTGAAAAACAAGTTTTAATGACTCCAACCTAAGTGTACGTAAACTTCCGACTTCAACTGTATATACCAAAGCAGTTTCTTAGGAATATTTTGAAGCGAATTTGGAACAGTTTATGTGATATCTGTCCTATAGTATTTATGATAATATACACTACCATTCAAAAGTTTGGTGTCACTTACAAATGTCCTTGTTTTCCATGAAAACATACATGAAATTAGATGCAAAATGAAACGGAAATATAGTCAAGACGTTGACAAGGTTATAAATAATGACTTTTGAATTGAAATAATAGTGTCCTTCAAACTTTGATTTCGTCAAAGAATCCTCCATTTGCAGCAATAACAGCCTTGCAGACCTTTGGCATTCTAGTTGTCAATGCTTTGAGGTAATCTGAAGAGATTTCACCCCATGGTTCCTGAAGCACCTCCCACAAGTTGGATTGGCTTGATGGACACTTCAAGCTGCTCCCACAACAGCTCAGTAGGGTTGGGATCCGGTGACTGTGCTGGCCACTCCTTTATAGACAGAATACCAGCTGACTGCTTCTTCCCTAAATAGTTGTTGCATAGTTTGGAGCTGTGCTTTGGGTCATTGTCCTGTTGTAGGAGGAAATTGGCTCCAATTAAGCGCTGTCCACAGGGTAGGGCGTTGCGAAATGGAGTGACAGGCTTCCTTCTTCAAGATCCCCTTTACCCTGTACAAATCTCCCACTTTACCACCACCAACGCACCCCCAGACCATCTCCTTTTACCCTGAACAAATCCCCCACTTTACCACCACCAACACACCCCCAGACCATCTCCTTTTACCCTGTACAAATCTCCCACTTTACCACCACCAAAGCACCCCCAGACCATCACATTGCCTCAACCATGCTTGACAGATGGCGTCAAGCACTTCTCCAGCATTTTATTTATTTATTCTGCGTCTCACGAAAGTTCTTCTTTGTGATCTGAACACCTCAAACTTAGATTTGTCTGTTCATAACAATTTTTTCCAGACTTCCTCTGTCCAGTGTCTGTGTTCTTTTGCCCATCTTAATCTTTCCTTTTTATTGCTCAATCCGAGATATGGCTTTTTCTTCTTTCTATTGCCTCTGTTTTGTGGGTACTATTTAATGAAGCTGCCAGTTGAGGACTTGTGAGGCGTTTGTTTCTCAAACTAGACACTCTAATGTACTTGTCCTCTTTCTCAGTTGTGCATTCTATTCTGGTTAGAGCTAGTTTTCACTGTTCTGTGAAGTGAGTAGTACACAGCGTTGTACGAGATCTTCAGTTTCTTGGCAATTTCTCGCATGGAATAGCCTTAATTTCTCAGAACAAGAATAGACTGACGAGATTCAGAAGAAAATTCTTTGTTTCTGGCCATTTTGAGCCTGTAATTGAACCCACAAATGCTGATAAACCAGATACTCAACTAGTCTAAAGAAGGCCAGTTTTTATTGCTTCTTTAATCAGAACAACTGTTTTCAGCTGTGCTAACATAATTGCAAAAGGGTTTTCTAATGATTAATTAGCCTTTTAAAATTCTAAACTTGGATTAGTTAACACAACGTTACATTGAAACACAGGAGTGATGGTTGCTGATAATGGGCCTCTATACGCCTATGTAGATATTCCATAAAAAATCTGCCGTTTCCAGCTACAATAGCATTTATAACATTAACGATGTTTATACTGTATTTCTGATAAATTTTATGTTATTTTGAATGGACAAAAAAGGTGCTTTTCTTTCAAAAACAAGGACATTTCTAAGCAACCCCAAACTTTTGAATGGTAGTGTACATGCATGGTCTTAGATGGAAAGCATATAGAACAGAGTCAAATAGAATAGAGAAGCCAATAGTAGAATAGAGTAGAATAGAATAGAGTAGAATAGAGTAGCGTAGAATAAAGTAGAGTAGAGCAGAGGAGAATAGAGTAAAATAGAGTAGACCATAGTAGAGCAGAGTAGAATAGAATATAGTAGAATAGAGTAGAATCGAGTAGAGTAGATTAGAGCAGAGCAGAGTAGAATAGAGAAGAGCAGAATAGCGTAGAACAGAGTAGAGCCGATTACAGTAGAGTAGAAGAGAACAGAGTAGAACAGAATAGAGGAGAGTAGAGTAGAGTAGAATAGAGTAGACTAGAGTAGAGCACAGTACAGTAGAATAGAGTAAAATAGAATAGAGTAGATTAAAGCAGAGCAAAGTAGAATAGAGAAAAGTAGAGCAGAGTAGAATAGAGTAGAATAGAGCAGAGTAGTGCAGTGTATAGCAGAGTCAAATAGAGTAGAATGGAATAGAGAATAATAGAATAGAGTAAAATACAGTAGAATAGAGCAGTGTAGAATAGAACAGAGTAGAATAGAGTAGAACAGAGTAGAATAGAGTAGAGTAGAATAGAGCAGATTAGAGTAGAATAGATTAGAGTAGAATAGAGTAGAGTAGAGCAGAGTAGAATAGAGCAGAGTAGAATAGAGCAGAGTGCAGTGTGGGGCGGCAGGTAGCCTAGTGGTTAGCGCGTTGGACTAGTAACCAGACGGTTGCGAGATCAAATCCCCCAGTTGACAAGGTAAAAACCTGTTTTTCTGCCCCTGAACAAGGCAGTTAACCAACTGTTCTTAGGCCGTCATTGTAAATAAGAATTTGTTCTTAACTGACTTGCCTAGTTAAATAAAGGAAAAATTAAAAAGAGCAGAGTAGAATACAGTAGAATAGAGCAGATTACAGTGGAATAGTGCAGATTACAGTAGATTAGAATAACAGATACACATTTGTGAGAGGAGCATTCCCTCTATTCCCATAAGGAAGTAAAGCCGATAGATGACTGCTGTGAGATAGATAACCCTACAGTGACTTTGCATCAACATGTGTCAGATAAGAGACTTTCAAGTGTCTGGTGAGAACTAAATAATTAGCTACTGCCGCCTTTAGCATTTGAATGGGCCCTTTAACTCTGAAAGCTCTCATTGTTTTGAGTAACGGCTCGGGCCCTATACCCTCAGTATCAGTTAAGTCTCCTATTGAAGAGGGAATCAGAAGAGAAACGTCTACATGAAGGATAAGAGGTCCTGGTCTCTTTGTAGGTCAAGAGGCAGCGGGACCTGTTTTGTTGCCCATCACTAGATTGTCATTTCAATGGATTACTGAAGGGGTAAACAAAGTCATGCTGATAGCACCCTCACATCATGAATAAGATCAAATGTGTCTCACAAGTGCACAGAAGTTCTTTCCCCAAACCCTCATCATTGATCCCAGAATAGCAAGATAGGCTATCACATGAAGTCAATGACAATCCAAAATGAAGTGTCAACGCACTAGAGTCAACAGCACCCTGGAGTCAACACTCTAAGCAAGCTAATGAAGTGGAGGATGTGTCGAGGTGCTTCCACCCAGCACTGGGTCTAATGCAATTCAATTCAATAGACAACACTATAGAGTCAACACACACTAAACAACAGTCATCAAGCAAATGAAATGGAGGAAGAATCAAGGACAAGGTGCTTCTACACATCACTAGGTCTACGAAGGCTCCAGCAATACTGTCCTGTATAAGGAGGCAGCCATGACCAGACAACTGTAAAGAATACCAACAGACAGCCATGTCCAGACAACTGTAAAGAATACCAACAGCCATGTCCAGACAACTGTAAAGAATACCAACAGACAGCCATGTCCAGACAACTGTAAAGAATACCAACAGACAGCCATGTCCAGACAACTGTATAGAATACCAACAGACAGCCATGTCCAGACAACTGTAAAGAATACCAACAGACAGCCATGTCCAGACAACTGTAAAGAATACCAACAGACAGCCATGTCCAGACAACTGTAAAGAATACCAACAGACAGCCATGTCCAGACAACTGTATATAATACCAACAGACAGCCATGTCCAGACACCTGTAAAGAATACCAACAGACAGCCATGTCCAGACAACTGTAAAGAATACCAACAGACAGCCATGTCCAGACAACTGTAAAGAATACCAACAGACAGCCATGTCCAGACAACTGTAAAGAATACCAACAGCCATGTCCAGACAACTGTAAAGAATACCAACAGACAGCCATGTCCAGACAACTGTATAGAATACCAACAGACAGCCATGTCCAGACAACTGTAAAGAATACCAACAGACAGCCATGTCCAGACAACTGTAAAGAATACCAACAGACAGCCATGTCCAGACAACTGTAAAGAATACCAACAGACAGCCATGTACAGACAACTGTAAAGAATACCAACAGACAGCCATGTCCAGACAACTGTAAAGAATACCAACAGACAGCCATGTCCAGACAACTGTAAAGAATACCAACAGCCATGTCCAGACAACTGTAAAGAATACCAACAGACAGCCATGTCCATACAACTGTAAAGAATACCAACAGACAGCCATGTCTAGACACCTGTAAAGAATACCAACAGCCATGTCTAGACAACTGTAAAGAATACCAACAGACAGCCATGTCCAGACAACTGTAAAGAATACCAACAGACAGCCATGTCCAGACAACTGTAAAGAATACCAACAGCCATGTCCAGACAACTGTAAAGAATACCAACAGCCATGTCTAGACAACTGTAAAGAATACCAACATACAGCCATGTCCAGACAACTGTAAAGAATACCAACAGACAGCCATGTCTAGACACCTGGAAAGAATACCAACAGACAGCCATGTCCAGACAACTGTAAAGAATACCAACAGACAGCCATGTCCAGACAACTGTAAAGAATACCAACAGACAGCCATGTCCAGACAACTGTAAAGAATACCAACAGACAGCCATGTCCAGACAACTGTAAAGCATACCAACAGACAGCCATGTCCAGACAACTGTAAAGAATACCAACAGACAGCCATGTCCAGACAACTGTAAAGAATACCAACAGACAGCCATGTCCAGACAACTGTAAAGAATACCAACAGACAGCCATGTACAGACAACTGTAAAGAATACCAACAGACAGCCATGTCCAGACAACTGTAAAGAATACCAACAGTCATGTTCAGACAACTGTAAAGAATACCAACAGACAGCCATGTCTAGACACCTGTAAAGAATACCAACAGACAGCCATGTCCAGACAACTGTAAAGAATACCAACAGACAGCCATGTCCAGACAACTGTAAAGAATACCAACAGACAGCCATGTCCAGACAACTGTAAAGAATACCAACAGACAGCCATGTCCAGACAACTGTAAAGAATACCAACAGCCATGTCCAGACAACTGTAAAGAATACCAACAGACAGCCATGTCCAGACAACTGTAAAGAATACCAACAGACAGCCATGTCCAGACAACTGTAAAGAATACCAACAGACAGCCATGTCCAGACAACTGTAAAGAATACCAACAGACAGCCATGTCCAGACAACTGTAAAGAATACCAACAGACAGCCATGTCTAGACAACTGTAAAGAATACCAACAGACAGCCATGTCCAGACAAGTGTAAAGAATACCAACAGACAATGTCCAGACAACTGTAAAGAATACCAACAGACAGCCATGTCCAGACAACTGTAAAGAATACAACAACAGCCATGTCCAGACAACTGTAAAGAATACCAACAGACAGCCATGTCCAGACAACTGTAAAGAATACCAACAGACAGCCATGACCAGACAACTGTAAAGAATACCAACAGACAGCCATGTCTAGACAACTGTAAAGAATACCAACAGACAGCCATGTCCAGACAACTGTAAAGAATACCAACAGCCATGTCCAGACAACTGTAAAGAATACCAACAGACAGCCATGTCCAGACAACTGTAAAGAATACCAACAGACAGCCATGTCCAGACAACTGTAAAGAATACCAACAGACAGCCATGTCCAGACAACTGTAAAGAATACCAACAGACAGCCATGTCCAGACAACTGTAAAGAATACCAACAGACAGCCATGTCCAGACAACTGTAAAGAATACCAACAGACAGCCATGTCCAGACAACTGTAAAGAATACCAACAGACAGCCATGTCCAGACAACTGTAAAGAATACCAACAGACAGCCATGTCCAGACAACTGTAAAGAATACCAACAGACAGCCATGTCCAGACAACTGTAAAGAATACCAACAGACAGCCATGTCCAGACAACTGTAAAGAATACCAACAGACAGCCATGTCCAGACAACTGTAAAGAATACCAACAGACAGCCATGTCCAGACAACTGTAAAGAATACCAACAGACAGCCATGTCCAGACAACTGTAAAGAATACCAACAGACAGCCATGTCCAGACAACTGTAAAGAATACCAACAGCCATGTCTAGACAACTGTAAAGAATACCAACAGACAGCCATGTCCAGACAACTGTAAAGAATACCAACAGACAGCCATGTCCAGACAACTGTAAAGAATACCAACAGACAGCCATGTCCAGACAACTGTAAAGAATACCAACAGACAGCCATGTCCAGACAACTGTAAAGAATACCAACAGACAGCCATGTCCAGACAACTGTAAAGAATACCAACAGACAGCCATGTCCAGACAACTGTAAAGAATACCAACAGACAGCCATGTCCAGACAACTGTAAAGAATACCAACAGACAGCCATGTCCAGACAACTGTAAAGAATACCAACAGCCATGTCCAGACAACTGTAAAGAATACCAACAGACAGCCATGTCCAGACAACTGTAAAGAATACCAACAGACAGCCATGTCCAGACAACTGTAAAGAATACCAACAGACAGCCATGTCCAGACAACTGTAAAGAATACCAACAGACAGCCATGTCCAGACAACTGTAAAGAATACCAACAGTCATGTCCAGACAACTGTAAAGAATACCAACAGACAGCCATGTCTAGACACCTGTAAAGAATACCAACAGACAGCCATGTCCAGACAACTGTAAAGAATACCAACAGACAGCCATGTCCAGACAACTGTAAAGAATACCAACAGACAGCCATGTCCAGACAACTGTAAAGAATACCAACAGACAGCCATGTCCAGACAACTGTAAAGAATACCCAACAGCCATGTCCAGACAACTGTAAAGAATACCAACAGACAGCCATGTCCAGACAACTGTAAAGAATACCAACAGACAGCCATGTCCAGACAACTGTAAAGAATACCAACAGACAGCCATGTCCAGACAACTGTAAAGAATACCAACAGACAGCCATGTCCAGACAACTGTAAAGAATACCAACAGACAGCCATGTCTAGACAACTGTAAAGAATACCAACAGACAGCCATGTCTAGACAACTGTAAAGAATACCAACAGACAGCCATGTCCAGACAACTGTAAAGAATACCAACAGACAGCCATGTCCAGACAACTGTAAAGAATACCAACAGACAGCCATGTCCAGACAACTGTAAAGAATACCAACAGACAGCCATGTCCAGACAACTGTAAAGAATACCAACAGACAGCCATGTACCAACAGACAGCCACAGACAACTGTAAAGAATACCAACAGACAGCCATGTCTAGACAACTGTAAAGAATACCAACAGACAGCCATGTCCAGACAACTGTAAAGAATACCAACAGCCATGTCCAGACAACTGTAAAGAATACCAACAGACAGCCATGTCCAGACAACTGTAAAGAATACCAACAGACAGCCATGTCTAGACAACTGTAAAGAATACCAACAGACAGCCATGTCAGACAACTGTAAAGAATACCAACAGACAGCCATGTCCAGACAACTGTAAAGAATACCAACAGACAGCCATGTCCAGACAACTGTAAAGAATACCAACAGCCATGTCCAGACAACTGTAAAGAATACCAACAGCCATGTCTAGACAACTGTAAAGAATACCAACATACAGCCATGTCCAGACAACTGTAAAGAATACCAACAGACAGCCATGTCTAGACAACTGTAAAGAATACCAACAGACAGCCATGTCCAGACAACTGTAAAGAATACCAACAGACAGCCATGTCCAGACAACTGTAAAGAATACCAACAGACAGCCATGTCCAGACAACTGTAAAGAATACCAACAGACAGCCATGTCCAGACAACTGTAAAGAATACCAACAGACAGCCATGTCCAGACAACTGTAAAGAATACCAACAGACAGCCATGTCCAGACAACTGTAAAGAATACCAACAGACAGCCATGTCCAGACAACTGTAAAGAATACCAACAGACAGCCATGTACAGACAACTGTAAAGAATACCAACAGACAGCCATGTCCAGACAACTGTAAAGAATACCAACAGACAGCCATGTCCAGACAACTGTAAAGAATACCAACAGACAGCCATGTCTAGACACCTGTAAAGAATACCAACAGACAGCCATGTCCAGACAACTGTAAAGAATACCAACAGACAGCCATGTCCAGACAACTGTAAAGAATACCAACAGACAGCCATGTCCAGACAACTGTAAAGAATACCAACAGACAGCCATGTCCAGACAACTGTAAAGAATACCAACAGCCATGTCCAGACAACTGTAAAGAATACCAACAGACAGCCATGTCCAGACAACTGTAAAGAATACCAACAGACAGCCATGTCCAGACAACTGTAAAGAATACCAACAGACAGCCATGTCCAGACAACTGTAAAGAATACCAACAGACAGCCATGTCCAGACAACTGTAAAGAATACCAACAGACAGCCATGTCCAGACAACTGTAAAGAATACCAACAGACAGCCATGTCCAGACAACTGTAAAGAATACCAACAGACAGCCATGTCCAGACAACTGTAAAGAATACCAACAGACAGCCATGTCCAGACAACTGTAAAGAATACCAACACAGCCATGTCCAGACAACTGTAAAGAATACCAACAGACAGCCATGTCCAGACAACTGTAAAGAATACCAACAGACAGCCATGTCCAGACAACTGTAAAGAATACCAACAGACAGCCATGTCTAGACAACTGTAAAGAATACCAACAGACAGCCATGTCCAGACAACTGTAAAGAATACCAACAGCCATGTCCAGACAACTGTAAAGAATACCAACAGACAGCCATGTCCAGACAACTGTAAAGAATACCAACAGACAGCCATGTCCAGACAACTGTAAAGAATACCAACAGACAGCCATGTCTAGACAACTGTAAAGAATACCAACAGACAGCCATGTCCAGACAACTGTAAAGAATACAACAGACAGCCATGTCCAGACAACTGTAAAGAATACCAACAGACAGCCATGTCCAGACAACTGTAAAGAATACCAACAGACAGCCATGTCTAGACAACTGTAAAGAATACCAACAGACAGCCATGTCCAGACAACTGTAAAGAATACCAACAGCCATGTCCAGACAACTGTAAAGAATACCAGCAGACAGCCATGTCCAGACAACTGTAAAGAATACCAACAGCCACCAACAGACAGCCATGTCCAGACAACTGTAAAGAATACCAACAGACAGCCATGTCCAGACAACTGTAAAGAATACCAACAGCCATGTCCAGACAACTGTAAAGAATACCAACAGCCATGTCTAGACAACTGTAAAGAATACCAACAGACAGCCATGTCCAGACAACTGTAAAGAATACCAACAGACAGCCATGTCCAGACAACTGTAAAGAATACCAACAGACAGCCATGTCCAGACAACTGTAAAGCATACCAACAGACAGCCATGTCCAGACAACTGTAAAGAATACCAACAGACAGCCATGTCCAGACAACTGTAAAGAATACCAACAGACAGCCATGTCCAGACAACTGTAAAGAATACCAACAGACAGCCATGTACAGACAACTGTAAAGAATACCAACAGACAGCCATGTCCAGACAACTGTAAAGAATACCAACAGTCATGTCCAGACAACTGTAAAGAATACCAACAGACAGCCATGTCCAGACAACTGTAAAGAATACCAACAGACAGCCATGTCCAGACAACTGTAAAGAATACCAACAGACAGCCATGTCCAGACAACTGTAAAGAATACCAACAGACAGCCATGTCCAGACAACTGTAAAGAATACCAACAACAGTCATGTCCAGACAACTGTAAAGAATACCAACAGACAGCCATGTCTAGACAGACAACTGTAAAGAATACCAACAGACAGCCATGTCCAGACAACTGTAAAGAATACCAACAGACAGCCATGTCCAGACAACTGTAAAGAATACCAACAGACAGCCATGTCCAGACAACTGTAAAGAATACCAACAGACAGCCATGTCCAGACAACTGTAAAGAATACCAACAGCCATGTCCAGACAACTGTAAAGAATACCAACAGACAGCCATGTCCAGACAACTGTAAAGAATACCAACAGACAGCCATGTCCAGACAACTGTAAAGAATACCAACAGACAGCCATGTCCAGACAACTGTAAAGAATACCAACAGACAGCCATGTCCAGACAACTGTAAAGAATACCAACAGACAGCCATGTCTGTAAAGAATAGACAAGTGTAAAGAATACCAACAGACAGCCATGTCTAGACAAGTGTAAAGAATACCAACAGACAGCCATGTCCAGACAACTGTAAAGAATACCAACAGACAGCCATGTCCAGACAACTGTAAAGAATACCAACAGACAGCCATGTCCAGACAACTGTAAAGAATACCAACAGACAGCCATGTCCAGACAACTGTAAAGAATACCAACAGACAGCCATGACCAGACAACTGTAAAGAATACCAACAGACAGCCATGTCTAGACAACTGTAAAGAATACCAACAGACAGCCATGTCCAGACAACTGTAAAGAATACCAACAGCCATGTCCAGACAACTGTAAAGAATACCAACAGACAGCCATGTCCAGACAACTGTAAAGAATACCAACAGACAGCCATGTCCAGACAACTGTAAAGAATACCAACAGACAGCCATGTCTAGACAACTGTAAAGAATACCAACAGACAGCCATGTCCAGACAACTGTAAAGAATACCAACAGCCATGTCCAGACAACTGTAAAGAATACCAACAGACAGCCATGTCCAGACAACTGTAAAGAATACCAACAGACAGCCATGTCCAGACAACTGTAAAGAATACCAACAGCCATGTCCAGACAACTGTAAAGAATACCAACAGACAGCCATGTCCAGACAACTGTAAAGAATACCAACAGACAGCCATGACCAGACAACTGTATAGAATACCAACAGACAGCCATGTCCAGACAACTGTAAAGAATACCAACAGACAGCCATGTCCAGACAACTGTAAAGAATACCAACAGACAGCCATGTCCAGACAACTGTAAAGAATACCAACAGCCATGTCCAGACAACTGTAAAGAATACCAACAGACAGCCATGTCTAGACAACTGTAAATAATACCAACAGACAGCCATGTCTAGACAACTGTAAAGAATACCAACAGACAGCCATGTCTAGACAACTGTAAAGAATACCAACAGACAGCCATGTCCAGACAACTGTATAGAATACCAACAGACAGCCATGTCCAGACAACTGTAAAGAATACCAACAGACAGCCATGTCTAGACTAGTGTAAAGAGTACCAACAGACAGGCTTGTTTGCGCATCGTAGTTGAAGTCATTTAACAACATCACATTACTAGATTGCTGGATCATCATGGTTCGGTCATCCTGACCGTGATAACCAATCACATCGCACCTGCTGGCATGGTTCTGTGAGCAGATGGTCTACAAATGAGACGACAGGCGTACAGGCCTGTACAATAGCTTTTAATAGGTACCTGAGCAGTCATACACCCATCTGTACAGCCTGGGGTCCTACAGGGTATTTCAAACATGTACATGGACAGAGACTGTGGCCGCATCCCAAATGGCACCCCATTCCCTATATAGTGCACTACATTTGACCAGGGTCTATAGGGTACCCATGGGGCTCTGATCAAAAGGAGTGCACAATATAGGGACTAGGGTGGAATTTGTAACGCAGCCTGACAGATTGACAGATAGTGTAACTTTTAATGCTGACCCTCACTCTGAGGCAAAAATATGACAGTATTTACAGTATAGCAACTATAAATCAATGAGGTTATGTCAATTAATTGTTTTATGCAGTGCAGGGCCATACACAGATTGGGTGGATTTGTTTTGCCAAAAGTGTTAATCCCTAAACCTGTACAGGAGGTCAACGACAGGGCCAAGGCTGTTTGGGAGGTTTTGGAGTATAGTGTGTCCCTGTCGAGGGTGGTGTGGTTGATCATCTGTTCATAGATACACTCAGAAAAAAGGGTTCCAAAAGGGTTCTTTAGCTGTCCCCATAGAACCCATTTTGGTTACAGATAGAACTATTTTTGGTTACACGTAGAACCCGTTTGAGTTCCATGTAGAACCCTCTGTGGAAAGGGGGGGTTCTACATGGAACCCAAAAGGATTCTTCCTGGAACCAAGAAGGGTCCTCCAAAGGGTTATCCTATGGGGACAGTCGGAGAACATTTTTAGGTTCTAGATAGCACCTTTTTTTCTAAGAGTTTAGTTTGGTGACAATGTCAGATGGTGGATAATGCCATCCTTAATACTGTAGCTTTAGCTGTACTGAACATGCTGCTTCCTTTTACCCACAAATAATGAACTATTGGCTGGTGTTTAGCTGACTAGATAGAGCAAGAGCTCCCTGAAGACAGAGACGGGGAGAGAATAAAAAAGTTGAAGACGAAATAAAAAATTTAAAGTCGGACTGATAAGTTACCTGTAACCAAGGACATTAAAAAGTCCAGCAGAGCCACATACCTCAGCTGATCTTATCATAGCCAAACCCTTATGTAAACCTATATCGTTGAGTCATAGGTACAGATACAGGAACTGCAGAGGGTGTCATAAAGCTTACAGCACGTGTCTCTCCTGTCCTGCCCCACAGCAGTCAACAGAACACAATGATGTCAGCGGTGGCAGATTGCTTTACCTAATTCACTCCTTTCCCCTGTCTCTACCATTAGGACCTTGCCTGAACTTCCATTGAATTGACAAATCTTAACTTGGGAGAACTGGGTCGGAGCTGCGGGGAGCCCCAAATTGAATTACATGCACATTTCTCAGTCACAAAGGAGAGCTATCACTAATTAAAACATGTGATTGATGAGACTGACGGTCCATGCTGGAGGAGGATAAATCACGCTCTTCACTTTGCTGCATTGGTTTCTATCTCATCTATCTACAACATTCCCCACTGGTTGAGTCAGTGTTGTTTCCATGTCATTTCAACAACAAAAAGCTCAATGTCTTTCCTTCTGATGACGTTGAATCAACATAGAAAAACTGATTCAAGTCATCAACGTGATGGAATTTGGAGAATTTTCCTCCTTTTCTTCCACCCCCCAAAAAAATATATTTTGGTATTTTATACATGATGATGTGGCTGGTGACGCTTTGCTTCAATATCTTAAAAACTTGACTGCTGACATGCAACACATTTTGGGACTGTATGAACAGTGGATTAATAAAAAATTCACATTTTTCAACATTTTTGTTGATTTCACGTTTTAATTCATGTTATTTGACAACAAGGTCATTTTTAAAATCAAAACTACATCTCATGCATTGGTTTCCATCTCCTCTTCTTGGTCAAAACAGAGCCAAACTACTGAAAAAGGATCGCTGTATGTGCGGGTGAGTGAGTGCAAGAATTCAGCGCAAAATACAAAACATTAAGAACAGCTGCTCTTTCCATGACACAGACTGACCAGGTGAATCCAGGTGAAAGCTATGATCCCTTATTGATGTCACTTGTTAAATCCACTTCAATCAGTGGAGATGAAGGGGAGGAGATGGGTTAAAGAAGGATTTTTAAGCCTTGAGACAATTGAGAAATGGATTGTGTATGTGTGCCATTCAGAGGGTGAATGGGCAAGACAAAGATTTAAGTGCCTTTGAATGGGGTATTGTAGTAGGTGCCAGGTGCACCGATTGTGTCAAGAACTGCAATGGTGCTGGAGTTTTCACGCAGCACAAATGTCAAACTCATTCCACAGGGGATGAGTATCTGTGCATTTTCGCTCCTCCCTTGTACTTAATTGATGAATTAAGGTCACTAATTAGTAAGGAACTTCCCTCACTTGGTTGTCTAGGGATTAATTGGAACAAAAAAACAAAAACCTGCAGACACTCGGCCCTCCGTGGAATGAGTTTGACACCCCTCCCTGTAGATTCCATGCCCCGATGAATTGAGGCTGTTCTGATGGCAAAATGTATGTATTCATCAGTGAGACAACAGAAACAAACAAACCAAATATGATTTGAAACTTCTCTTGTGTAGGTTTATACTGAGATAGATTATAAAGGAGATACACGGGAAAGTCCATTGTATATAATAGTGACCTGCTTTCTACACCCATGCTCTTAATTATGTTAGCCAACAGGAACTCTGACCCAGTAAAAAGGCAAGCTGTCAAACCACCGTCCAGGGACAGCACTTAGTGTGTAATCACTGTCTGTCTAATGGCTTTAGAACTGAGCTAATGGCACACACACACACACACACACACACACACACACACACACACACACACACACACACACACACACACACACACACACACACACACACACACACACACACACACACACACACACTTCCTATTCTCTGTACCTGCAGCTCTCTGATCAGTAATGTCTGTCTGTGTGTCCTCTGTACCTGCAGCTCTCTGTTCAATGATGTCTGACTGTCCTGTTCTCTGTACCTGCAGCTGTCTGATCAGTGATCTGTCTGTCCTGTTCTCTGTAGCTACCTGCAGCTCTCTGATCAATGCTGTCTGACTGTCCTGTTCTCTGTACCTGCAGTTCTCTGATCAGTGATGTCTGTCTGTCCTGTTCTCTGTAGCTACCTGCAGCTCTCTGATCAATGATGTCTGTCTGTGCTGTTGTCTGTAGATACCTGCAACTCTCTGATCAGTGATGTCTGTCAGTCCTATTCTCTGTACCTGCAGCTCTCTGATCAGTGATATATGTCTGTGCTGTCCTCTGTAGCTACCTGCAGCTCTCTGTTCAATGATGTCTGACTGTCCTGTTCTCTGTACCTGCAGCTGTCTGATCAGTGATCTGTCTGTCCTGTTCTCTGTAGCTACCTGCAGCTCTCTGATCAGTGATGTATGTCTGTGCTGTCCTCTGTAGCTACCTGCAGCTCTCTGATCAGTGATTTATGTATGTGATGTTGTCTGTAGATACCTGCAGCTCTCTGATCAGTGATGTCTGTCTGTCTTGTCCTCTGTCTAACCTCATCAAATGCTCTAATTGGCCAGCTAAGCTGAGGCCTTATGTGAGAGAGAGAGACCACAATGAACCTCATGGGTGCTATCTGAGACACAGCCTATTCCATATGTAGTGCACTATTTCTTGCACTACATAATAGTGCACTACATAGTCCCATAGGGCTCCCTGGTCCAAAGTCCAAAGTGTACTCTATATAGGGAATAGGGTGTAATTTGGGACATAGATTCAGTAATTCTCTATCGTCCTGTCCATCTATCCATCTATCTATCTATGACTGAATTATAAACAAGGTGCCAATCTTATCCATTCATGTGGGTTTGAGGCCATAGATTTCTCCTAATGTATATAGGATCTGAATTATGGACTCAGCTCAACGTTAGACCCCTTTTGAGGGAGGAAAGTGGCTGTATGGCTGGAAAAACCTTTCCTGGAATTCTGATTCTTTCATTAATGTGGTTTATCAGTCCAATTCATCAAAATTGTGTAAACATGGTTGAATGCAATGTACTTTATAAATACAACACTTACATTAATTTACCATAAAGTACCGGAAGTGATTCAAAAGTCCATTTTCAGAGGTGGCTATCAAGTAATCAACAATCTGTACTCTCCTGTGATAACCTATGTCGTAACCAGAACAATCTCACTAGTCCATTCTGCCTAATTCTCCTTGCTAGCCTCCTGCCTCTCCTAGGTGGACCATTCCAGTGGTGGCTATCTAGCTATCCTCCTGCCTTGCCTAGGTGAACCATTCCAGTGGTAGCTAGGTAGCTAGCCTCCTGCCTCTCCTAGGTGGACCATTCCAGTGGTAGCTAGCTAGCAAGCCTCCTGCCTCTCCTAGGTGGACCATTCCAGTGGTAGCTAGCTAGCTAGCCTCCTGCCTCTCCTAGGTGGACCATTCCAGTGGTAGCTAGCTAGCAAGCCTCCTGCCTCTCCTAGGTGGACCATTCCAGTGGTAGCTAGCTAGCTAGCCTCCTAGGTGGACCATTCCAGTGGTAGCTAGCTAGCAAGCCTCCTGCCTCTCCTAGGTGGACCATTCCAGTGGTAGCTAGCTAGCTAGCCTCCTGCCTCTCCTAGGTGGACCATTCCAGTGGTAGCTAGCTAGCTAGCCTCCTGCCTCTCCTAGGTGGACCATTCCAGTGGTCGCTAGCTAGCTAGCCTCCTGCCTCTCCTAGGTGGACAATTCCAGTGGTCGCTAGTTAGCTAGCCTCCTGCCTCTCCTAGGTGGACCATTCCAGTGGTAGCTAGCTAGCTAGCTAGTCTCCTGCCTCTCCTAGGTGGACAATTCCAGTGATAGCTAGCTAGCTAGCCTCCTGCCTCTCCTAGGTGGACCATTCCAGTGGTAGCTAGCTAGCTAGCCTCCTGCCTCTCCTAGGTGGACCATTCCAGTGGTAGCTAGCTAGCTAGCCTCTTGCCTCTCCTAGGTGGACCATTCCAGTGGTAGCTAGCTAGCTAGCCTCCTGTCACTGCTGTTTCAGTCTTTGGACCCTCACAATAATTTGGAATCTCTTTAAAAGCGGCATGCAAGTCTGATCCTGTCAGTGGGTTTGGTTTTGTTCCTGCAGCCAATTAGCGGGTCCTGCCTTAGCCTGCAGCTAAAAGGAGTCTAATGGCCTGGGTATCCACCTGATAGGTGCAAGAGACAACTACCCACTGGGCTTTCATTTCACAGGAGGGGGTGGAGGAGGGGGAGACTTCTGAGCTTTTCACCATTACACAGGACTTCATTGTGACTGCTGGCCGTTTGATCTTAAAATAATTTACTTAATGATCTCACCGCGGGAGCAATTGGTGCTGCTCGATTAGTCTGCAAGGTCTAATGGACATGGGAAGAAATAGGAGGAAGGAGGGAGGGAGGGAAGGATAGAAGGAGAAAGGGGGGACAGCACAGTGAAGGGCTAAATGCTACCATTTTGAAACCTTGGGGAGCGATATTTTCTAGCGTCATGGAGAGACTGAGCTTGTGACTGTGATCAGGGCTTCCAGGTACATTTCTCTTCTTCTGAAAATAAATGCTACTGTTTTTTAAATATCTAACCGGAAGACAATGTGTAGAGTCAAAGCAGTTTATTAATGATTAGATTGAAAATATTGGAAATATGTGGCTTCCAACCTGGGTAAAAATAATCACATTTGATAGAAAATCACCAAAAACCATGATCTGTGTGGTGTCTAACCCTGACATAATACATTCCACATTGACCTGTAGAACATGTCTTTGTTTGATGGTTCCCTGCCCTGTTCCAGCCCAATACATTGTCAGAGGAGGATCTTGGTTGGGTTTTGTCAGGCTAGAGCGATAGTGAATCACGTACGGTAATGAGGGGGATAACTAGTACACCGGCGCCCCCGTTATTAAAATAATTACATTTATGATCAGGATTTCCCCTGACAATTCCCCCCGTTTTATGGAATTGAATGAACAGCAATTAAGTTTAATGGGGAAGTTTAGAACTCATTTTAGTTCACAGGGGCAAATTGAATTAAGAGCGCCACATAATTGCAATAACACTGATTCGTCTCCCTGTTAACAAGGAACACCAGATGACTTAATAGAAAATTAAAACACTGTAATTTAACCTTTCGCTGTGTTGTACATACAGTGTGTCTAACTTACCGGTAGGATCCGGTCTTTTCTTCAGGAGCACTGCAGAGCTGGTAATGAATACTTCCACCTATAGAGACACACAAAGGAATCACTATTAATAAAGACTTCTCACCTTTATTGTGCAACGTATAAAGATATAAAGATAATATTATTTGACATTCATTACAGCTGGGCTAAGAGCAAACATTTATTCAAACGTGAAAGGAAAAACAAGAAAGATAAACATAGAAAATGATGACCTCAAGCACTAGGCATTTTGGGGTCACGGAGGAAAGAAGAGTTGAAAAGGTCATTGGACTAGTACTGTCCAATGAGGAGCCAAGAACTATGTATCTGCCACGGGGCCAGAAAGGCCTTCTAACTGACCCCTGTCCTTGGTTGGAACAAGCAGAGGGAAGGGGGAAGGGTTGGAGAGACGCACCCATTACAATATGGTTGGACTCGGGTAAATTGGTGCAGTTTATAGCAATCCCTCTGGCAAAGAAAGAAGGAGAGAGAGGGGTAGGGGTGGGGTCTAACATAGATGACTGTTATTAAATCACTGAGGACGGTTGTTAGCGCACGTCAAGTTGTTTGCAACATGTCATGACAAAACCCAGACTCACTCAACCCATTAATTTGCACTTTAGTCTCCACAGTCACATTTTCTGAATGGAATTTTTTTGATAGGCACATAATCTGATGACATCACATTTGATCGACATTAATGTAATGTGGAAGCTGCCAGTTGACCGACTAGGTTACCATAGCAATAATTCATAGACATTGACAACAATTTATAAATCAAAATGGTTTGCCTGCACAAAGGGGTTGTTTTATGGTAATGTACAGAAAAATGTGAACGTGTGTACATTTTGTACAATATTGTTCTGTTTCGCAGTTGTAGTATCTAGGCTGCTATAGGGACTTAATAGACTAAGAAAGGGGAACAAGTTAATTAAAAAATAAAATGATAAGTCAACAACACAGTAACAATAAGTCAACAACACAGTAACAATAAGTCAACAGCACAGTAACAATAAGTCAACAGCACAGTAACAATAAGTCAACAACACAGTAACAATAAGTCAACAACACAGTAACAATAAGTCAACAGCACAGTAACAATAAGTCAACAACACAGTAACAATAAGTCAACAGCACAGTAACAATAAGTCAACAACACAGTAACAATAAGTCAACAGTACAGTAATAATAAGTCAACAACACAGTAACAATAAGTCAACAACACAGTAACAATAAGTCAACAACACAGTAACAATAAGTCAACAACACAGTAACAGTAAGTCAACAACACAGTAACAGTAAGTCAACAACACAGTAACAATAAGTCAACAACACAGTAACAATAAGTCAACAACACAGTAACAATAAGTCAACAACACAGTAACAATAAGTCAACAACACAGTAACAATAAGTCAACAACACAGCAACAATAAGTCAACAACACAGTAACAATAAGTCAACAACACAAAGTCAACAACACAGTAACAATAAGTCAACAACACAGTAACAATAAGTCAACAACACAGTAACAATAAGTCAACAACACAGTAACAATAAGTCAACAACACAGTAACAATAAGTCAACTACACAGTAACAATAAGTCAACAACACAGTAACAATAAGTCAACAACACAGTAACAATAAGTCAACAACACAGTAACAATAAGTCAACAACACAGTAACAATAAGTCAACAACACAGTAACAATAAGTCAACAACACAGTAACAATAAGTCAACAACACAGTAACAATAAGTCAACTACACAGTAACAATGACCTAAACACACAAATGGTGCAGATGTGTTTTTTTTTATCACACATTATGAAACTCACATAGTTTTAAAAAAGTCATTTGAACTGTGACTTCTTCACCTATAAAATATTGTGGATGTTTCCATAAAATATATGTATCTCAGTGAAATATTGCAGTAGCCTCCTGCCAAAACACTCATTCACAAAAACAATCGTAAATCTTACAACAAAGCCGGAGGGGAATTTCACAACAATGGAATCTTTATTTCTCAACGCCAATTCTCCAGTTGAAGCTAAAGAGCTAAAAGGACCTAGCTCTGCTTTGCATGACAAAAAGGATGTGCTCTCCAAGCTTCAGTTACCTTTTAAAGTAGCCACCAAAGCAGCATAAGTGGTGAAGAGAGGGCAAACACTAGAGCTGTGAAAAAAAACACTCTCCGTTTTGCCTTCTTGATTTTATGTTGTGACTTTCAATACAAATCGGGGGCAAAGGTCAGCTGGGTTACTCCATAAAGAGAGGAGAAGCTAAGCGGTATGTTGAACACTAGCCTACACTGCTTATCAACAACACTGCTTGTCTAGATCTGGAGGTATAACATATTTATTCTCCAAACTAATTATCTACAGTATGTAGACAGGCACTCTTTGATATAGTTACCGATTGGTGATGAACTGTGCTCGACTTAGATCCAATTTTTATGTTATCAAAACAAATAACAAATGTTCATTTTACTGTGTTGATTATGTGATATAATTTACAGAAGCTGAGTTGACCCCAGATCATCATTTTATCTAATTGGTTAATGTATTGTTGATCCCGGATCATCATTTTATCTGATTGGTTGATGTATTGTTGATCCCGGATCATCATTTTATCTGATTGGTTGATGTATTGTTGATCCCGGATCATAATTTTATCTGATTGGTTGATGTATTGTTGATCCCGGATTGTCATTTTATCTGATTGGTTGATGCATTGTTGATCCACAGACAACTAAATAAGGATGATCCAGGATCAGGTCTCTCTTGGAGAAATCAGGCTGTTCCCTACTACATATAGCGATGTATATACAGTTGAAGTCGAAAGTTTACATACACTTATGTTGGAGTCATTAAAACTTGTTTTTTCAACAACTCCACAAGTTTCTTGTTAACAAACTATAGTTTTGGAAAGTTGGTTAGGACATCTACTTTGTGCATGATACACAAGTCATTTTTCCAACAATTGTTTATAGACAGATTATTTGAGTTATAATTCACTGTATCACAATTCCAGTGGGTCAAAAGTTCACTTACACTAAGTTGACTGTGCCTTTAAACAGCTCAGAAAATTCCTGAAAATGATCATGGCTTTAGAAGCTTCTGATAAGCTAATTGACATCATTTGAGTCAATTGGAGGTGTACCTGTGGATGTATTTCAAGGCATACCTTGAAACTCAGTGTCTCTTTGCTTGACATCATGGGAAAACCAAAAAAAATCAGCCAAGACCTCATAAAAAAAATTGTAGACCTCAACAAGTCTGGTTCATCCTTGGGAGTAATTTCCAAATTCCTTGAAGGTGCCACGTTCATCTTTATAAACAATAGTACGCAAGTATAAACACGATGGGACCATGCAGCCGTCATACCTCTCAGGAAGGAGACGCGTTCTGTCTCCTAGAGATGAACGTACTTTGGTGCAAAAAGTGCAAATCAATCCCAGAACAACAGCAAAGGACCTTGTGAAGATGCTGGAGGAAACAGGTACAAAATTATCTATATCCACAGTAAAACAAGTCCAATATCGACATAACCTGAAAGGCCGCTCAGCAAGGAAGAAGCCACTGCTCCAAAACTGCCATAAAAAAGTCAGACTACAGTTTGCAACTACACATGGGGACAAAGATCATACTTTTTCTTTCTGATGAAACAAAAATAGAACTATTTGGCCATAATGACCATCGTTATGTTTGGAGGAAAAAGGGGGAGGGTTGCAAGCCGAAGGACACCATCCCAACAGTGAAGCACGGGGTGGCAGCATCATGTTGTGGGGGTGCTTTGCTGCAGGAGGGACTGGTGCACTTCACAAAATACATGGCATCATAAGGATGGAAAATTATGTGGATATTTTGAAGCAACATCTCAAGACAGTCAGGAAGTTAAAGCTTGGTCGCAAATGGGTCTACCAAATGGACATGACCCCAAGCATACTTCCAAAGTTGTGGCGAAATGGCTTAAGGACAACAAAGTCAAGGTATTGCAGCTGCCATCACAAAGCCCTGACCTCAATCCTATAGAACATTTGTGGGCAAAACTGAAAAAGCGTGTGTGAGTAAGGATGCCCACAAACTTACTCAGTTACACCAGCTCTGTCAGGAGGAATGGGCCAAAATTCACCCAACTTATTGTGGGACGCTTGTGGAAGGCTACCCAAAACGTTTGACCCAAGTTAAACAATTTAAAGACAATGTTAGCAAATATTAATTGAGTTTATGTAAACTTCTGACCCACTGGGAATGTGATGAAAGAAATAAAAGCTAAAATAAATAATTCTCTCTACTATTATTCTGACATTTTACATTCTTAAAATAAGGTGGTGATCCTAACTGACCTAACTAAGATAGGGACTTTCTACTAGGATTAAATGTCAGGAATTATGAAAAACTGAGTTTAAATGTATTTGGCTAAGGTGTATGTAAACTTCAGGCTTCAGCTGTATGTGACGTAGACTTACAGTATGTGTTGGGGGGAAAATCGTTCATATATGGGTGTTTGTATAATCGCTATCTGACTGTAGGGACCTATATGCATTTTAAACATGTATTGTCCCACCTCCCGGTACAGGCAGGCCAGAGGCACTAATCCATGTGATGTAGCTGTGCCTAAAGACCACGAGGTGTGCATATTCAAACCTTGCACTGGGGCTCCAGTTCCTCAACACCTGCAATCCCCTCACCATCGAACACCCTGCAAACCGCAAGGAACATAAATCACTGTTTGTGAGCGGAATATCTCATCGAGGGCCAGCATTCCACAGCTTGTGCTGCGATTAGAAAACCAAAAGGGCACACGCTCTGACAAATGCTTCTACGCAAGGCCCCGAAGGAAGCCCGGAGTGTTGAGAGTCAGCCAAGGAGGCTCGCTCAGCTCTGTCATTTATAATGGGGTAGGACTGACAGCTGCCCCCAGGACATTACCGCTACAACCTCCAAACCACTGTGCCATCCCAATAACTACAAATGATGGCCCAAACAGCAGCGGAAGAGACGAGCTCGGGCTAATTGCAGGAAGCAATGTCACATCTTCATTTACCTGTTGGCTTTCTGAGATACACATTATATATATATATATATATATATATATATATATATATATATACAGTACATATACAGTGGGGCAAAAAAGTATTTAGTCAGCCACCAATTGTGCAAGTTCTTCCACTTAAAAAGATGAGAGAGGTAATGAGTGGAGGACAGAGGAGCCTCTTAAAGAAGAAGTTACAGGTCTGTGAGAGCCAGAAATCTTTCTTGTTTGTAGGTGACCAAATACTTATTTTCCACCATAATTTGCAAATAAATTCGTTAAAAATCCTACAATGTGATTTTCTGGATTTTTTTTCTCATTTTGTCTGTCATAGTTGAGTGTACCTATGATGAAAATTACAGGCCTCTCATCTTTTTAAGTGGGAGAACTTGCACAATTGGTGGCTGACTAAATACTTTTTTGCCCCACTGTATATACTGTATATATATATATGTTTTGATCGTGACGATGCCTATGTATGTTCATTGAAACTTTTTCATCAGTTGTTTTTCAGGGTAATGCTGCAGCATGTTATGCATGGTGTGATTTGTCACTGTCTGTGGATGGATCTGATCTTATGATGATACTGGAGGGTTTGGAGATGATGGGAGTCAACACTGTGATAGAAAAGTATTGTTTTGTGTGTCCACTGTCCAATTCATCTGTGGGTAGAAAGCTGTGATAAATATAGTATCTAACTCTGTAGTAAAGTCCTACTGTATCAATCACACATTTGACAAGAACGTGAACAACGATGTAGGTAGAGGACATGCAAAGACATGACTCAAACCTCTCTACCTGCGGCCCAATATTGTCCTGTATGTTATACTAAAATAACACTGGAGAGATTTAATTTGCATTTATGGTGAATAATTACACAAGTAAGTCAGGTTAAGTCTGATTGACAGAACCATTGTCTCCGTGGGCCTCACTTCATTTAGACTCCTCCACAGTGACCCCATGCAGGTCTTATGACCACAGGGGTAGTGCCAGTCTCAGAGGATGCTGATTAAGTGGGATAAACCATCCAGCCCTTCAGACACAAGTGGACTGGGAATCCTCGGGAGTCCCAGTCCCGTCCCCACAGGTCTCCTCCACAGTCTGGTCCCAGCCCCCTACGCCATCCCTTCTCTACCCCTCTCCTGTCTCCCACCCCTCCTCTCCCCTCCCCTCAGTGTCCCACCCCTCCTCTCCCCTCCCCTCAGTGTCCAACCCCAACCCTCCACTCCCTCTCCCCTCAGTGTCCCACCCCACACCTCCTCTCCCCTCCCCTCCCCTCAGTGTCCCACCCCACCCCTCCTCTCTCCTCAGTGTCCCACCCCACACCTCCCCTCCCCTCAGTGTCCCACCCCTCCTCTCCCCTCAGTGTCCCACCCCTCCTCTCCCCTCCCCTCAGTGTCCCACCCCAACCCTCCTCTCCCCTCCCCTCAGTGTCCCACACCACCCCTCCTCTCCCCTCCCCTCAGCCCCACCCCACCACTCCTCTCCCCTCCCCTCAGTGTCCCACACCACCCCTCCTCTCCCCTCCCCTCAGTGTCCCACCACTCCCCTTAGTCTAAGTCCTCCACACCCCTCCACACCCACTACACACACCAAACACTCCCCTGTGCAGTAACTGTGCTACCATGGGTCACTGTGCAGGACCGGCAGGCCATGTCTTGGAAGGGTTGCTGTACAATAAATTATATTAGGCTATTACTTATGGCTCCATTTGATCGAATATATTTTCTTATATTTTCTTAATATATTTTCTTGGGTTTTGAGATACAGTTTTCAGTATTTATTTTTTTTTAAAAGAGAGCGACATGGAGTGATGTGAAATTCTAAGCGAATAAGATATGCATGTATCTTTCAATATTCTGGACTATTAAATTGTGAAAAATAGTTTTGTGTGACTCACATTAACGGACAATATACTGGTTAGGTCCTAATTCTAGAATATTATGGCTTTAATATATTTAGCTTATTATGATTAAAGATTAAATTATAATTTGCTGACATCGTTTGGTGGGACATACCTGCAATAAAACAAATATTGAAAGCCTGTAAATGAATACTAAAACCCTTGAGGGCC
Organism: Oncorhynchus clarkii lewisi; assembly: GCF_045791955.1. Taxonomy (NCBI): domain Eukaryota; kingdom Metazoa; phylum Chordata; class Actinopteri; order Salmoniformes; family Salmonidae; genus Oncorhynchus; species Oncorhynchus clarkii. The sequence goes on from NC_092148.1 coordinate 5,701,107, forward strand.
CAGTGCAGTCAACAAAGTGATTCTCAGTGTTTTATATTATTCAACACTATGAGGTAGGAATAATACTGTTGAATTGTGAAAATGATGATAATTCCCTTTTAGTGTAAGAGCTGTTTGAAAAGACCGCCTGAAATGTCTAACTGTTTCGGGGAATGGAGTTTTGGCCTGCCTGGTGACATCATCAGGTGGTAAATTAGTTAATAGACCAATAATAATCATATATTTTCAGTTTTCCCCTCCCACTCAGACAGTCCTAGCAAATTATTGATTGAGAAAGCGCTTTTTGTTTATTTTTGAACATTTTAATTGAAAACAATCACAGTAAGGTACTTAATTGTTACCAAGATATGTTTTGATATTGAGATAAAAACGGCTGAATTGGATATTTAAGTAGCAGACATATGTCCAAACTATCAACTGTGCACGTTTAACACAAAACCATGGGATTATAGCACAATAGTCAGGTAATGGGTGTCCTTAAATCTTTTGTATATTAACAGAGGAACACTTAAAACAAGCCTTTCAAGATAAGCGCCGGCTGTTGTACTGGAGCTTTACTCTGTCCCACAGGACAGCGTATCCATCAACAGATGCCCTCGGGTGTGGGATAACAAATTTGTTCATTCGGGGGCTTACATAACACAGCAGTAGCCTCATGGGAAACCTGCATGGGGCCGGATTTGACATGCTAGTCTCTCTGCTGTAACACAATTCCAGCGGTATAAAAAAAACTACCTGTTTGTTTGTTTGTTTATCAATATGGATTATTTTTAGTAAATGCATCGTTGATTTTTAGACTATTAGGTTTGATGTGGGCTCATATCTGCATTCATATCTATCGAGATGTTTTCCTTGTGTTTTTTTTTGTCTTTATAGACCCATTTAAAAATAATAATAATATGGGGATGTAAGGAATTCCATGATAAAATAAATAACCGAAATAAATAAACAAATACATACGCCAACATTAGTATATACTAATAAATAATACTCATTCAATAATACTCATTCATACTCACTTTATGCTGTTCAAATTGTACGATATTCACTTCTTTATCATTTAAAAATGCATCCTACATTTCTACATTAAAGTTACACAACCTGTGCGTGTAAAGATCAACTATTTCCATCGATAGCGACGGGCTTTCCGACAGCTACATAGCCGTTACCATGTTAGGCTACACTTTCAGATTGATGGAATAGCGTACAACTATGTTTGTGTTGTGTTGTAAGGCCTATCCGTCGGCCCTATTCATTTCATCACTGACATTGTCTTTATTAATTCACACATGACACAGTGATGCAGTTTATTATAGTATAAGTTTAGCCTACATTTGACTGCATTTTAGTGGCACTGCTGGCGTATAGACGTTTGCCTAATTGCTGTAAAAATAGACAGAGGCTACTGAAAAACACACCTCGTCATTGTTGAAATCGCACAATCTGATCTAATAGGCCAGTTCTTGTTTGGATTACATGTTAAAAACTCACCGTTGTATTTCACTCTGTTGCATAAAGTGAGGGGAACTCAGAGGCATGAAAAAGTCAAGCGTTGTCTTGAGATAAGGCTGCTAAAAGAGACAAAGCAGTGCCCTCTGCAGGACATGATAGCTAACCTACCCAATGCAACGTCAGAATTCTTCATAATGAAACGTATCATCGTCTTGAGACTCAGAAAACTGAAGGCTTTTATTTCCCTTCTGACGTGGTGACATGCCTCATCAAGAATAGGCAGACTTTTGGAGAGCACCTTTCTTCCAACTACAGTAAAGTTTGTTGTTATTTTAATTAATTTGATTTCAGTGATTAATTTTAGCGATTCAACTGTTTTGTAATTTAAAAATCTAGTTAAATCCCATGAGACAAAGCCCCCTGATTCTCCAGACTGTTCAACACCCAAAACGTAAATAGAAAGCTAAGCACAGTCTAAATAGAAAGCTAAGCACAGTCTAAATAGAAAGCTATAGAAAGCTAAGCACAGTCTAAATAGAAAGCTAAGCACAGTCTAAATAGAAAGCTAAGCACAGTCTAAATAGAAAGCTATAGAAAGCTAAGCACAGTCTAAATAGAAAGCTATAGAAAGCTAAGCACAGTCTAAATAGAAAGCTAAGCACAGTATAAATAGAAAGCTATAGAAAGCTAAGCACAGTCTAAATAGAAAGCTATAGAAAGCTAAGCACAGTCTAAATAGAAAGCTAAGCACAGTATAAATAGAAAGCTAAGCACAGTCTAAATAGAAAGCTATAGAAAGAAAGCTAAGCACAGTCTAAATAGAAAGCTAAGCACAGTATAAATAGAAAGCTAAGCACAGTCTAAATAGAAAGCTATAGAAAGCTAAGCACAGTCTAAATAGAAAGCTAAGCACAGTCTAAATAGAAAGCTAAGCACAGTCTAAATAGAAAGCTATAGAAAGCTAAGCACAGTATAAATAGAAAGCTAAGCACAGTCTAAATAGAAAGCTAAGCACAGTCTAAATAGAAAGCTAAGCACAGTCTAAATAGAAAGCTAAGCACAGTCTAAATAGAATGCTATAGAAAGCTAAGCACAGTCTAAATAGAAAGCTAAGCACAGTCTAAATAGAAAGCTATAGAAAGCTAAGCACAGTCTAAATAGAAAGCTATAGAAAGCTAAGCACAGTATAAATAGAAAGCTAAGCACAGTCTAAATAGAAAGCTAAGCACAGTCTAAATAGAAAGCTATAGAAAGCTAAGCACAGTCTAAATAGAAAGCTAAGCACAGTATAAATAGAAAGCTAAGCACAGTCTAAATAGAAAGCTAAGCACAGTCTAAATAGAAAGCTATAGAAAGCTAAGCACAGTCTAAATAGAAAGCTAAGCACAGTATAAATAGAAAGCTAAGCACAGTCTAAATAGAAAGCTATAGAAAGCTAAGCACAGTCTAAATAGAAAGCTAAGCACAGTATGAATAGAAAGCTAAGCACAGTCTAAATAGAAAGCTATAGAAAGCTAAGCACAGTCTAAATAGAAAGCTAAGCACAGTCTAAATAGAAAGCTAAGCACAGTCTAAATAGAAAGCTATAGAAAGCTAAGCACAGTATAAATAGAAAGCTAAGCACAGTCTAAATAGAAAGCTAAGCACAGTCTAAATAGAAAGCTAAGCACAGTCTAAATAGAAAGCTAAGCACAGTCTAAATAGAAAGCTATAGAAAGCTAAGCACAGTCTAAATAGAAAGCTAAGCACAGTCTAAATAGAAAGCTATAGAAAGCTAAGCACAGTATAAATAGAAAGCTAAGCACAGTCTAAATAGAAAGCTATAGAAAGCTAAGCACAGTCTAAATAGAAAGCTAAGCACAGTCTAAATAGAATGCTATAGAAAGCTAAGCACAGTCTAAATAGAAAGCTAAGCACAGTCTAAATAGAAAGCTATAGAAAGCTAAGCACAGTCTAAATAGAAAGCTATAGAAAGCTAAGCACAGTCTAAATAGAAAGCTATAGAAAGCTAAGCACAGTATAAATAGAAAGCTAAGCACAGTCTAAATAGAAAGCTAAGCACAGTCTAAATAGAAAGCTATAGAAAGCTAAGCACAGTCTAAATAGAAAGCTAAGCACAGTATAAATAGAAAGCTAAGCACAGTCTAAATAGAAAGCTAAGCACAGTCTAAATAGAAAGCTATAGAAAGCTAAGCACAGTCTAAATAGAAAGCTAAGCACAGTATAAATAGAAAGCTACGCACAGTCTAAATAGAAAGCTATAGAAAGCTAAGCACAGTCTAAATAGAAAGCTAAGCACAGTCTAAATAGAAAGCTAAGCACAGTATAAATAGAAAGCTAAGCACAGTCTAAATAGAAAGCTATAGAAAGCTAAGCACAGTCTAAATAGAAAGCTAAGCACAGTCTAAATAGAAAGCTAAGCACAGTATAAATAGAAAGCTAAGCACAGTATAAATAGAAAGCTAAGCACAGTCTAAATAGAAAGCTATAGAAAGCTAAGCACAGTCTAAATAGAAAGCTAAGCACAGTCTAAATAGAAAGCTATAGAAAGCTAAGCACAGCCTAAATAGAAAGCTAAGCACAGTATAAATAGAAAGCTAAGCACAGTATAAATAGAAAGCTAAGCACAGTCTAAATAGAAAGCTAAGCACAGTCTAAATAGAAAGCTAAGCACAGTATAAATAGAAAGCTAAGCACAGTATAAATAGAAAGCTATAGAAAGCTAAGCACAGTATAAATAGAAAGCTAAGCACAGTCTAAATAGAAAGCTAAGCACAGTCTAAATAGAAAGCTATAGAAAGCTAAGCACAGTATAAATAGAAAGCTAAGCACAGTCTAAATAGAAAGCTAAGCACAGTCTAAAGAGAAAGCTATAGAAAGCTAAGCACAGTCTATCCGGTTGGAGATGAACACTTGTGTGAAAGGCCAATGCGCCCTTGGTAGGCTGCCTATATCCTGCAGGGGGCATCCTTGACATGCTGTCTTACTCTAGCTATCTAGCCTACATCAAAGGTGAGGGTTGGTCTACTCAACACTACCACGTGTTGAGTAGAACCGAGTTCTGAAAATAGGTAGCCTACTCTGTAGCCCAGGGGTAGGCAACCCTGTTCATGCAGTGCCACAGGTACTGCAGGATTTTGTTCCAACTCGGCACCACACCTGACCAACTGAGCTAACTGATCAGTTCAGTGATTGCCTACATTCAACACACCTGATCTTCCAGGTTGGTTAAATCAAACACATGAAGTGGCTGCAGTCCTCCAGGACCAGGGTTTCCTCCCCCTGGTGTAGCCTGTGTAAGAAAGGAAACACAACATAGGTCAGGTTGCTGTAATCCTGAAGTAGTAATGTTAATAGTAAGGAACTGTAGGTAAATTTGACAAAATGTCTGTCATTATTTGCAGGTAATTGCATTATTGACCACATCTCATGAATTCAAGAAGACAAGTTCCCACATTCGTCATCCTCCTATACAGGACTCTTTATAATTGAGAGTGCTGAATTTGGAGATAATGGCAAAAACATATTTTCATGTTTGCATGATTCATAATCGCATTACGAGGGGTGAAGGTTCGTGGGTACATTTGTCTTTGTGTTGTGAAAATTGATAATCCATACGGTCATATTAACCTTAGTGATCATCAATATAACTCTGAAATGCATCGGCTTATGGGCTGCTAACCTTATCTAAATATATTACATTTCAGCACAATTACTATATGGATGAACTCACCACATGCATGTCTACTAGTTCTGCACTCACGTGCTAGTCGGAAGTCTGAAATGACACTTCTCTGTTCCTCTCCTTATCTACCCTGACCAGTGTTAGGGCTTTAGAAGGCTGAGTTCAGCCCCTGTCACAGGACTGTCTGTTGCCATGGACATTGGACAGCATTGTACACACAAACCCCTAAAATGGAGATGATCACCCCCTGGGCCCCATAGTCCCAAAGGACAACACCTACAACATCCCAGCCTACAGTTGGGATCATCAGTTCAATACAATACAATTGTATTCCATTTAACAGTCTGATCTACATGTTGAATATTGCCCAAACACAATTCTACTTCAATGCAGGTGAATTTATTCAACAAATTTACCCTGGATTGCAATTTAGGTTATTCCACTACCTACATTTGCCATGCTCTTTCTGTAGTCAACTAGTAATTATTATAAAATATTTTCAAGTTTGGTTACTGTAGGTTACTTTCTAAATGTAACCTGTTACAGTTACTAATTACTGTACCTGTCCAAAATTGTAATTAGTAACGTAACGTTTGGATTACCCAAACTCAGTAACGTAATCTGATTACATTCAGTTACTTTTAGATTACTTTCCCCTTAAGAGGCATTAGAAGAAGACACAAATGTATGTTACCAATTGAATGATCTATTGCAGGATAAATAAATGTTAAAGTTTACATAGCTGGCCATATATGGATGTTACATTTTACTTTCTGGGTTGGTTATGTATGCTTTTTCTAACCCATCGCTTTCTACTACATATAATAAATAATACGATTAAATTATATCTTTACATTAATATATATATAACATTTTTGGACTTATACATTTTATTATATATATATATATATATATATATATATATATATATATATATATATAAAATAATTTATAAGTCCAAAAATGTATGTAGCAACTACAGATTGCCCCATTAAGTCTATCAAAAGTCTATCAGAAGTGTGCAAGTTTGAGCATGTGTCCATTAGGCCTATGGATGTATTTTTTTATCAGCATGAATCAGACTGAGCAATATCAGCCAGTGGTGTAAAGTACTTATGTAGTACCTTAAAGTATTTTTACTTAAGTCGTTTTTTTAGTGTCTGTACTTTACTATTTATATTTTTTGACAACTTTGACTTTTACTTCACTACATTCCTAAAGAAAATGATGTACTTTTTACTCCATACATTTTCCCTGACACCCAAAAGTACTCATTACATTTTGAATGCTTAGCAGCACAGGGAAATGGTCCAATTCACAGACTTGTCAAGGGAACATCCCTGTTCACCCCCAATGCCTCTGATCTGGTGGACTCACTAAAGACAAATGCTTTATTTGTAAATTATGTGTTGGTGTGCCCTTGACGATACATAAATAATAGTAAAAAAACAAGAACATTGTGCCGTCTGGTTGGCTTGATATAAGGAATAAGAATTGATTTATATTTTTTACTTTTGATACTTAAGTATATTTAAAACCAAATACTTTTAGACTTTTACTCACTCAAGTAGTATTTTACTGGGTGACTTTCACTTTTACTTGAGTCATTTTCTATTAAGGTATCTTTGCTTTTACTCAAGTATGACAATTGAGTACTTTTTCCACCACTGATAAAAGCCGCAAATAGCTAAATGAGAGAGCAGCAGTATGATTCACATCAATGCGCTATGTAGATATCAACAATAAGTTAAATCTATATCGCCGTAGACTACACCATAGCTGTCATCCTTACCTCCAAGCGTTTATTCAAATTGTATAATCTTTGGATGCCGACAGCAGTCGCACCAATGGAAGACATATAGCTTGGACTGTAGCCTACAAAATGCTATTGCTGTTCTTTTCCCGCGATCCATCAAACACATTTGGTGTGTCATCACAGTGGTCTCTGAGTTGTGGTCAGACTCGCTCAAGTGGAACCAATTTAAATGTGAGATTTTTTTCAATGCTGATTTGAATGTCATTGAGAAAACAGAGGAGTGTCAAACATTTTTTTTCGTAAACATCTTTTCTGAATTTAAAAGTAATGCTCGAATTAATCATCTAGTTTTTCAAAAGTATCTGTAATCTGATTACAATATTTTTGCTGGTAATGTAAAGGATTACAGTTGCCGTTTTTGTAATCTCTTACATGTAACATATTACATGTAATCCGTTACTCCTCAACCCTGAATATGGTTTGAAAAAAACCTTCAACTACTGAGCAATTTGGGAAGATTTGTTTTTCCAGGAGTGGTTTTCTCTTTGAAGATACAAGGAAGTTTGAGCATCTGTATAATCGTCGGCAAGGAAACGAGACGCTGCACAGCTTCCTAACATTGTACCGCAAAGGAAAATCTTGCGCAGGAGAGCATGCATACCTCTCACGTCCATCATGATTAGTTCGTCAAATAGTCAGAAACTGTTAATACTTTCCCGCGGAATGAAGTAACGCTATATAGTGACACAAGTTTGAAGTTTTAGTGACAAGGAATTGTCAGGATGAAACATGTCTGTCGAGGAGAATGTTCCCCCCTTTTAGGAGGATGACAGAGTAAAGTTGATAAAAACAAACGTTTTGTGGGATTTTGGAAGTGAGGCAGGAAACCTGGGAGAAGAAGTGTGTTACAGTCGAGGAAAGCCAGACCGCTCTGAAAGGTGTCTTCGAAAAGCAAAGTATTGTTTTTTACTCTACCATCGACTGGTGCTCCCCGAGGTAAGGCTGGCAGGTTACTCAGTCACTTTAGTACTTGAATGTGTTATTAGTGCTGTTAACACATTATTGTTTTGGGTCGATGAGCAAGGAGACTGTAAATAATAGTTTTACTTGACTATTTTTTTTTTTTTTACAGTGGAACGTTGTCATGGCTACTGCCTGTAATTTCTAACTATTTTGTAAATCAATCTTTAGGCCTTACCTGATTCTAAAGACAAATACTGTTATGTTCTCAAGAAGAGAGGTGTGTCCATAATTGAAAACTGCAGGAAACTTACTTTTTGGCTTGGTCTCCCAGCCTCTTCTTCCACAGATGTCATTCACTGTTGAACAGGTAATCAAGTGTTGTTGTTTTGACCCAGTCCCCAATCCATATTACAGTCAGTCAGTCCACTAAATGATTCTGACCTGAATTATGTTAAATAATTAAACAACCAGCGTGAAATAAGGTTAGACCTATATTGATAGATTAAAGGGAATATTTGTCACTGCTTGTTTATACCAAAGACCAATAAACATTGAGAGATTTGACCTTCTCTATTTGGTCAAGGTGACAAAATATCCACATGTAGTCATCATATTAAGATGTAGTCAATGACTACAGTACATGTGTGTTTATCCATAAGACCAAAGACATGAACCGATAGAGAAGGTCTACTTTTACTAATCTAGTTTGTCAAGGTGTGTGTGTGCCACTACTGTCCAACGAGAAGAACCATCAGACGTGGCCGCATTTGATGTCACAAGACCTAGTTGGTCACTCAGAGAATATGAGGAACAAGGTGTCCATGGTTAGGGGACAGTTCTTTGGGAAAACGATCCTCCCCATCCCAACCGCTACAGCCAGGATAGAGGGCTCTCAGAGGAACATCAGAACATAAGACACACTCTAAGGGGTCCTAATACGGGCTACATCCCAAATGGCACCCTATTCCCTAATAGCTCACTGGTTCAAAGTAGTGCACTATATATGGAAAAACGTGGTGCCATTTGGGGCAGCTGCTGCATTACTACAGTATTCAATGTCTTTGAGTGATTTTAGGGCATTTATCTTCTGAATCAGGCATGATAGCCATGACCGGACAGTGGTCCATGTCATTGAGTCTATGGTGATCAGCTGGACCCATCTGGTCTAGAAGATTTTGAAGGAGGATTCTGCTGAGCTGCTTCTGAAGGGTTTGAACCCAGAGCCCAGTGCTGAGCTGCTTCTGATGGATCTGAACCCAGGGCCTAGTGCTGAGCTGCTTCTGATGGATCTGAACCCAGGGCCTAGTGCTGAGCTGCTTCTAAAGGGTTTGAACCCAGGGCCTAGTGCTGAGCTGCTTCTGATGGATCTGAACCCAGGGCCTAGTGCTGAGCTGCTTATGATGGATCTGAAGCCAGGGCCTAGTGCTGAGCTGCTTCTGAAGGGTTTGAACCCAGGGCCTAGTGCTGAGCTGCTTCTGATGGATCTGAACCCAGAGCCTAGTGCTGAGCTGCTTCTGAAGGGTTTGAACCCAGAATCCAGGGCCCAGTGCTGAGCTGCTTCTGATGGATCTGAACCCAGGGCCTAGTGCTGAGCTGCTTCTGAAGGGTTTGAACCCAGAATCCAGGGCCCAGTGCTGAGCTGCTTCTGATGGATCTGAACCCAGGGCCTGGTGCTGAGCTTCTTCTGAAGGGTTTGAACCCAGAATCCAGGGCCCAGTGCTGAGCTGCTTCTGATGGATCTGAACCCAGGGCCTAGTGCTGAGCTGCTTCTGAAGGGTTTGAACCCAGAATCCAGGGCCCAGTGCAGAGCTACTTCTTAAGTCTTAACCCAGGGCCCAGTGCTGAGCTGCTTCTGAAGGGTTTGAACCAAGAATCCAGGGCCCAGTGCTGAGCTCAACTTCTGGACCTTCAGGAAATATCATATACTCATCATATCCCAGCAGGTACAGTGTCCCTCTTATGAGATGCCATATTTCAACATCCGCTCTCTGGACTTCTTTGTGGAGAACATGGCTGGGGGAGGACCTGGGTGGAGGCAGCAGGCTCCTCTGTTTGAGTCCCACATGGTGCTCTCCCCTCCTAGGCCCGTGGTGACCTTCATCCCCTCCCTGGAGAGAGAGGCTGGGTACGGCATGTATGAGCTGCTGGAGGGCCTGGTGGGGGATGTGTTTTAAGACGTCAGTCTGGGTGAAGAGGGTGGCAGAACACCTAGACATGGAGGGCTATCAGGTATCTAACTATCATCAGATTTCAGCTGTTAGGACTCGGCTTGGTTAGATAGATGTTTACTGGTCTGGTGGTGTCATGGTTCGGTTAGATAGATGTTTACTGGTCTGGTGGTGTCATGGTTCGGGCCCTATGCTGCTTCTAAAGGGTTTGAACCCAGGGCCTAGTGCTGAGCTGCTTCTGATGGATCTGAACCCAGGGCCTAGTGCTGAGCTGCTTATGATGGATCTGAACCCAGGGCCTAGTGCTGAGCTGCTTCTGATGGATCTGAACCCAGGGCCCAGTGCTGAGCTGCTTCTGAAGGGTTTGAACCCAGGGCCTAGTGCTGAGCTGCTTCTGATGGATCTGAGCCTAGTGCTGAGCTGCTTCTGACGGGTTTGAACCCAGGAAGAAACTGTTACACAAGCAGTCTCCCAATTTGAACATTTGACTACATTTTAGGACATTGTAAAGCTCTACAGAGACTAGGGTTGCAAAATTCCAGTAACTTTATTCAAAATTCTGTTTTTTTTCAGTAATCCGTTTTGGATGATTCCCGGTGTTCCTGTTTATTCTGGGAATTTTCCAACAGGGATTTCTGGGAAACCAGGGAATTTGGGGAGATCTACAGGAATGTTCCAACCCTAGTAGATATTTTAAAAGACTGCAATACTCAAATCTGTCACTAAATTAGGTGATTTCTAATTCAGTTTCTGCTTGATTTTCCAGATTGACTACTATGAAGCTGGTGGACGTTAGAGTGTTTGGGGGATGGTTCAGAGTAGATATCAAGTCATTCAAGATCAGTCTTCCGAATATCATTAAGAAGCGGAGCTGGATGTTCAAGGAACATCTTATGACATACGTCACTGACAGGTCCTCTGACAGAACGTCTTTTCATTTATCTAGCAGAATTCAATGTGTGCTCCTCCCAAGTGTGTGTTGTCAGGAGGGGTTGGGTTCAGCAGCAGAATAATTTCAATCACAACAGCAAACCAAAAAAACCTACATTGTTTATTGGTGGATTTCTGATCGGGAGAAAAACATTGTTTATTGGTGGAGCTATGATCAGGAGGAAAACATTGTTTATTGGTGGATCTATGATCAGGAGAAAAACATTGTTTATTGGTGGAGCTATGATCAGGAGAAAAACATTGTTTATTGGTGGAGCTATGATCAGGAGAAAACATTGCACACACTTCAGAGGCTATTTACTGTTTAAGACTTGACCTCTAATTTAGTCAGCACTATCTACTGTTTAAACATTACATCCATGGTTCCCCTACCCTCCCAGTCTGGATGAGCTGGAGCAGTTTGTGCGGGCCAAGACGATGGGCTGAGGCAGGCTGTGTGCCACGATCGTGGTGTCTTAGTGGAGGGGATGGGACACCTGCTGGCGGTCAGGGACAGACAGGCTGTTTGACCTGGATAACACCATAATATAACCCCAGACCTGTGGAAGCCCTCTCCTCTGTAGGATAACACCATAAAATAACCACAGACCTGTGGAAGCCCTCTCCTCTGTAGGATAACACCATAATATAACCCCAGAGCTGTGGAAGCCCTCTCCTCTGTAGGATAACACCATAATATAACCCCAGAGCTGTGGAAGCCCTCTCCTCTGTAGGATAACACCATAATATAACCCCAGACCTGTGGAAGCCCTCTCCTCTGTAGGATAACACCATAATATAACCACAGAGCTGTGGAAGCCCTCTCCTCTCTCTTCAGGATAACACCATAATATAACCCCAGACCTGTGGAAGCCCTCTCCTCTCTCTTTAGAATAACACCATAATATAACCACAGAGCTGTGGAAGCCCTCTCCTCTCTCTTTAGAATAACACCATAATATAACCACAGAGTTGTGGAAGCCCTCTCCTCTGTAGGATAACACCATAATATAACCCCAGACCTGTGGAAGCCCTCTCCTCTGTAGGATAACACCATAATATAACCCCAGAGTTGTGGAAGCCCTCTCCTCTGTAGGATAACACCATAATATAACCCCAGACCTGTGGAAGCCCTCTCCTCTGTAGGATAACACCATAATATAACCACAGAGCTGTGGAAGCCCTCTCCTCTCTCTTCAGGATAACACCATAATATAACCACAGATATGTTGAAGCACTCTCCTCTGTAGGATAACACCATAATATAACCACAGACCTGTGGAAGCCCTCTCCTCTGTAGGATAACACCATAATATAACCCCAGAGCTGTGGAAGCCCTCTCCTCTGTAGGATAACACCATAATATAACAACAGAGCTGTTGAAGCCCTCTCCTCTGTAGGATAACACCATAATATAACAACAGAGCTGTTGAAGCCCTCTCCTCTGTAGGATAACACCATAATATAACAACAGAGCTGTTGAAGCCCTCTCCTCTGTAGGATAACACCATAATATAACCACAGACCTGTGGAAGCCCTCTCCTCTGTGGGATAACACCATAATATAACCACAGAGCTGTGGAAGCCCTCTCCTCTCTCTTCAGGATAACACCATAATATAACCCCAGACCTGTGGAAGCCCTCTCCTCTCTCTTTAGAATAACACCATAATATAACCACAGAGTTGTGGAAGCCCTCTCCTCTGTAGGATAACACCATAATATAACCCCAGACCTGTGGAAGCCCTCTCCTCTGTAGGATAACACCATAATATAACCCCAGAGTTGTGGAAGCCCTCTCCTCTGTAGGATAACACCATAATATAACCCCAGACCTGTGGAAGCCCTCTCCTCTGTAGGATAACACCATAATATAACCACAGAGCTGTGGAAGCCCTCTCCTCTCTCTTCAGGATAACACCATAATATAACCACAGATATGTTGAAGCCCTCTCCTCTCTCTGTAGGATAACACCATAATATAACCCCAGACCTGTGGAAGCCCTCTCCTCTGTAGGATAACACCATAATATAACCCCAGACCTGTGGAAGCCCTCTCCTCTCTCTTCAGGATAACACCATAATATAACAACAGAGTTGTGGAAGCCCTCTCCTCTGTAGGATAACACCATAATATAACCACAGACCTGTGGAAACCCTCTCCTCTGTAGGATAACACGATAATATAACCCCAGAGCTGTGGAAGCCCTCTCCTCTCTCTTCAGGATAACACCATAATATAACCCCAGACCTGTGGAAGCCCTCTCCTCTCTCTTCAGGATAACACCATAATATAACCCCAGAGCTGTGGAAGCCCTCTCCTCTGTAGGATAACACCATAATATAACAACAGAGCTGTTGAAGCCCTCTCCTTTGTAGGATAACACCATAATATAACCCCAGACCTGTGGAAGCCCTCTCCTCTGTAGGATAACACCATAATATAACCCCAGAGCTGTGGAAGCCCTCTCCTCTCTCTTTAGGATAACACCATAATATAACAACAGAGCTGTGGAAGCCCTCTCCTCTGTAGGATAACACCATAATATAACCCCAGAGTTGTGGAAGCCCTCTCCTCTGTAGGATAACACCATAATATAACCCCAGACCTGTGGAAGCCCTCTCCTCTGTAGGATAACACCATAATATAACCCCAGACCTGTGGAAGCCCTCTCCTCTCTCTTCAGGATAACACCATAATATAACCCCAGACCTGTGGAAGCCCTCTCCTCTCTCTTTAGAATAACACCATAATATAACCACAGAGTTGTGGAAGCCCTCTCCTCTGTAGGATAACACCATAATATAACCCCAGACCTGTGGAAGCCCTCTCCTCTGTAGGATAACACCATAATATAACCCCAGAGTTGTGGAAGCCCTCTCCTCTGTAGGATAACACCATAATATAACCCCAGACCTGTGGAAGCCCTCTCCTCTGTAGGATAACACCATAATATAACCACAGAGCTGTGGAAGCCCTCTCCTCTCTCTTCAGGATAACACCATAATATAACCACAGATATGTTGAAGCACTCTCCTCTGTAGGATAACACCATAATATAACCACAGACCTGTGGAAGCCCTCTCCTCTGTAGGATAACACCATAATATAACCCCAGAGCTGTGGAAGCCCTCTCCTCTGTAGGATAACACCATAATATAACAACAGAGCTGTTGAAGCCCTCTCCTCTGTAGGATAACACCATAATATAACAACAGAGCTGTTGAAGCCCTCTCCTCTGTAGGATAACACCATAATATAACAACAGAGCTGTTGAAGCCCTCTCCTCTGTAGGATAACACCATAATATAACCACAGACCTGTGGAAGCCCTCTCCTCTGTGGGATAACACCATAATATAACCACAGAGCTGTGGAAGCCCTCTCCTCTCTCTTCAGGATAACACCATAATATAACCCCAGACCTGTGGAAGCCCTCTCCTCTCTCTTTAGAATAACACCATAATATAACCACAGAGTTGTGGAAGCCCTCTCCTCTGTAGGATAACACCATAATATAACCCCAGACCTGTGGAAGCCCTCTCCTCTGTAGGATAACACCATAATATAACCCCAGAGTTGTGGAAGCCCTCTCCTCTGTAGGATAACACCATAATATAACCCCAGACCTGTGGAAGCCCTCTCCTCTGTAGGATAACACCATAATATAACCACAGAGCTGTGGAAGCCCTCTCCTCTCTCTTCAGGATAACACCATAATATAACCACAGATATGTTGAAGCCCTCTCCTCTCTCTGTAGGATAACACCATAATATAACCCCAGACCTGTGGAAGCCCTCTCCTCTGTAGGATAACACCATAATATAACCCCAGACCTGTGGAAGCCCTCTCCTCTCTCTTCAGGATAACACCATAATATAACAACAGAGTTGTGGAAGCCCTCTCCTCTGTAGGATAACACCATAATATAACCACAGACCTGTGGAAACCCTCTCCTCTGTAGGATAACACGATAATATAACCCCAGAGCTGTGGAAGCCCTCTCCTCTCTCTTCAGGATAACACCATAATATAACCCCAGACCTGTGGAAGCCCTCTCCTCTCTCTTCAGGATAACACCATAATATAACCCCAGAGCTGTGGAAGCCCTCTCCTCTGTAGGATAACACCATAATATAACAACAGAGCTGTTGAAGCCCTCTCCTTTGTAGGATAACACCATAATATAACCCCAGACCTGTGGAAGCCCTCTCCTCTGTAGGATAACACCATAATATAACCCCAGAGCTGTGGAAGCCCTCTCCTCTCTCTTTAGGATAACACCATAATATAACAACAGAGCTGTGGAAGCCCTCTCCTCTGTAGGATAACACCATAATATAACCCCAGAGTTGTGGAAGCCCTCTCCTCTGTAGGATAACACCATAATATAACCCCAGACCTGTGGAAGCCCTCTCCTCTGTAGGATAACACCATAATATAACCCCAGACCTGTGGAAGCCCTCTCCTCTCTCTTCAGGATAACACCATAATATAACCCCAGACCTGTGGAAGCCCTCTCCTCTCTCTTTAGAATAACACCATAATATAACCACAGAGTTGTGGAAGCCCTCTCCTCTGTAGGATAACACCATAATATAACCCCAGACCTGTGGAAGCCCTCTCCTCTGTAGGATAACACCATAATATAACCCCAGAGTTGTGGAAGCCCTCTCCTCTGTAGGATAACACCATAATATAACCCCAGACCTGTGGAAGCCCTCTCCTCTGTAGGATAACACCATAATATAACCACAGAGCTGTGGAAGCCCTCTCCTCTCTCTTCAGGATAACACCATAATATAACCACAGATATGTTGAAGCACTCTCCTCTGTAGGATAACACCATAATATAACCACAGACCTGTGGAAGCCCTCTCCTCTGTAGGATAACACCATAATATAACCCCAGAGCTGTGGAAGCCCTCTCCTCTGTAGGATAACACCATAATATAACAACAGAGCTGTTGAAGCCCTCTCCTCTGTAGGATAACACCATAATATAACAACAGAGCTGTTGAAGCCCTCTCCTCTGTAGGATAACACCATAATATAACAACAGAGCTGTTGAAGCCCTCTCCTCTGTAGGATAACACCATAATATAACCACAGACCTGTGGAAGCCCTCTCCTCTGTGGGATAACACCATAATATAACCACAGAGCTGTGGAAGCCCTCTCCTCTCTCTTCAGGATAACACCATAATATAACCCCAGACCTGTGGAAGCCCTCTCCTCTCTCTTTAGAATAACACCATAATATAACCACAGAGTTGTGGAAGCCCTCTCCTCTGTAGGATAACACCATAATATAACCCCAGACCTGTGGAAGCCCTCTCCTCTGTAGGATAACACCATAATATAACCCCAGAGTTGTGGAAGCCCTCTCCTCTGTAGGATAACACCATAATATAACCCCAGACCTGTGGAAGCCCTCTCCTCTGTAGGATAACACCATAATATAACCACAGAGCTGTGGAAGCCCTCTCCTCTCTCTTCAGGATAACACCATAATATAACCACAGATATGTTGAAGCCCTCTCCTCTCTCTGTAGGATAACACCATAATATAACCCCAGACCTGTGGAAGCCCTCTCCTCTGTAGGATAACACCATAATATAACCCCAGACCTGTGGAAGCCCTCTCCTCTCTCTTCAGGATAACACCATAATATAACAACAGAGTTGTGGAAGCCCTCTCCTCTGTAGGATAACACCATAATATAACCACAGACCTGTGGAAACCCTCTCCTCTGTAGGATAACACGATAATATAACCCCAGAGCTGTGGAAGCCCTCTCCTCTCTCTTCAGGATAACACCATAATATAACCCCAGACCTGTGGAAGCCCTCTCCTCTCTCTTCAGGATAACACCATAATATAACCCCAGAGCTGTGGAAGCCCTCTCCTCTGTAGGATAACACCATAATATAACAACAGAGCTGTTGAAGCCCTCTCCTTTGTAGGATAACACCATAATATAACCCCAGACCTGTGGAAGCCCTCTCCTCTGTAGGATAACACCATAATATAACCCCAGAGCTGTGGAAGCCCTCTCCTCTCTCTTTAGGATAACACCATAATATAACAACAGAGCTGTGGAAGCCCTCTCCTCTGTAGGATAACACCATAATATAACCCCAGAGTTGTGGAAGCCCTCTCCTCTGTAGGATAACACCATAATATAACCCCAGACCTGTGGAAGCCCTCTCCTCTGTAGGATAACACCATAATATAACCCCAGACCTGTGGAAGCCCTCTCCTCTCTCTTCAGGATAACACCATAATATAACCCCAGACCTGTGGAAGCCCTCTCCTCTGTAGGATAACACCATAATATAACCCCAGAGCTGTGGAAGCCCTCTCCTCTCTCTTCAGGATAACACCATAATATAACCCCAGACCTGTGGAAGCCCTCTCCTCTCTCTTCAGGATAACACCATAATATAACCCCAGAGCTGTGGAAGCCCTCTCCTCTGTAGGATAACACCATAATATAACCCCAGACCTGTGGAAGCCCTCTCCTCTCTCTTTAGGATAACACCATAATATAACCCCAGAGTTGTGGAAGCCCTCTCCTCTGTAGGATAACACCATAATATAACCCCACAGTTTTGGAAGCCCTCTCCTCTGTAGGATAACACCATAATATAACCCCAGAGCTGTGGAAGCCCTCTCCTCTGTAGGATAACACCATAATATAACAACAGAGCTGTTGAAGCCCTCTCCTCTCTCTTCAGGATAACACCATAATATAACCCCAGACCTGTGGAAGCCCTCTCCTCTGTAGGATAACACCATAATATAACCCCAGACCTGTGGAAGCCCTCTCCTCTGTAGGATAACACCATAATATAACAACAGAGCTGTTGAAGCCCTCTCCTCTCTCTTCAGGATAACACCATAATATAACAACAGAGCTGTTGAAGCCCTCTCCTCTCTCTTTAGGATAACACCATAATATAACAACAGAGCTGTTGAAGCCCTCTCCTCTCTCTTTAGGATAACACCATAATATAACCCCAGAGCTGTGGAAGCCCTCTCCTCTCTCTTTAGGATAACACCATAACATAACCACAGAGTTGTGGAAGCCCTCTCCTCTCTCTTCAGGATAACACCAGTGTGTCCCTGGTAACTTCAAAATGGTCCCATTAAGGCTCCCCATTCATTCACTTGTGTATATTTATCTATGCAGTGCAGTGTGGAGGTCTGGACAATGACCAAGTGGAGGGAGATAAACATGGACCAGATGGGCGCAGAGCTCAGGAGGTTTGTCAAGGTGACATCATCTACCTACCTAACGCCTCAACACACACACACACATACACATATCACCCTCCCCATCTCTTCTGCAGTATATTCTGTCATTATACCCTATGTGTTAGCAAAGAACTAGATGCCTTAGTGTTGAACCTATCAGTTAGACGTCATCACTATCTACCCTCTGTTTGTGTAGGACATCTGTGAACTGTACAAAGAGGCCTGTGTGAGGGACGTGTATCGTGGGTTAGATCTCTATGTGTAGAACCTGTTGACATCACTGTGGGCTGTCAGTGAGCTGCAGAACCAGGCCATACGGCAACGCAACAGGGCTCAACTCGCCATCACCGCCAAGGTGACAGAGGGAACTAGCACTGATCTGACAAGAGATTCAATAGATATGTGTCCCAAATTACACCCTATTTCCAATCACTTTATAGTGCACTACTTTTGATTCAGGCCTATAGGGGTCTAGGCAAAAGTAGTGCACTATAAATGGAAAAGGGTGCCATTTGGGATACAGCCTAGGATAGATCCATGCATCCCAATTAGAGGTCGACCGATTATGATTTTTCAACGCCGAAACCAAGTATTGGAGGACCAAAAAAAAGCCTTTCTTTTTTTAATCCTTTTTTTTACATTTGATTTATTTATTTGTAATAATGACAATTACAACAATACTGAATGAACACTTATTTTAACTTAATATAATACATCAATAAAAATCCATTTAGCCTCAAATAAATAATGAAATATGTTCAATTTGGTTTAAATAATGCAAAAACAAAGTGTTGGAGAAGAAAGTAAAAGTGCAATATGTGCCATGTGAAAAAGCTAACGTTTAAGTTCCTTGCTCAGAACATGAGAACATATGAAAGCTGGTGGTTCCTTTTAACATGAGACTTCAATATACCAAGGTAAGTGGTTTTAGGTTGTAGTTATAGTATGTCTAGGACTATTTCTCTCTATACCATTTGTATTTCATATACCTTTGTCTATTGGATGTTCTTTATAGGCACTTTAGTATTGCCAGTGTAACAGTATAGCTTCCGTCCCTCTCCTCGCCCCTACCTGGGCTCGAACCAGAAACACATCGACAACAGCCACCCTCAAAGCAGCGCTACCCATGCAGAGCAAGGGGAACAAGTACTCCAAGTCTCAGAGCGAGTGACATTTGAAACTCTATTAGCGCGCACCCCGCTAACTAGCTAGCCATTTCACATTGGTTACACCAGCCTAATCTCGGGAGTTGATAGGCTTGAAGTCATAAACAGCTCAATGCTTGAAGAGCTGCTGGCAAAACACACAAAAGTGCTGTTTGAATGAATGCTTACGAGCCTGCTGGTGCCTACCACCGCTCAGTCAGACTGCTCTATCAAATATCAAATCATAGAATTAACTACAACATAATAACACACGCAAATACGAGCCTTTGGTCATTAATATGGTCGAATCCGGAAACTATCATTTCGAAAACAAAACGTTTATTATTTCAGTGAAATACGGAACTGTTCCGTATTTTATCTAACGGGTGGCATCCATAAGTCTAAATATTTCTGTTACATTGCACAACCTTCAATGTTATGTCATAATTACGTAGAATTCTGGGGAATTAGTTGGCAACGAGCCAGGCTGCCCAGACTGTTGCATATACCCTGACTCTGCGTGCAGTGAACGCAAGAGAAGTGACACAATTTCACCTGGTTAATATTGCCTGCTAACCTGTATTTCTTTTAGCTAAATATGCAGGTTTAAAAATATATACTTCTGTGTATTGATTTTAAGAAAGGTATTGGTGTTTATGGTTAGGTACAGTCGTGTAACGATTGTGCTTTTTTCGCAAATGCGCTTTTGTTAAACCATCCCCCAGCATTACATTTCAACATCAATGCAACGCAGAACACGCTAGATAAACTAGTAATATGAGAGGTGACTGTACCATTCCCTTAAGGAAAAGCACGTTTAGTCAATCTGCTTTCTCTGCGAGAGCTTCCCATATCTGGAATACACTGCCATCAGACACACATACAGTGGGGCAAAAAAGTATTTAGTCAGCCACCAATTGTGCAAGTTCTCCCACTTAAAAAGATGAGAGAGAGGCCTGTAATTTTCATCATAGGTACACTTCAACTATGACAGACAAAATGAGAATAAAAATCCAGAAAATCACATTGTAGGATTTTTTATGAATTTATTTGCAAATTATGGTGGAAAATAAGTATTTGGTCACCTACAAACAAGCAAGATTTCTGGCTCTCACAGACCTGTAACTTCTTCTTTAAGAGGCTCCTCTGTCCTCCACTCGTTACCTGTATTAATGGCACCTGTTTGAACTTGTTATCAGTATAAAAGACACCTGTCCACAACTTCAAACAGTCACACTCCAAACTCCACTATGGCCAAGACCAAAGAGCTGTCAAAGGACACCAGAAAGTAAATTGTAGACTTGGTTTGAAGAAATCAACTGTGGGAGCAATTATTAGGAAATGGAAGACATACAAGACCACTGATAATCTCCCTCGATCTGGGGCTCCACGAAAGATCTCACCCCGTGGGGTCAAAATGATCACAAGAACGGTGAGCAAAAATCCCAGAACGACACGGGGGGACCTAGTGAATGACCTGCAGAGAGCTGGGACCAAAGTAACAAAGCCTACCATCAGTAACACACTACGCCGCCAGGGACTCAAATCCTGCAGTGCCAGACATGTCCCCCTGCTTAAGCCAGTACACGTCCAGGCCCGTCTGAAGTTTGCTAGAGAGCATTTGGATGATCCAGAAGAAGATTGGGAGAATGTCATATGGTCAGATGAAACCAAAATTTAACTTTTTGGTAAAAACTCAACTCGTCATGTTTGGAGGACAAAGAATGCTGAGTTGCATCCAAAGAACACCATACCTACTGTGAAGCATGGGGGTGGAAACATGCTTTGGGGCTGTTTTTCGCCAAAAGATCCCCCGCTCTCTCCGCTTCTCACCGCTTTCCTTCCATTGAAATGAATGAGAAGCGGTGTTTTACCGCGTGGCAACCTGTGCTAGTGTATCATGCTCGTGTGCCCGTATATCACTAGTGCGTGCAGTAGCCTCTGCAGCAGCAGCCTCCCCCAGGTCCTAGTGCCCGCTCTTAAATGAAAACAAAAGATATCACAGAGAAAATATATTGACGGATATATGTATTTATTTAGGGGGGGCTAATGAATATTTTAGGCCTAGCAACGTCCCTGCAATACTCTGTGTAGTTAATAGACTACAGTACCCTACAATATACAATACTCTGTATATTTAATCAACTACAGTACCCTACAGTTACAATACTCTGTCTATGTAATCAAGCACAGTACCCCACGGTATACAATACTCTGTTTATTTTATAAACTACAGTACCCTGCGGTATACAATACTCTGTGTATTTAATAAACTACAGTACCCTACAGTAAACAGTACTCAGTGTATTTCTTTCTCTGCAGGAGTTGATGTTGGACAGCGCCAAAACAATAAATCCCCATCTGTTTGAGAAACTAGAAGATGTTCAGAAAAGGTTCACATGGTCAATCACTTTGAAGATATAAATGTTTTTTGTAGCCTTTATCCGTCTACGAGGACCGCCCCCAGGATACAGTGGTTGTTAGACTACTCAGGCCAGGTAGCTCTCGCTGGCTCTCAGGTCTGGTTAAGATCCAATATTGTAAACACAAAACATTTTTTGTTAGAGCTCAAAAAAGAATGTACAGGTGCATTAACCATTTTTAATGGCTGTCAAATTTGAAATGATGGAAGTTGCAGGCCTCAATCTTCCTCTGCTAGAAGACACAGACCCAGTAGTTATCATACCTTTCCATCCCATTATTACCTCCCAGAGGTATTATATTCTCCATCAGTCTATGCACCTGTAGTGGGGGTGGGGACAGGGACAGGTGGAGGTGTTGAATGTAGCTGTCAGTCAGAAACATGGACACCTGCTCTGTTATCTCCTTTCATAGAGAGCTGCTGAACTGACCAAGTCTGAGCCCCAAATACCACTCTGTTCACTATGGCTATAGGGCCTCATATGGCTTGGGTAGTAGTGCACTAGTGTACATAGGGAATCGGGTGTGGTTTGGGACTGTAGAGTGTGTCTGTAGAGTCGTGTTGGGAGGCTGAGGGAGGCTCTACAGACACACTCTACAGTCCCAAATCACACCCGATTCCCTATGTACACTAGTGCACTACTACCCAAGGCACATGAGGCCCTATAGCCTATATCAGTGTTGTCACTGTTGTCAGCAGTATGTGGTTAAGGTTAGCACGTCCTTGGCCGTGATGGGCTGTTTGAATAATCTCCCCCTTCTGCATCCCAAATGGCAACCTATTTCCTGTATAGTGCACTACTTTTTACCAGGGCTTCCATAAGGCTCTGGTCTAAAGTAGATCACTATAGGGGATAGTGTGCCATTTGAGAAGCAGCCCCTGCTCCTCTTCAACCTACAGACCCACTGCTGATTAGATCTCCTGACATACTAGACTGGTGATGAATGCAAGCTGCTGTCCCTTGGTGTTTTACACCAGTTGGTCAAATTTTTGTTTGTTTACTTTTCTTGTGGAGACTTCTGGTTCCCCATAAGTATAGTACACACACACACACACACACACACACAGACAGACTCCCTCACCCTTCAAGTCAAACACTCTGATGAATGAGGTGTGTTCTTATTTTACTGGTATTCTACTCCAGAGGTGAAATGACCTTCCTTTGTGAAAGCGGTGTACTTACTGCCTGATGAAAATGTCAATTTAAACATCTATCCATCCATTAGTTTATCCATTTATTTTGTAGATATATTTTTCTTAATCATTTTCCTCTACCACCCCTCCCCTAACTGGAGTAAACTAACGGACAACAATTAGGTTTCTACTTCCAGGTTATACATACTGTATACATTTTACAGACACGGTGTATTTTCCAGTAGTTCTCTTTGGTGTGTTTTTAGCTACACTCAACCCCTCCCATCTCTCTCTGAAGACCATCCAGTTTTGTCTTTTGCCATATATTTTTCCAATGTGCTGTTTTTCAAAAGCTCTGAACCTTTCTATTCTCATAGTTTCTACAGATTGTACTTTTTTGTTGTGTTTTGCTAAGGGGTATTACTATATTATTGATCAATTGACTGTGACTTTTCAAATCACCCATCAGTGCTATTTGCAGAGTTATCTCCAGGTAAATGTTGCAATTCTTCAGCCATTCCTGAACCTTCTACCAAAAACAAGCTACATATGGACAGTATCAAAATAAATGATCTAATGATTCTGTCTCTTCGCAGCAAACTTGCAGAGCTGAGATGGTTGTAGTCCCCATATATATATATATATATATATATATATATATATATATATATATATATATATATATAACATATTGTTTCCAAGAATTTTGTATAGTAATTTACATTGAAAAACTCAAAGATTTGAATCCAGCTGTCACGTTCTGACCTTTATTTCCTTTGTTTTGTCTTTATTTAGTATGGTCAGGGTGTGAGTTGGGGTGGGCAGTCTGTGTGTTTTTCTATGTTGGGGTTTTGAGTTCAGCCGAGTATGGTTCTCAATCAGAGGCAGGTGTCGTTAGTTTTCTCTGATTGAGAATCATACTTAGGTAGCCTGGGTTTCACTTTTGAGTTGTGGGTGTTTGTTTCCGTGTGAGTGTTTGTTGCCACACGGTACTGTTTCGGTTTCGTTCACGTTTATTGTTTTGTAGTGTTCAGTTTATGTCTTTAAATAAACATTATGGACACTTACCACGCTGCGCATTGGTCCTCCGATCCTTCTCGCTTCTCCTCTTCAGAAGAGGAGGAGGAATGCCGTTACACCAGCTTTGTTTTGTGTATCAGTTCATAAACCATGTGCCATTGAATTGGTACACCAAAAATCTCCTCAACTATTTTGCAGTCTATATGGCACAGCTGTACATTTTTGGTCTTTACATTAAATGGGTATATGTTTTTATTCATCACAATTTTCTTTAGACAATTTTGGTCTTTAATGCAGGGCCAACAGACAAGTTACTTACTTGCTCCCCCTTCCACTTACCTCTTCCATTTTTGTGGTAATGCTGCAATTAGATGTCATTTTGAATAAAGTAGACATTTCCATATATTTTAGCTGCATGTGTGACATAAATCCACCAGTCCTATTTATGATATAATTTACAAAGATTATACCGTAAAAAAAGAAATGTTGTCCAAAAATATTGTATTTTTTAAAATCAATGAGTATATTTGCGTTGAACCATAGTATTTGTTGTAATATATGTTCTGTCTTTTCTGGTGGATTAAAGTGAAATTGCAACCAACTCTCTATTTCTTGTTTTTAAAACACCGATATTCTGGAGATTGTTTCATTTTCAAATAACTGAAAGTGTGCGGTTGTAATGTGAATAAAGGGGAAAAGGCCGTTCTTGAACATGGGGTGAGACATTCTTACTAATCTGCTAGAGAACCCGTTTGGATTTAAGTATAACTTTTGTATGACTGAAGCCTTTAGTGAGAGGTCTAATTCTTTAATATTTAATCATTTCTGCCCTGCGAACTCATAATCATTATATAAATAGGCCTGTTTCATTTTGTCTGGCTTTTCCGTTCCAAATCAAATTGAATGTGTTTTTACAGGTGACCAACGGGCAGGCTTTCTACTGGCTGTCTCAGCTGAGGCATCGCTGGGACAAGCAGCAGAGACACTGCCTGGTTAACATCTGTGATGTTCAGTTCTTCTACTCCTACCAATACCTGGGGAACACCCCTCGTCTGGTCATCACCCCCTCATTGACCGGTCAGTACCTCAACCTAACCCTATGTTCATGTCCAGTTCAACCCTAGCCTCAACCACAGCCCTAATCCTCAACCCTAAATCTAACCCAGTCAAGTCATCAGTCCCCTCACAGACTGGTCCATAACTCTCCCCCTAAATCTAACCCAGTCAAGTCATCAGTCCCCTCACAGACTGGTCCATAACTCTCCCCCTAAATCTAACCCAGTCAAGTCATCAGTCCCCTCACAGACTGGTCCATAACTCTCCCCCTAAATCTAACCCAGTCAAGTCATCAGTCCCCTCACAGACTAGTCCATAACTCTCCCCTAAATCTGTACTGTCATCTCTTAGCTTATTTTGTTCATCTTGTCATTAGGTTTATTTCATGTTTACAACTGTGTTGCTATCAATGCTGATTAGAATACCAAATATTATCTCATTGTACTTTTATTTTGTGTCCTAAAGAATATAATTATTCAGTAGTCAGGAATAGAGAGCTGTGATTAATGACCACTTTGTTGTTCTCAGTGTGTGATGTTGTTGTTGTTGTTGTTTTGGTCATGTGTAGGTGCTACATCACTCTGACCCAGTCTCTCCACCTGACTAAGAGTGGGACCACCAAGGACCACTACAACACTCCAATCCACTATTACAACACTCCAATCCACTATTACAACACACCAATCCACTATTACAACACACCAATCCACTATTACAACACACCAATCCACCACTACAACACACCAATCCACTATTACAACACACCAATCCACTATTACAACACACCAATCCACCACTACAACACACCAATCCACTATTACAACACACCAATCCACTATTACAACACACCAATCCACTATTACAACACACCAATCCACTATTACAACACACCAATCCACCACTACAACACACCAATCCACCACTACAACACACCAATCCACCACTACAACACACCAATCCACTATTACAACACTCCAATCCACTATTACAACACACCAATCCACCACTACAACACACCAATCCACTATTACAACACACCAATCCACTATTACAACACACCAATCCACTATTACAACACACCAATCCACTATTACAACACACCAATCCACTATTACAACACACCAATCCACCATTACAACACTCCAATCCACCACTACAACACACCAATCCACCACTACAACACACCAATCCACTATTACAACACTCAAATTCACTATTACAACACTCAAATCCACTATTACAACACACCAATCCACTATTACAACACACCAATCCACCACTACAACACTCAAATTCACTATTACAACACTCAAATCCACTATTACAACACACCAATCCACCACTACAACACACCAATCCACTATTACAACACACCAATCCACCATTACAACACACCAATCCACCATTACAACACTCCAATCCACCACTACAACACACCAATCCACCACTACAACACACCAATCCACTATTACAACACACCAATCCACCACTACAACACGCCAATCCACCACTACAACACACCAATCCACCATTACAACACACCAATCCACCATTACAACACACCAATCCACTATTACAACACACCAATCCACCACTACAACACTCAAATTCACTATTACAACACTCAAATTCACTATTACAACACTCAAATCCACTATTACAACACACCAATCCACTATTACAACACACCAATCCACCACTACAACACTCAAATTCACTATTACAACACTCAAATCCACTATTACAACACACCAATCCACCACTACAACACACCAATCCACTATTACAACACACCAATCCACCACTACAACACTCAAATTCACTATTACAACACTCAAATCCACTATTACAACACACCAATCCACCACTACAACACACCAATCCACTATTACAACACACCAATCCACCATTACAACACTCCAATCCACCACTACAACACACCAATCCACCACTACAACACACCAATCCACTATTACAACACACCAATCCACCACTACAACACACCAATCCACCACTACAACACACCAATCCACCATTACAACACACCAATCCACCATTACAACACACCAATCCACTATTACAACACACCAATCCACCACTACAACACTCAAATTCACTATTACAACACTCAAATCCACTATTACAACACACCAATCCACCACTACAACACACCAATCCACTATTACAACACACCAATCCACCATTACAACACACCAATCCACCACTACAACACACCAATCCACCACTACAACACACCAATCCACTATTACAACACACCAATCCACCACTACAACACACCAATCCACCACTACAACACACCAATCCACCACTACAACACACCAATCCACCATTACAACACACCAATCCACTATTACAACACACCAATCCACCACTACAACACACCAATCCACCATTACAACACACCAATCCACTATTACAACACACCAATCCACTATTACAACACTCCAATCCACCACTACAACACACCAATCCACCATTACAACACACCAATCCACCATTACAACACACCAATCCACTATTACAACACACCAATCCACCACTACAACACACCAATCCACTATTACAACACACCAATCCACTATTACAACACTCCAATCCACCACTACAACACACCAATCCACTATTACAACACACCAATCCACTAGTCTTTCTCTGTAGTCTCTCTCTGTTGTCTCTCTGTAGCCTCTGTAGATTCTCTGTAGCCTCTCTCTGTAGTCTCTCTCTGTTGTCTCTCTGTAGCCTCTCTGTTGTCTCTCTGTAGACTCTCTCTGTTGTCTCTCTGTAGTCTCTCTCTGTAGTCTCTCTGTTGTCTCTGTAGATTATCTGTATCCTCTCTGTTGTCTCTCTGTAGCCTCTCTATTGTCTCTCTGTTGTCTCTCTGTATCATGTAATTAACTAGCAGCACAGCCAGAGTTCTGGAAAACCTCCCGGTTACAGTTGATGTTTTTATTGTAGCCTACATGGGAATAATATCTTTCTGTTGCAGCTTTACCTTCCTGTTGCAGCTTTACCTTCCTGTTGCAGCTTTACCTTCCTGTTGCAGCTTTACCTTCCTGTTGCAGCTTTACCTTCCTGTTGCAGCTTTACCTTCCTGTTGCAGCTTTACCTTCCTGTTGCAACCTTACCTTCCTGTTGCAGCTTTACCTTCCTGTTGCAACCTTACCTTCCTGTTGCAACTTTACCTTCCTGTTGCAACTTTACCTTCCTGTTGCAACTTTACCTTCCTGTTGCAACCTTACCTTCCTGTTGCAACTTTACCTTCCTGTTGCAACTTTACCTTCCTGTTGCAACTTTACCTTCCTGTTGCAACTTTACCTTCCTGTTGCAACTTTACCTTCCTGTTGCAGCTTTACCTTCCTGTTGCAGCTTTACCTTCCTGTTGCAGCTTTACCTTCCTGTTGCAACTTTACCTTCCTGTTGCAACTTTACCTTCCTGTTGCAGCTTTACCTTCTTGTTGCAGCTTTACCTTCCTGTTGCAGCTTTACCTTCCTGTTGCAGCTTTACCTTCCTGTTGCAGCTTTACCTTCCTGTTGCAACTTTACCTTCCTGTTGCAGCTTTACCTTCCTGTTGCAACTTTACCTTCCTGTTACAACTTTTCAAAGAACATCGGAATACACGTTTCAGTGAGAAAGACACCATTCTTTGAAAAACAATGACAAGAAATGAACAATGCGGCCGTATTAAAAATGTCTGAACGCATCAGCGAGCATGAGAGGGTAAAGCCACACATCATGAGGTCATAGTGGGGGTCCCTAGCTAGGACGGAACAAAGCCCTGCCACTGTGTCTGATTACCATCTAGCACACCGCATAGCAGAGGGTGTGGGTGTAAAAGCACAGACTCTAGACTCTCAACCCACGCTCTATTGCCTCCTCCCAGTCCTCCTGCCCACAGCTGCCTGCCTGCTGCCTGCCGCCTCTGGCTGAGCTGTAATTAGCAGGGTTTTGTTCCCACCTAACGACGCTATTATCCCCGAACAGTGGCGGTGTACACGGGAGACATAAGACATTATCAATTATGAACAACTCACTGACTTGGTGTCGGTCAATACATGGCTTTCAAAGTGAGTGATATAACCGTGCTGTAACCATTTCTGTGTTCACACTTCACTCTTTTCTCAGTTGTTTTCTACGGCTGCTGTACTGTAGGCTGCTCTGGTGCACACGGCTGAGACGGCGCATCTGAGGTACTTTATGGATCTGTTGCTGGAGAGGGGCCAACCCCTGATGCTGGTGGGGAATGCAGGCGTGGAGAATACTTCTCTGGTCAGGAATCAGGTAGACCACCTGACAAATATCGACATGACCACTGAAGTACCCCTCAACTACTACTGCACCTCCCTCATGCTGCAGAGTGAGTGACACAACATTGGGTTATTTTTTGACTTAAGCCCTTGGCTCCTATTAGGAGCATAGGCCATTGACGAATGTCCTCCATCTCACTCAGTTCTGGTCAAGTTCTTCCAGTGTTGAAGCTGTGCTTTAAGGCAACAGGCTGTGATGAAAAAATGCTTCACGTCTAAGATATGCAGTTGTAAGATCCAGATCTCCAATCAGAACAGAACAGCAGCACCATCTGCTGGTGTTACGAGGAGAACGAGTAGAGATGGTGAGGTGACAAAGAAAAGTTATCTGTACCGTCCAGCAGTGTTTCCCAACCCTGGTCATCCAGTAACTCCAACACTACACAGTTTTGTTGTAGCCCTTGACAAACGCACCTCATTCAACTCATTGAGGGCTTAATGATTAGTTGACAAGTTGAATCAGGGGTGCTTGTCCAGAATGACAATTAAAACATGTACTGTTGGGGGTACCTGAGGACCAGGGTTGGGGAACACTGCCATTTAGGCCAGGGGTATTCACTGCTTACCCTACGAGATCCAGAGCCTGCAGGTTTTCTGTTCTACCTGATAATTAATTGCACTCACCTGGTGTCCCAGGTCTAAATCAGTCCCTGATGAGAGAGGAACAATGAAAAACTGCAGTGGAATTGGCTTCGAGGTCCAGAGTTGAGTTTGAGGGGTATAGGCCAGTACTAGTTTGATCATTTAACAATTCCACTTGTTTATCTTCTAAAAGGGCCAACAGGAAACACTTTGGTTGTTGGTGATCTAACAGTACTTATCAAAATATAGTTTATCAGTGACTTGGGGTGGTTCAGTACTGTTCAGTACAGTAACTGTGATGTCTGATATGAGCAAGGTGTTTTGGTAACTGTGATGTCTGATGTGACTAGGGAGTTCTGGTAACTGATGTGACCAGGGGGTTTTGGTAACTGTGATATCTGATGTGACTAGGGAGTTCTGGTAACTGATGTGACCAGGGGGTTTTGGTAACTGTGATGTCTGATGTGACATGGGAGTTCTGGTAACTGATGTGACCAGGGTGTTTTGGTAACTGTGATGTCTGATGTGACATGGGAGTTCTGGTAACTGATGTGACCAGCGTGTTTTGGTAACTGTGATATCTGATGTGACTAGGGAGTTCTGGTAACTGATGTGACCAGGGTGTTTTGGTAACTGTGATATCTGATGTGACATGGGAGTTCTGGTAACTGATGTGACCAGGGTGTTTTGGTAACTCTGATGTCTGATGGGACTAGGGAGTTCTGGTAACCGATGTGACCAGGGTGTTTTGGTAACTGTGATGTCTGATGTGACTAGGGAGTTCTGGTAACTGATGTAACTAGGGAGTTCTGGTAACTGATGTGACCAGGGTGTTTTGGTAACTGTGATGTCTGATGTGACAGGTCTGTGAGAGCCAGAAATCTTGCTTGTTTGTAGGTGACCAAATACTTATTTTCCACCATAATTTGCAAATAAATTCATTAAAAATCCTACAATGTGGTTTTCTGGATTTTTTCCCCCTCATTTTGTCTGTCATAGTTGAAGTGTACCTATGATGAAAATTACAGGCCTCTCTCTCATCTTTTTAAGTGGGAGAACTTGCACAATTGGTGGCTGACTAAATACTTTTTTGCCCCACTGTATGCTCTCTCTAATTCTCCCGTCTCCCTCCCTCCCTCTGATCACACAGTCGAGAAGCCCTGCACACTGTAATGCCTCTTATACCCTCTTTGATTGTAAGATCAGAATGAAATGTTGCACTTCCATTTTATCAGAAGTGTGATTTGTGTTGTGTTAGTTTTGTATAATCAAGCTGTTGCCCCTCTCTTTACCTACTGCAGGTACGACAGGCAGAAGATAACCCTAAATCCACCACTGTCAGTATGTTGCCTGTATGAAACCTACTTCTGGGAGCTTCACCATCAACCCTGGACTACAGGTACTGACCAGGACTAGCTCAACTCCACTGGTATATTCCAACTTAGACTCCAGGTACTGACTAGGAATGCCTAGACTCCAGGTACTAACTAGGAATGCTAGACTCCAGGTACTGAGTAGGAATGCCTAGACTGACTAGGAATGCCTAGACTCCAGGTACTGAATAGGAATTGTAGTCTACAGGTACTGAGTAAGAATGCTAGACTCCAGGTACTGACTAGGAATGCTGGACTCCATGTACTTACTAGGAATGCTAGACTCCAGGTACTGACTAGGAATGCTAGACTCCAGGTACTGACTAGGAATGCTAGACTCCAGGTACTGACAAGGAATGCTAGACTCCAGGTACTGACTAGGAATGCTAGACTCCAGGTACTGACTAGGAATGCTAGACTCCGGGTACTGACTAGGAATGCTGGACTCCAGGTACTGACTAGGAATGCTAGACTCCAGGTACTGACTAGGAATGCTAGACTCCAGGTACTGACTAGGAATGCTAGACTCCAGGTACTGACTAGGAATGCTAGACTCCAGGTACTGAGTAAGAATGCTAGACTCCAGGTACTGAGTAAGAATGCTAGACTCCAGGTAGTGACTAGGAATGCTAGACTCCAGGTACTGACTAGGAATGCTAGACTCCAGGTACTGACTAGGAATGCTAGACTCCAGGTACTGACTAGGAATGCTAGACTCCAGGTACTGACTAGGAATGCTAGACTCCAGGTAGTGACTAGGAATGCTAGACTCCAGGTACTGACTAGGAATGCTAGACTCCAGGTACTGAGTAGGAATGCCTAGACTCCAGGTACTGATTGGGAAGGCCTAATAGCTAGCTACCTTTGTTTGCCTGTTCTTTAGCTAGCTAGCTTTCAGCTGACAGGTGTTAGCTAGCTACAGAGACTACTGGACAAGCAAGCTAACGTTAGCTAGGTAATGCTAGGTAATGCATGTATTGATTAACCTCAGTTTGAATACCACCATACAGTTAGCTGTGTGATTTAACATTGATTTAAGGTTAGGGTTAGATTTAACATGTTACTGCAGTGGGCTAAATCAGGTGTTTCTTGGCAGTCTTCAACAAATCTACTTTGAAACAAAAGTATACACCTCACATACTGTATGGGCTTTAAATAAAAAAAGACACCTGTACCATGTCAGTTATAGAGGTGAAATGTCTTCCATTTTGAGTTTGCATCCCAATATTACACTTTATATACATAACGGAGGGCTGAAATATAACAAAACCGTTTGACATAAAAACAATGGATTTTTTTGTGGTTGATTTTTTATAATGTTTTATTTTCATAATTATGAAAAATATGAATAACATTCCACCCATAAGACCACTAGAGGGTTATTTGGTCATTTGACTGCAGGAAAGGGTTTTAACAACACTGCTAACCGAACCTTAAATTGAGACCAAAAAGCTCATTTTTACTTTCATGATTTTTTTAAATAGACAATTCTGACTTTGCAGCAGGCCTATCTAAGGGGAAATCGCTCAGTTCTGCCTCCAGGACAAGACTCATGACAATAAATGTCAACCGGCTCTGATTACAGCTCTACACAATCAGATATACCTTAAAGCAGTCAGGTATGTATTCACCCCACCACTGTTCCTCCTGACCAAGGTGCTATTAGGGCCCAGGACTAGCAGTCATCTGTCAATGTGTTTGGCTGTATAGCGCAGCAACATCCATCTCCGACTAACACTGCTGTCCCACCTATTGATTACCACCTAAATACATCTGTTTCAAAGCAAAGTTTCCAGAACAGCTTGAGCTGGACCAATTTGGGATGATCGGCTTTTGGTAGCTAAGCAATGTAATCGAAAAGGATTCATTTGAGTGCAACACCTAAAATGTATCCTTTTCTGCGTGGAATTAATTTTTGTGTTGAAATAAAATAAGATCTTAGGATACATACAGATGCTCTTAATCCAAGACATGGTGTTTAATGTAAGGTGAGTATTGGGACACGTAGCAAATTGGGAGACTTAAGCTTTGTAATGGATATCTTTAAATGTGCACAATAACACAACCTACAGTTGATGCCTGTGTGATAGTGAGAAAGTATCTGATGATAAACCATTGGTTCAATGGGATCGACGTCATCATTGTGGGCGTGGCACCCCGTGTAATGACCTGCGTCTCCAGAGGCATAACAGTAAGTCAAATGACATAGCGTTCGGAGGTAAATAATGTGAAGGTTATAAACAACTAAGAAAGGATATTGTGAATATGTAATTGTGAATCAAAATGACTGTAAATGGTTTTCTTACTAATCTCACCTAATTTTGAATGTTGACATTTTGACAGTGTCCCAGTAGGCCATTGTGAAACTGGGACATCCCGTTACTGTCAAACTGGGATATCCTGTTACTGTGAAACTGGGATATCCTGTTACTGTGAAACTGGGATATCCTGTTACTGTCAAACTGGGATATCCCGTTACTGTGAAACTGGGACATCCCGTTACTGTGAAACTGGGACATCCCGTTACTGTGAAACTGGGACATCCCGTTACTGTGAAACTGGGACATCCTGTTACTGTCAAACTGGGACATCCTGTTACTGTCAAACTGGGACATCCTGTTACTGTCAAACTGGGACATCCTGTTACTGTCAAACTGGGACATCCTGTTACTGTCAAACTGGGACATCCCGTTACTGTCAAACTGGGACATCCCGTTACTGTCAAACTGGGACATTCCGTTACTGTCAAACTGGGACATTCCGTTACTGTCAAACTGGGATATTCCGTTACTGTCAAACTGGGACATTCCGTTACTGTCAAACTGGGACATCCCGTTACTGTCAAACTGGGACACTGCTCTAGGTCATTTTAATTGAGATTTTTTTTGGGGGGGAGGATTAAGAAATGCTTGCTTTTGTAACAGAAATCAATTTTCTAAATAGGATCAAATGTTCAATTTCATTAATCAAATCTGCTATCAGCTAGCTTACAAGTGAAAGCTAGCATAGCTGCATATGAACTTTAAAAAAAAACCTCTACAGGATCGGTGGGTCCCCTGCGGGACGGTTGAGGCTAATGCGATTAGCATGAGGTTGTAAGTAACAAGAAGATTTCACCGGACATAGACATATCTGATATTGGCAGAAAGCTTAAATTCTTGTTCATCTAACTGCACTGTCCAATTTACAGTAGCTATTACAGTGAAAGAATACCATGCTATTGTTTGAGGAGTGCACAGTTATGAACTTGAAAAGTTATTAATGAACCAATTAGGTACATTTGGGCAGTCTTGATACAACATTTTGAACAGAAATCAATGGTTCATTGGATCAGTCTAAAATGTTTGTCTGAAACACAACACACTGAATGTTGCCGTTATCTGCTACTAAAAGCCATAAGCCATGGCACAATATATCCAAGGTGCCACAGTATCAAAGCTGATACTGAATTAACAACAAATTGGATAACTGGGCTAGTGTAACCTGAGGGATGAACCCAGGATTAATGCTGGAGAAACCAACGTCTTGACCATTAGACCAAGAGGAAATACCCTATTGGCCCTAGGGCCAACACTGATTTTGAAGTCGCCGGCGGGGCTACCCATCACAATGAGCATCCGCGACCGACTCATGTCTGCTACACTAGCAGGCAGCAGATTTGCTTTGAAGGCCACGTTTTCTCAGACGACATAACAGGTGTCAAAATGGATCATAGCAATTGCAGATCAACTTTTATCTGAAACGAACAAACATTCACACTCTCTTAATGCCAAATGGTGCACTATTCCCCACAGAGTTCACTACTTTTAACCAGAGTCATACGGGTCCTTGTCAAAAGTAGTGCACTACATTGGGAATAGGGTGCCCTTTGGCGTATAGGCCATCTCTGAGAAGATTTTGTATTTTTTTATTTTACCTTTATTTAACTAGGCAAGTCAGTTAAGAACAAATTCTTATTTTCAATGACGGCCTAGGAACAGTGGGTTAACTGCCTTGTTCAGGGGCAGAACGACTGATGATGATCCGTGAGGGTGAAGGAGGAAAGATAAGAAACGTGATTTATAATAACAAATGACAAAAAATGGAGATCACAACCATTTGTACCTGTATTGTTTAGCAAATGACTTCCTTCCTCAGCACTAATTGCAGCGATCACTTATGCGGCGTGGCGAACTGTCACGTCGGCCTGCGTGTAATTACACCGAGAACAACGCTTCATTGCCCCCCTAATGAATTCTCTGTGTAAGCACATACAGGTTAGTGTTTGGTTAACATAATGAAGGACATTCGTTTTTGGGGGGGCAGAATCTGAGGAGATAATTGCTTGTGACCAGAGTAATAGGAAGAGAAAAACACATTATGTGTTGTTAGTGTGAATGAGGGGCACAACAGTAAAATAATGACAGTCATGTTCTTCCACACAGATATCGACAAACCATTTCTGTGTGGACCTCGCTTTGTGCACGGGGGAATTGTCATGCTGAAACAGGATAGGGCCTTCTCCAAACTGTTGCCTCAAAGTTGGAAGCGCAGAATTGTCTACAATGTCATTGTATACTATAGGGTTAAGATTATCCTTCACAGGAATTAAGGGGCCTAGTCCAAACCATGAAAAACAGCCCCAGACCATTAATTATCCTCCACCAAACTTTACACTTGACATTATGCATTTGGGCAGGTAGCTTTCTCCTGGTGTCCGCCAAACCCAGTTTCATCTGCCAGACGGTGAAGCGTGATTCATCAATACAGAGAATGCATTTTCACTGCTCATTTCCACTGCTCCAGAGTCCAATGGCAACAAGCTGACGCTTGGCATTGGGCATGGTGATCTTAGGCTTGTATGCGGCTACTTGGCCATGGAAACCAATTTCATGAAGCTCCTGACGAGCAGTTCTTGTGCTGACATTGCTTGCAGAGGCAGTTTGAAACTCGGTAGTGAGTGTTGCAACCGAGGACAGTCGATTTTTATGTGCTGCGCGTTTCAGTTTTATGTGCTGCGTGTACATTGCACTCGGTGGTCCCGTTCTGTGAGCTTGTGTAGCCTACCACGTCTGTGAGCTTGTGTAGCCTACCACTTCTGTGAGCTTGTGTAGCCTACCATCAGAATCCACTCATTTGAAGCGGTGTCCACATCCTTTTGTATATACAGTGTATGATAGGAATGGAAATTATCTCCTTTTTTAAGTGTGGAATATTTCACTGCATATGAATTTAACATTTACTAACTGTACTTGTTTTGCTTATCTAAATAACTTGTATTACTATTTAAAAAACACAAATTTATGTAATTGATCAAAATATGTTGTCTTAACACAAATCTCATATCTTGGATGAGTTTCCAATTGACACTAATTGACCCTTCGTTAAGCCCCACCCCAGAATTTGGGGCAACCAATCGCAGCGCACGTCAGACAAGCTCACATTTTAAACGCATGGAGGCCATTGTAAAGACAGAGCAAAAACAAATAGTTTAAATGGCTAATAACAGTGCATCAGGAGTACTTGCTACAGAGCCTGTAGGAGTATTTTTCGAATGCTACATTGTTTGCTAGCTCAGCTGGTTATCTACTGTAGCTCCCGGTATAAATTACATTGACCACCCAACATTGCTAAAGCTGGCTAGCTAGCCAGTTAATATAACTTGTTATTTCTAAATGTATGTTGGCTAACTTAGTTAGCAATGTTATGAATATAACTCTCATCTACTGTTGACATCAGGATATGTTTTGAGAGCAGTAGTTAGTCCGAAAAGTGGTTAGTAGTAGGGGTGTGCCGAGTACTTGGAAAAAAACGAGTAACGGATATGGAGAATTTTGCGAATATGATTATGACAAGTCTTTTTTTTGTATTATCCTTGGTCAGCCAGGACGCATCTCTCTTTCACTCAAACAGTGTGAAGCGCTGTGTGCTCTAAACAACTATTAGCTTGTCTATCTTTAAAGAAACAGGTGGGGTATTGGTTGAGGCTGGTGCAACGATTGAATTGGATTAGAAAATGCCGCTCTCATTTCCCCCGACAGAAACACGTGCGGCTCTTAATCACTCACACAGTGAGGGGCAAAAGTCCCCCCTTCTCAAAACATTGTGTGTGAATCATAATCCGTGACTAGTCATTGTTGTTCTAGCTATCAATCTAGTTATTGTCTGTAGACTTTTCTGAGGGCATATGGTTGTTTGTCTACTTAGCACTGTTTAGAAGGTTACTGCTTTGTCTGTTCCTATAAATATTCCATTGCTGACGACGTCTGTTGTTATGTCGTGATCTAAGCCCATGCTTGCTTGCTATTTTTATTTATTCTCGCCCAGGCATGTTTCCTGAGCGACAGATCATTAGAAAATCAAATGAAAAATCAAATCAAATGTATTTATATAGCCCTTCTTACATCAGCTGATATCTCAAAGTGCTGTACAGAAACCCAGCCTAAAACCCTAAACAGCAAGCAATGCAGGTGTCGAAGCACGGTGGCTAGGAAAAACTCCCTTGAAAGGCCAAAACCTAGGAAGAAACCTAGAGAGGAACCAGGCTATGAGGGGTGGCCAGTCCTCTTCTGGCTGTGCCGGGTGGAGATTGTAACAGAACATGGCCAAGATGTTCAAATGTTCATAAATGACCAGCATGGTCAAATAATAATAATCACAGTAGTTGTCGAGGGTGCAACAAGTCAGCACCCCAGGAGTAAATGTCAGTTGGCCAATCATTCAGAGTATCTCTACCTCTCCTGTTGACTTTAGAGCGTTGAAAACAGCAGGTCTGGGACAGGTAGCACGTCCGGTGAACAGGTCAGGGTTCCATAACCACAGGCAGAACAGTTGAAACTGCAGCAGCAGCACGGCCAGGTGGACTGGGGACAGCAAGGAGTCATTATGCCAGGTAGTCCTGATAGTACTGATTTTAAAATAAATAAATAAATGAAGATCTAAATCTGTGGAATAAATACAGGCCGCATTAGTCTACCTTCATCTAAATCTGTGTCTGGAATAAAAATAGGCCGCATTAGTCTACATTCATCTAAATCTGTGTCTGGAATAAATACAGGCTGCATTAGTCTACCTTCATCTAAATCTGTGGAATAAATACAGGCTGCATTAGTCTACCTTCATCTAAATCTGTGGAATAAATACAGGCTCCATTAGTCTACCTTCATCTAAATCTGTGTCTGGAATAAATACAGGCTCCATTAGTCTACCTTCATCTAAATCTGTGTCTGGAATAAATACAGGCTGCATTAGTCTACCTTCATCTAAATCTGTGTCTGGAATAAATACAGGCTGCATTAGTCTACCTTCATCTAAATCTGTGTCTGGAATAAATACAGGCTGCGTTAGTCTACCTTCAACTAAATCTGTGTCTGGAATAAATACAGGCTGCATTAGTCCACCTTCATCTAAATCTGTGTCTGGAATAAATACAGGCTGCATTAGTCTACCTTCATCTAAATCTGTGTCTGGAATAAATACAGGCTGCATTAGTCCACCTTCATCTAAATCTGTGTCTGGAATAAATACAGGCTGCATTAGTCCACCTTCATCTAAATCTGTGTCTGAAATAAATACAGGCTGCATTAGTCTACCTTCATTTAAATCTGTGTCTGGAATAAATACAGGCTCCATTAGTCTACCTTCATCTAAATCTGTGGAATAAATACAGGCTGCATTAGTCTACCTTCATTTAAATCTGTGTCTGGAATAAATACAGGCTGCATTAGTCTACCTTCAACTAAATCTGTGTCTGGAATAAATACAGGCCGCATTTGTCTACCTTCACCTAAATCTGTGTCTGGAATAAATACAGGCTGCATTAGTCCACCTTCATCTAAATCTGTGTCTGGAATAAATACAGGCTGCATTAGTCTACCTTCATTTAAATCTGTGTCTGGAATAAATACAGGCTCCATTAGTCTACCTTCATTTAAATCTGTGGAATAAATACAGGCTGCATTAGTCCACCTTCATCTAAATCTGTGGAATAAATACAGGCTGCATTAGTCTACCTTCATCTAAATCTGTGTCTGGAATAAATACAGGCTCCATTCGTCTACCTTCATTTAAATCTGTGTCTGGAATAAATACAGGCTCCATTAGTCTACCTTAATTTAAATCTGTGGAATAAATGCAGGCTCCATTAGTCTACCTTCATTTAAATCTGTGGAATAAATACAGGCTGCATTAGTCTACCTTCATCTAAATCTGTGTCTGGAATAAATACAGGCTCCATTAGTCTACCTTCATCTAAATCTGTGGAATAAATACAGGCTCCATTAGTCTACCTTCATCTAAATCTGTGGAATAAATACAGTCTGCATTAGTCCACCTTCATCTAAATCTGTGTCTGGAATAAATACAGGCTGCATTAGTCTACCTTCATCTAAATCTGTGTCTGGAATAAATACAGGCTCCATTAGTCTACCTTCATCTAAATCTGTGGAATAAATACAGGCTGCATTAGTCTACATTCATCTAAATCTGTGTCTGGAATAAATACAGGCTCCATTAGTCTACCTTCATTTAAATCTGTGGAATAAATACAGGCTCCATTCGTCTACCTTCATTTAAATCTGTGTCTGGAATAAATACAGGCTCCATTCGTCTACCTTCATCTAAATCTGTGTCTGGAATAAATACAGGCTCCATTAGTCTACCTTCATCTAAATCTGTGGAATAAATACAGGCTGCATTAGTCCACCTTCATCTAAATCTGTGTCTGGAATAAATACAGGCTGCATTAGTCTACCTTCATCTAAATCTGTGTCTGGAATAAATACAGGCCGCATTAGTCTACCTTCACCTAAATCTGTGTCTGGAATAAATACAGGCTGCATTAGTCTACCTTCATCTAAATCTGTGTCTGGAATAAATACAGGCTGCATTAGTCTACCTTCACCTAAATCTGTGTCTGGAATAAATACAGGCCACATTAGTCTACCTTCACCTAAATCTGTGGAATAAATACAAGCTGCATTAGTCTACCTTCATCTAAATCTGTGTCTGGAATAAAAATAGGCCGCATTAGTCTACATTCATCTAAATCTGTGTCTGGAATAAATACAGGCTGCATTAGTCTACCTTCATCTAAATCTGTGGAATAAATACAGGCTGCATTAGTCTACCTTCATCTAAATCTGTGTCTGGAATAAATACAGGCTCCATTAGTCTACCTTCATCTAAATCTGTGGAATAAATACAGGCTGCATTAGTCCACCTTCATCTAAATCTGTGTCTGGAATAAATACAGGCTGCATTAGTCTACCTTCATCTAAATCTGTGTCTGGAATAAATACAGGCTCCATTCGTCTACCTTCATTTAAATCTGTGTCTGGAATAAATACAGGCTGCATTAGTCTACCTTCAACTAAATCTGTGTCTGGAATAAATACAGGCTGCATTAGCCAACCTTCATCTAAATATGTCTGGAATAAATACAGGCTGCGTTAGTCTACCTTCAACTAAATCTGTGTCTGGAATAAATACAGGCTGCATTAGTCCACCTTCATCTAAATCTGTGTCTGGAATAAATACAGGCTGCATTAGTCTACCTTAGTCTAAATCTGTGTCTGGAATAAATACAGGCTGCATTAGTCTAACTTCATCTAAATCTGTGGAATAAATACAGGCTCCATTAGTCTACCTTCATCTAAATCTGTGTCTGGAATAAATACAGGCTGTGTTAGTCTACCTTCAACTAAATCTGTGTCTGGAATAAATACAGGCTGCATTAGTCCACCTTCATCTAAATCTGTGTCTGGAATAAATACAGGCTGCATTAGTCTACCTTCATTTAAATCTGTGTCTGGAATAAATACAGGCTCCATTAGTCTACCTTCATCTAAATCTGTGGAATAAATACAGGCTGCATTAGTCTACCTTCATCTAAATCTGTGTCTGGAATAAATACAGGCTGCATTAGTCTACCTTCAACTAAATCTGTGTCTGGAATAAATACAGGCCGCATTTGTCTACCTTCACCTAAATCTGTGTCTGGAATAAATACAGGCTGCATTAGTCCACCTTCATCTAAATCTGTGTCTGGAATAAATACAGGCTGCATTAGTCTACCTTCATTTAAATCTGTGTCTGGAATAAATACAGGCTCCATTAGTCTACCTTCATTTAAATCTGTGGAATAAATACAGGCTGCATTAGTCCACCTTCATCTAAATCTGTGGAATAAATACAGGCTGCAT
Organism: Oncorhynchus clarkii lewisi; assembly: GCF_045791955.1. NCBI lineage: Eukaryota > Metazoa > Chordata > Actinopteri > Salmoniformes > Salmonidae > Oncorhynchus > Oncorhynchus clarkii. Next base: position 5,742,560 of record NC_092148.1, read on the forward strand.
TAGTCTACCTTCATCTAAATCTGTGTCTGGAATAAATACAGGCTCCATTCGTCTACCTTCATTTAAATCTGTGTCTGGAATAAATACAGGCTCCATTAGACTACCTTCATTTAAATCTGTGTCTGGAATAAATACAGGCTCCATTAGTGTACCTTCAACTAAATCTGTGTCTGGAATAAATACAGGCTCCATTCGTCTACCTTCATCTAAATCTGTGTCTGGAATAAATACAGGCTGCATTAGTCCACCTTCATCTAAATCTGTGTCTGGAATAAATACAGGCTGCATTAGTCTACCTTCATCTAAATCTGTGTCTGGAATAATGCTGTAATAGAGCTCCACTACAGGTGAAAGGCAGCTGCTGTAAGAGAGCTTCTCTACAGGTGAAAGGCAGCTGCTGTAAGAGGGCTCCACTACAGGTGAAAGGCAGCTGCTGTAAGAGAGCTTCTCTACAGGTGAAAGGCAGCTGCTGTAAGAGAGCTTCTCTACAGGTGAAAGGCAGCTGCTGTAAGAGAGCTTCTCTACAGGTGAAAGGCAGCTGCTGTAAGAGAGCTTCTCTACAGGTGAAAGGCAGCTGCTGTAAGAGAGCTTCTCTACAGGTGAAAGGCAGCTGCTGTAAGAGAGCTTCTCTACAGGTGAAAGGCAGCTGCTGTAAGAGGGCTCCACTACAGGTGAAAGGCAGCTGCTGTAAGAGCTTATATACAGGTGAAAGGCAGCTGCTGTAAGAGAGCTTCACTACAGGTGAAAGGCAGCTGCTGTAAGAGGGCTCCACTACAGGTGAAAGGCAGCTGCTGTAAGATCTTATATTTAGGTGAAAGGCAGCTGCTGTAAGAGAGCTTCACTACAGGTGAAAGGCAGCTGTGTATAAGCTTCTCTACAGGTATAAGTCAGCCACTGTAAGAGAGCTTCACTACAGGTGAAAGGCAGTTGCTGTAAGAGCTTCTCTACAGGTGAAAGGCAGCTGCTGTAAGTGAGCTTCACTACAGGTGAAAGGCAGCTGCTGTAAGAGGGCTCCACTACAGGTGAAAGGCAGCTGCTGTAATAGCTTCTCTACAGGTGAAAGGCAGCCTCTGTAATAGCTTCTCTACAGGTGAAAGGCAGCCGCTGTAATAGCTTCTCTACAGGTGAAAGGCAGCTGCTGTAAGAGAGCTTCACTACAGGTGAAAGGCAACTGCTTTAAGTGAGCTTCTCTACAGGTGAAAGGCAGCTGCTGTAAGAGCTTCTCTACAGGTGAAAGGCCACTGCTGTAAGTGAGCTTCTCTACGGGAGATAGGCAGCTGCTGTAAGTGAGCTTCTCTCCAGGTGAAAGGTAGCTGCTGTAAGATGACTTCACTACAGGTGAAAGGCAGCTGCTGTAATATCTTCTCTACAGGTGAAAGGCAGCTGCTGTAATAGCTTCTCTACAGGTGAAAGGCATCTGCTGTAATAGCTTCTCTACAGGTGAAAGGCAGCTGCTGTAATAGAGCTTCACTACAAGTGAAAGGCAGCTGCTGTAAGAGCTTCTCTACAGGTGAAACGCAGCTGCTGTAAGTGAGCTTCTCTACAAGTGAAAGGCAGCTGCTGTAAGAGATTCTCTACAGGTGAAAGGCAGCTGCTGTAAGAGCTTCTCTACAGGTGAAACGCAGCTGCTGTAAGAGCTTCTCTACAGGTGAAACGCAGCTGCTGTAAGTGAGCTTCACTACAGGTGAAAGGCAGCTGCTGTAATAGCTTCTCTACAGGTGAAAGGCAGCTGCTGTAAGAGAGCTTCACTACAGGTGAAAGGCAGCTGCTGTAAGAAAGCTTCACTACAGGTGAAAGGCAGCTGCTGTAAGTGAGCTTCACTACAGGTGAAAGGCAGCTGCTGTAAGAGGGCTCCACTACAGGTGAAAGGCAGCCGCTGTAATAGCTTCTCTACAGGTGAAATGCAGCCGCTGTAATAGCTTCTCTACAGGTGAAAGGCAGCCGCTGTAATAGCTTCTCTACAGGTGAAAGGCAGCTGCTGTAAGAGAGCTTCTCTACAGGTGAAAGGCAGCTGCTGTAAGAGAGCTTCTATACAGGTGAAAGGCAGCTGCTGTAAGAGAGCTTCTATACAGGTGAAAGGCAGCTGCTGTAAGAGGGCTCCACTACAGGTGAAAGGCAGCTGCTGTAAGAGAGCTTCTCTACAGGTGAAAGGCAGCTGCTGTAAGAGAGCTTCTCTACAGGTGAAAGGCAGCTGCTGTAAGAGGGCTTCACTACAGGTGAAAGGCAGCTGCTGTAAGAGCTTCTCTACAGGTGAAAGGCAGCTGCTGTCAGAGAGCTTCTCTACAGGTGAAAGGCAGCTGCTGTAAGAGAGCTTCTCTACAGGTGAAAGGCAGCTGCTGTAAGAGGGCTTCACTACAGGTGAAAGGCAGCTGCTGTAAGAGCTTCTCTACAGCTGAAAGGCATCTGCAGTAATAGAGCTTCTCTACAGCTGAAAGGCATCTGCAGTAATAGAGCTTCACCACAGGTGAAAGGCAGCTGCTGTAATTATTAACTACTGTAGGGCACTGAGTTTTCCTTCACTGCATGACCTTGACCAGGAACAACTCTGAACCCTGCTCATTTCACAAGGCATCACTTGAACAGTATGAGTTAAATTCTATATCTACAAAACAACTTTTTTTTAAATCAGCCATATGTTTGCCTCTGACCTGGTTGAAGCTGTGGAGGGCAGCGTGCAGACTGGTGTGCATGCCGGTGGGTGGCTCGTTGGGGATCTTGATGGCGTCCTCCAGGATGCCTCTGGGGATGACGTGCTGGTCAGGGCTGGGCACTGGCTCCCCGCTGATGAACACCCGGTAGTTATGGTGTCCGCCCCGGTCCTCTCCAGGAGGGCTTCCAGAGTGGGCAACCAATGCGTCACCAGGTGCATTTTCTGACCGAAACAACACACACACACACACACAAAACTGTATTTATTGTATTTTATGTGTTCATTAGCGTTTCTCAATGAGGGGAAATGACCTAAACACTTTTGTTCCAGCCAAGTACCGAAGCAGCTGATTTAGCTGATCTAATCTAATCACGCTTTAGATTGAATCAAATTGATTGAACCAAACTGATTGAACCAAATTGATAGAACCAAATTGAACCAAATTGCCCTAGGTTCCCTGGCTCAGATCAAGAAGGCAGATAATCATGTTGAATCAGGTGCGCTATTCTATTGTCGCTGGCTGGCTGCTGGACCAACATCATACAGTCACTATGACCCTCCAGACTACCACTAGTCTAGTCTGGCTGCTGGAACAACATCATACAGTCACTATGACCCTCCAGACTACCACTAGTCTAGTCTGGCTGCTGACTGGAACAACATCATACAGTCACTATGACCCTCCAGACTACCACTAGTCTAGTCTGGCAGACTGGAACAACATCATACATTCACTATGACCCTCCAGACTACCACTAGTCTAGTCTGGTTGCTGGACCAACATCATACAGTCACTATGACCCTCCAGACTACCACTAGTCTATTCTGGCTACTGGACCAACATCATACAGTCACTATGACCCTCCAGACTACCACTAGTCTAGTCTGGCTGCTGGAACAGCATCATACAGTCACTATGACCCTCCAGACTACCACTAGTCTAGTCTGGCTGCTGACTGGAACAACATCATACAGTCACTATGACCCTCCAGACTACCACTAGTCTAGTCTGGCTGCTGACTGGAACAACATCATACAGTCACTATGACCCTCCAGACTACCTCTAGTCTAGTCTGGCTGCTGACTGGAACAACATCATACAGTCACTATGACCCTCCAGACTACCACTAGTCTAGTCTGGCTACTGGAACAACATCATACAGTCACTATGACCCTCCAGACTACCACTAGTCTAGTCTGGCTGCTGCCTGGAACAACATCATACAGTCACTATGACCCTCCAGACTACCACTAGTCTAGTTTGGTTACTGGAACAACATCATACAGTCACTATGACCCTCCAGACTACCACTAGTCTAGTCTGGCTACTGGGACAACATCATACAGTCACTATGAACCTCCAGACTACCACTAGTCTAGTCTGGCTGCTGACTGGAACAACATCATACAGTCACTATGACCCTCCAGACTACCACTAGTCTAGTCTGGCTACTGGAACAACATCATACAGTCACTATGACCCTCCAGACTTCCACTAGTCTAGTCTGGCTGCTGACTGGAACAACATCATACAGTCACTATGACCCTCCAGACTACCTCTAGTCTAGTCTGGCTGCTGACTGGAACAACATCATACAGTACCTATGACCCTCCAGACTACCACTTGTCTAGTCTGTCTGCTGACTGGAACAACATCATACAGTCACTATGACCCTCTAGACTACCACTAGTCTAGTCTGTCTGCTGACTGGAACAACATCATACAGTCACTATGACCCTCCAGACTACCACTAGTCTAGTCTGGCTGCTGGAACAACATCATACAGTAACTATGACCCTCCAGACTACCACTAGTCTAGTCTGGCAGACTGGAACAACATCATACAGTCACTATGACCCTCCAGACTACCACTAGTCTAGTCTGGTTGCTGGACCAACATCATACAGTCACTATGACCCTCCAGACTACCACTAGTCTAGTCTGGCAGACTGGAACAACATCATACAGTCACTATGACCCTCCAGACTTCCACTAGTCTAGTCTGGCTACTGGAACAACATCATACAGTCACTATGACCCTCCAGACTACCACTAGTCTAGTCTGGCTACTGGAACAACATCATACAGTCACTATGAACCTCCAGACTACCACTAGTCTAGTCTGGTTACTGGAACAACATCATACAGTCACTATGACCCTCCAGACTACCACTAGTCTAGTCTGGCTGTTGGAACAACATCATACAGTCACTATGACCCTCCAGACTACCACTAGTCTAGTCTGGTTACTGGAACAACATCATACAGTCACCATGACCCTCCAGACTACCACTAGTCTAGTCTGGCTGCTGACTGGAACAACATCATACAGTCACTATGACCCTCCAGACTACCACTAGTCTAGTCTGGCTACTGGAACAACATCATACAGTCACTATGACCCTCCAGACTACCACTAGTCTAGTCTGGCTGCTGGAACAACATCATACAGTCACTATTACCCTCCAGACTACCACTAGTCTAGTCTGGCTGCTGGAACAACATCATACAGTCACTATGACCCTCCAGATTACCACTAGTCTAGTCTGGCTGCTGACTGGAACAACATCATACAGTCACTATGACCCTCCAGACTACCACTAGTCTAGTCTGGCTGTTGGAACAACATCATACAGTCACTATGACCCTCCAGACTTCCATTAGTCTAGTCTGGCTGCTGACTGGAACAACATCATACAGTCACTATGACCCTCCAGACTACCACTAGTCTAGTCTGGCTGCTGTAACAACATCATACAGTCACTATGACCCTCCAGACTACCACTAGTCTAGTCTGGCTACTGGAACAACATCATACAGTCACTATGACCCTCCAGACTACCACTAGTCTAGTCTGGCTACTGGAACAACATCATACAGTCACTTTGACCCTCCAGACTACCACTAGTCTAGTCTGGCTGCTGGAACAACATCATACAGTCACTATGACCCTCCAGACTACCACTAGTCTAGTCTGGCTGCTGGAACAACATCATACAGTCACTATGACCCTCCAGACTACCACTAGTCTAGTCTGGCTGCTGACTGGAACAACATCATACAGTCACTATGACCCTCCAGATTACCACTAGTCTAGTCTGGCTGCTGACTGGAACAACATCATACAGTCACTATGACCCTCCAGACTACCACTAGTCTAGTCTGGCTGCTGGAACAACATCATACAGTCACTATGACCCTCCAGACTACCACTAGTCTAGTCTGGCTGCTGACTGGAACAACATCATACAGTCACTATGACCCTCCAGACTACCACTAGTCTAGTCTGGCTGCTGGAACAACATCATACAGTCACTATGACCCTCCAGACTACCACTAGTCTAGTCTGGTTACTGGAACAACATCATACAGTCACTATGACCCACCAGACTACAACTAGTCTAGTCTGGCTACTGGAACAGCATCATACAGTCACTATGACCTTCCAGACTACCTCTAGTCTAGCCTGGCTACTAGAACAACATTATACAGTCACTATGACCCTCCAGACTTCCACTAGTCTAGTCTGGCTGCTGTAACAACATCATACAGTCACTATGACCCTCCAGACTACCACTAGTCTAGTCTGGCAGACTGGAACAACATCATACAGTCACTATGACCCTCCAGACTACCTCTAGTCTAGTCTGGTTACTGGAACAACATCATACAGTCACTATGACCCTCTAGACTACCTCTAGTCTAGTCTGGTTACTGGAACAACATCATACAGTCACTATGACCCTCCAGACTACCACTAGTCTTGTCTGGCTGCTGACTGGAACAACATCATACAGTCACTATGACCCTCCAGACTACCACTAGTCTAGTCTGGCTGCTGACTGGAACAACATCATACAGTCACTATGACCCTCCAGACTACCTCTAGTCTAGTCTGGCTGCTGACTGGAACAACATCATACAGTCACTATGACCCTCCAGACTACCACTAGTCTAGTCTGGCTACTGGAACAACATCATACAGTCACTATGAACCTCCAGACTACCACTAGTCTAGTCTGGTTGCTGGACCAACATCATACAGTCACTATGACCCTCCAGACTACCACTAGTTTAGTCTGGCAGACTGGAACAACATCATACAGTCACTATGACCCTCCAGACTTCCACTAGTCTAGTCTGGCTACTGGAACAACATCATACAGTCACTATGACCCTCCAGACTACCACTAGTCTAGTCTGGCTACTGGAACAACATCATACAGTCACTATGAACCTCCAGACTACCACTAGTCTAGTCTGGTTACTGGAACAACATCATACAGTCACTATGACCCTCCAGACTACCACTAGTCTAGTCTGGCTGTTGGAACAACATCATACAGTCACTATGACCCTCCAGACTACCACTAGTCTAGTCTGGTTACTGGAACAACATCATACAGTCACTATGACCCTCCAGACTACCACTAGTCTAGTCTGGCTGCTGACTGGAACAACATCATACAGTCACTATGACCCTCCAGACTACCACTAGTCTAGTCTGGCTACTGGAACAACATCATACAGTCACTATGACCCTCCAGACTACCACTAGTCTAGTCTGGCTGCTGGAACAACATCATACAGTCACTATTACCCTCCAGACTACCACTAGTCTAGTCTGGCTGCTGGAACAACATCATACAGTCACTATGACCCTCCAGATGACCACTAGTCTAGTCTGGCTGCTGACTGGAACAACATCATACAGTCACTATGACCCTCCAGACTACCACTAGTCTAGTCTGGCTGTTGGAACAACATCATACAGTCACTATGACCCTCCAGACTTCCACTAGTCTAGTCTGGCTGCTGACTGGAACAACATCATACAGTCACTATGACCCTCCAGACTACCACTAGTCTAGTCTGGCTGCTGTAACAACATCATACAGTCACTATGACCCTCCAGACTACCACTAGTCTAGTATGGCTGCTGACTGGAACAACATCATACAGTCACTATGACCCTCCAGACTACCACTAGTCTAGTCTGGCTGCTGGAACAACATCATACAGTCACTATGACCCTCCAGACTACCACTAGTCTAGTCTGGTTACTGGAACAACATCATACAGTCACTATGACCCACCAGACTACAACTAGTCTAGTCTGGCTACTGGAACAACATCATACAGTCACTATGACCTTCCAGACTACCTCTAGTCTAGCCTGGCTACTAGAACAACATTATACAGTCACTATGACCCTCCAGACTTCCACTAGTCTAGTCTGGCTGCTGTAACAACATCATACAGTCACTATGACCCTCCAGACTACCACTAGTCTAGTCTGGCAGACTGGAACAACATCATACAGTCACAATGACCCTCCAGACTACCACTAGTCTAGTCTGGCTACTGGAACAACATCATACAGTCACTATGACCCTCCAGACTACCTCTAGTCTAGTCTGGTTACTGGAACAACATCATACAGTCACTATGACCCTCTAGACTACCTCTAGTCTAGTCTGGTTACTGGAACAACATCATACAGTCACTATGACCCTCCAGACTACCACTAGTCTAGTCTGGCTGCTGACTGGAACAACATCATACAGTCACTATGACCCTCCAGACTACCTCTAGTCTAGTCTGGCTGCTGACTGGAACAACATCATACAGTCACTATGACCCTCCAGACTACCACTAGTCTAGTCTGGCTGCTGACTGGAACAACATCATACAGTCACTATGACCCTCCAGACTACCACTAGTCTAGTTTGGTTACTGGAACAACATCATACAGTCACTATGACCCTCCAGACTACCACTAGTCTAGTCTGGCTACTGGAACAACATCATACAGTCACTATGACCCTCCAGACTTCCACTAGTCTAGTCTGGCTGCTGACTGGAACAACATCATACAGTCACTATGACCCTCCAGACTACCACTAGTTTAGTCTGGCTGCTGACTGGAACAACATCATACAGTCACTATGACCCTCCAGACTACCTCTAGTCTAGTCTGGCTGCTGACTGGAACAACATCATACAGTCACTATGACCCTCCAGACTACCACTTGTCTAGTCTGTCTGCTGACTGGAACAACATCATACAGTCACTATGACCCTCCAGACTACCACTAGTCTAGTCTGTCTGCTGACTGGAACAACATCATACAGTCACTATGACCCTCCAGACTTCCACTAGTCTAGTCTGGCTGCTGGAACAACATCATACAGTAACTATGACCCTCCAGACTACCACTAGTCTAGTCTGGCAGACTGGAACAACATCATACAGTCACAATGACCCTCCAGACTACCACTAGTCTAGTCTGGTTGCTGGACCAACATCATACAGTCACTATGACCCTCCAGACTACCACTAGTCTAGTCTGGCAGACTGGAACAACATCATACAGTCACTATGACCCTCCAGACTTCCACTAGTCTAGTCTGGCTACTGGAACAACATCATACAGTCACTATGACCCTCCAGACTACCACTAGTCTAGTCTGGCTACTGGAACAACATCATACAGTCACTATGAACCTCCAGACTACCACTAGTCTAGTCTGGTTACTGGAACAACATCATACAGTCACTATGACCCTCCAGACTACCACTAGTCTAGTCTGGCTGTTGGAACAACATCATACAGTCACTATGACCCTCCAGACTACCACTAGTCTAGTCTGGTTACTGGAACAACATCATACAGTCACTATGACCCTCCAGACTACCACTAGTCTAGTCTGGCTGCTGACTGGAACAACATCATACAGTCACTATGACCCTCCAGACTACCACTAGTCTAGTCTGGCTGCTGACTGGAACAACATCATACAGTCACTATGACCCTCCAGACTACCTCTAGTCTAGTCTGGCTGCTGACTGGAACAACATCATACAGTCACTATGACCCTCCAGACTACCACTAGTCTAGTCTGGCTACTGGAACAACATCATACAGTCACTATGACCCTCCAGACTACCACTAGTCTAGTCTGGCTGCTGACTGGAACAACATCATACAGTCACTATGACCCTCCAGACTACCACTAGTCTAGTTTGGTTACTGGAACAACATCATACAGTCACTATGACCCTCCAGACTACTACTAGTCTAGTCTGGCTACTGGAACAACATCATACAGTCACTATGACCCTCCAGACTACCACTAGTCTAGTCTGGCTGCTGATTGGAACAACATCATACAGTCACTATGACCCTCCAGACTACCACTAGTCTAGTCTGGCTACTGGAACAACATCATACAGTCACTATGACCCTCCAGACTTCCACTAGTCTAGTCTGGCTGCTGACTGGAACAACATCATACAGTCACTATGACCCTCCAGACTACCACTAGTTTAGTCTGGCTGCTGACTGGAACAACATCATACAGTCACTATGACCCTCCAGACTACCTCTAGTCTAGTCTGGCTGCTGACTGGAACAACATCATACAGTCACTATGACCCTCCAGACTACCACTTGTCTAGTCTGTCTGCTGACTGGAACAACATCATACAGTCACTATGACCCTCCAGACTACCACTAGTCTAGTCTGTCTGCTGACTGGAACAACATCATACAGTCACTATGACCCTCCAGACTACCACTAGTCTAGTCTGGCTGCTGGAACAACATCATACAGTAACTATGACCCTCCAGACTACCACTAGTCTAGTCTGGCAGACTGGAACAACATCATACAGTCACAATGACCCTCCAGACTACCACTAGTCTAGTCTGGTTGCTGGACCAACATCATACAGTCACTATGACCCTCCAGACTACCACTAGTCTAGTCTGGCAGACTGGAACAACATCATACAGTCACTATGACCCTCCAGACTTCCACTAGTCTAGTCTGGCTACTGGAACAACATCATACAGTCACTATGACCCTCCAGACTACCACTAGTTGTTCCAGTAGCCAGACTAGACATCATACAGTCACTATGAACCTCCAGACTACCACTAGTCTAGTCTGGTTACTGGAACAACATCATACAGTCACTATGACCCTCCAGACTACCACTAGTCTAGTCTGGCTGTTGGAACAACATCATACAGTCACTATGACCCTCCAGACTACCACTAGTCTAGTCTGGTTACTGGAACAACATCATACTGTCACTATGACCCTCCAGACTACCACTAGTCTAGTCTGGCCGCTGACTGGAACAACATCATACAGTCACTATGACCCTCCAGACTACCACTAGTCTAGTCTGGCTACTGGAACAACATCATACAGTCACTATGACCCTCTAGACTACCACTAGTCTAGTCTGGCTGCTGGAACAACATCATACAGTCACTATTACCCTCCAGACTACCACTAGTCTAGTCTGGCTGCTGGAACAACATCATACAGTCACTATGACCCTCCAGATTACCACTAGTCTAGTCTGGCTGCTGACTGGAACAACATCATACAGTCACTATGACCCTCCAGACTACCACTAGTCTAGTCTGGCTACTGGAACAACATCATACAGTCACTATGACCCTCCAGACTTCCACTAGTCTAGTCTGGCTGCTGACTGGAACAACATCATACAGTCACTATGACCCTCCAGACTACCACTAGTCTAGTCTGGCTGCTGACTGGAACAACATCATACAGTCACTATGACCCTCCAGACTACCTCTAGTCTAGTCTGGCTGCTGACTGGAACAACATCATACAGTACCTATGACCCTCCAGACTTCCACTAGTCTAGTCTGGCTGCTGACTGGAACAACATCATACAGTCACTATGACCCTCCAGACTACCACTAGTCTAGTCTGGCTGCTGACTGGAACAACATCATACAGTCACTATGACCCTCCAGACTACCACTAGTCTAGTCTGGCTGTTGGAACAACATCATACAGTCACTATGACCCTCCAGACTACCACTAGTCTAGTCTGGTTACTGGAACAACATCATACAGTCACTATGACCCTCCAGACTACCACTAGTCTAGTCTGGCTGCTGACTGGAACAACATCATACAGTCACTATGACCCTCCAGACTACCACTAGTCTAGTCTGGCTGCTGACTGGAACAACATCATACAGTCACTATGACCCTCCAGACTACCTCTAGTCTAGTCTGGCTGCTGACTGGAACAACATCATACAGTCACTATGACCCTCCAGACTACCACTAGTCTAGTCTGGCTACTGGAACAACATCATACAGTCACTATGACCCTCCAGACTACCACTAGTCTAGTCTGGCTGCTGACTGGAACAACATCATACAGTCACTATGACCCTCCAGACTACCACTAGTCTAGTTTGGTTACTGGAACAACATCATACAGTCACTATGACCCTCCAGACTACCACTAGTCTAGTCTGGCTACTGGAACAACATCATACAGTCACTATGACCCTCCAGACTTCCACTAGTCTAGTCTGGCTGCTGACTGGAACAACATCATACAGTCACTATGACCCTCCAGACTACCACTAGTTTAGTCTGGCTGCTGACTGGAACAACATCATACAGTCACTATGACCCTCCAGACTACCTCTAGTCTAGTCTGGCTGCTGACTGGAACAACATCATACAGTCACTATGACCCTCCAGACTACCACTTGTCTAGTCTGTCTGCTGACTGGAACAACATCATACAGTCACTATGACCCTCCAGACTACCACTAGTCTAGTCTGTCTGCTGACTGGAACAACATCATACAGTCACTATGACCCTCCAGACTACCACTAGTCTAGTCTGGCTGCTGGAACAACATCATACAGTAACTATGACCCTCCAGACTACCACTAGTCTAGTCTGGCAGACTGGAACAACATCATACAGTCACAATGACCCTCCAGACTACCACTAGTCTAGTCTGGTTGCTGGACCAACATCATACAGTCACTATGACCCTCCAGACTACCACTAGTCTAGTCTGGCAGACTGGAACAACATCATACAGTCACTATGACCCTCCAGACTTCCACTAGTCTAGTCTGGCTACTGGAACAACATCATACAGTCACTATGACCCTCCAGACTACCACTAGTCTAGTCTGGCTACTGGAACAACATCATACAGTCACTATGAACCTCCAGACTACCACTAGTCTAGTCTGGTTACTGGAACAACATCATACAGTCACTATGACCCTCCAGACTACCACTAGTCTAGTCTGGCTGTTGGAACAACATCATACAGTCACTATGACCCTCCAGACTACCACTAGTCTAGTCTGGCTACTGGAACAACATCATACAGTCACTATGACCCTCTAGACTACCACTAGTCTAGTCTGGCTGCTGGAACAACATCATACAGTCACTATTACCCTCCAGACTACCACTAGTCTAGTCTGGCTGCTGGAACAACATCATACAGTCACTATGACCCTCCAGATTACCACTAGTCTAGTCTGGCTGCTGACTGGAACAACATCATACAGTCACTATGACCCTCCAGACTACCACTAGTCTAGTCTGGCTACTGGAACAACATCATACAGTCACTATGACCCTCCAGACTTCCACTAGTCTAGTCTGGCTGCTGACTGGAACAACATCATACAGTCACTATGACCCTCCAGACTACCACTAGTCTAGTCTGGCTGCTGACTGGAACAACATCATACAGTCACTATGACCCTCCAGACTACCTCTAGTCTAGTCTGGCTGCTGACTGGAACAACATCATACAGTACCTATGACCCTCCAGACTACCACTTGTCTAGTCTGTCTGCTGACTGGAACAACATCATACAGGCACTATGACCCTCCAGACTACCACTAGTCTAGTCTGTCTGCTGACTGGAACAACATCATACAGTCACTATGACCCTCCAGACTACCACTAGTCTAGTCTGGCTGCTGGAACAACATCATACAGTAACTATGACCCTCCAGACTACCACTAGTCTAGTCTGGCAGACTGGAACAACATCATACAGTCACTATGACCCTCCAGACTACCACTAGTCTAGTCTGGTTGCTGGACCAACATCATACAGTCACTATGACCCTCCAGACTACCACTAGTCTAGTCTGGCAGACTGGAACAACATCATACAGTCACTATGAACCTCCAGACTACCACTAGTCTAGTCTGGTTACTGGAACAACATCATACAGTCACTATGACCCTCCAGACTACCACTAGTCTAGTCTGGCTGTTGGAACAACATCATACAGTCACTATGACCCTCCAGACTACCACTAGTCTAGTCTGGTTACTGGAACAACATCATACAGTCACTATGACCCTCCAGACTACCACTAGTCTAGTCTGGCTGCTGACTGGAACAACATCATACAGTCACTATGACCCTCCAGACTACCACTAGTCTAGTCTGGCTACTGGAACAACATCATAAAGTCACTATGACCCTCCAGACTACCACTCGTCTAGTCTGGCTGCTGGAACAACATCATACAGTCACTATTACCCTCCAGACTACCACTAGTCTAGTCTGGCTGCTGGAACAACATCATACAGTCACTATGACCCTCCAGATTACCACTAGTCTAGTCTGGCTGCTGACTGGAACAACATCATACAGTCACTATGACCCTCCAGACTACCACTAGTCCAGTCTGGCTGTTGGAACAACATCATACAGTCACTATGACCCTCCAGACTTCCACTAGTCTAGTCTGGCTGCTGACTGGAACAACATCATACAGTCACTATGACCCTCCAGACTACCACTAGTCTAGTCTGGCTGCTGTAACAACATCATACAGTCACTATGACCCTCCAGACTACCACTAGTCTAGTCTGGCTGCTGACTGGAACAACATCATACAGTCACTATGACCCTCCAGACTACCATTAGTCTAGTCTGGCTGCTGGAACAACATCATACAGTCACTATGACCCTCCAGACTACCACTAGTCTAGTCTGGTTACTGGAACAACATCATACAGTCACTATGACCCTCCAGACTACCACTAGTCTAGTCTGGCAGACTGGAACAACATCATACAGTCACAATGACCCTCCAGACTACCACTAGTCTAGTCTGGCTACTGGAACAACATCATACAGTCACTATGACCCTCCAGACTACCTCTAGTCTCGTCTGGTTACTGGAACAACATCATACAGTCACTATGACCCTCTAGACTACCTCTACTCTAGTCTGGTTACTGGAACAACATCATACAGTCACTATGACCCTCCAGACTACCACTAGTCTAGTCTGGCTGCTGACTGGAACAACATCATACAGTCACTATGACCCTCCAGACTACCACTAGTCTAGTCTGGCTGCTGACTGGAACAACATCATACAGTCACTATGACCCTCCAGACTACCTCTAGTCTAGTCTGGCTGCTGACTGGAACAACATCATACAGTCACTATGACCCTCCAGACTACCACTAGTCTAGTCTGGCTACTGGAACAACATAATACAGTCACTATGACCCTCCAGACTACCACTAGTCTAGTCTGGCTGCTGACTGGAACAACATCATACAGTCACTATGACCCTCCAGACTTCCACTAGTCTAGTTTGGTTACTGGAACAACATCATACAGTCACTATGACCCTCCAGACTACCACTAGTCTAGTCTGGCTACTGGAACAACATCATACAGTCACTATGACCCTCCAGACTACCACTAGTCTAGTCTGGCTGCTGATTGGAACAACATCATACAGTCACTATGACCCTCCAGACTACCACTAGTCTAGTCTGGCTACTGGAACAACATCATACAGTCACTATGACCCTCCAGACTTCCACTAGTCTAGTCTGGCTGCTGACTGGAACAACATCATACAGTCACTATGACCCTCCAGACTACCACTAGTTTAGTCTGGCTGCTGACTGGAACAACATCATACAGTCACTATGACCCTCCAGACTACCTCTAGTCTAGTCTGGCTGCTGACTGGAACAACATCATACAGTCACTATGACCCTCCAGACTACCACTTGTCTAGTCTGTCTGCTGACTAGAACAACATCATACAGTCACTATGACCCTCCAGACTAACACTAGTCTAGTCTGTCTGCTGACTGGAACAACATCATACAGTCACTATGACCCTCCAGACTACCACTAGTCTAGTCTGGCTGCTGGAACAACATCATACAGTAACTATGACCCTCCAGACTACCACTAGTCTAGTCTGGCAGACTGGAACAACATCATACAGTCACAATGACCCTCCAGACTACCACTAGTCTAGTCTGGTTGCTGGACCAACATCATACAGTCACTATGACCCTCCAGACTACCACTAGTCTAGTCTGGCAGACTGGAACAACATCATACAGTCACTATGACCCTCCAGACTTCCACTAGTCTAGTCTGGCTACTGGAACAACATCATACAGTCACTATGAACCTCCAGACTACCACTAGTCTAGACTGGCTACTGGAACAACATCATACAGTCACTATGAACCTCCAGACTACCACTAGTCTAGTCTGGTTACTGGAACAACATCATACAGTCACTATGACCCTCCAGACTACCACTAGTCTAGTCTGGCTGTTGGAACAACATCATACAGTCACTATGACCCTCCAGACTACCACTAGTATAGTCTGGTTACTGGAACAACATCATACAGTCACTATGACCCTCCAGACTACCACTAGTCTAGTCTGGCTGCTGACTGGAACAACATCATACAGTCACTATGACCCTCCAGACTACCACTAGTCTAGTCTGGCTACTGGAACAACATCATACAGTCACTATGACCCTCTAGACTACCACTAGTCTAGTCTGGCTGCTGGAACAACATCATACAGTCACTATTACCCTCCAGACTACCACTAGTCTAGTCTGGCTGCTGGAACAACATCATACAGTCACTATGACCCTCCAGATTACCACTAGTCTAGTCTGGCTGCTGACTGGAACAACATCATACAGTCACTATGACCCTCCAGACTACCACTAGTCTAGTCTGGCTGTTGGAACAACATCATACAGTCACTATGACCCTCCAGACTTCCACTAGTCTAGTCTGGCTGCTGACTGGAACAACATCATACAGTCACTATGACCCTCCAGACTACCACTAGTCTAGTCTGGCTGGTGTAACAACATCATACAGTCACTATGACCCTCCAGACTACCACTAGTCTAGTCTGGCTGCTGACTGGAACAACATCATACAGTCACTATGACCCTCCAGACTACCACTAGTCTAGTCTGGCTGCTGGAACAACATCATACAGTCACTATGACCCTCCAGACTACCACTAGTCTAGTCTGGTTACTGGAACAACATCATACAGTCACTATGACCCACCAGACTACAACTAGTCTAGTCTGGCTACTGGAACAACATCATACAGTCACTATGACCTTCCAGACTACCTATAGTCTAGCCTGGCTACTGGAACAACATTATACAGTCACTATGACCCTCCAGACTTCCACTAGTCTAGTATGGCTGCTGTAACAACATCATACATTCACTATGACCCTCCAGACTACCACTAGTCTAGTCTGGCTGTTGGAACAACATCATACAGTCACTATGACCCTCCAGACTACCACTAGTCTAGTCTGGCTACTGGAACAACATCATACAGTCACTATGACCCTCCAGACTACCTCTAGTCTAGTCTGGTTACTGGAACAACATCATACAGTCACTATGACCCTCTAGACTACCTCTAGTCTAGTCTGTTTACTGGAACAACATCATACAGTCACTATGACCCTCCAGACTACCACTAGTCTAGTCTGGCTGCTGACTGGAACAACATCATACAGTCACTATGACCCTCCAGACTACCACTAGTCTAGTCTGGCTACTGGAACAACATCATACAGTCACTATGACCCTCCAGACTACCACTAGTCTAGTCTGGCTACTGGAACAACATCATACAGTCACTTTGACCCTCCAGACTACCACTAGTCTAGTCTGGCTGCTGGAACAACATCATACAGTCACTATGACCCTCCAGACTACCACTAGTCTAGTCTGGCTGCTGGAACAACATCATACAGTCACTATGACCCTCCAGACTACCACTAGTCTAGTCTGGCTGCTGACTGGAACAACATCATACAGTCACTATGACCCTCCAGATTACCACTAGTCTAGTCTGGCTGCTGACTGGAACAACATCATACAGTCACTATGACCCTCCAGACTACCACTAGTCTAGTCTGGCTGCTGGAACAACATCATACAGTCACTATGACCCTCCAGACTACCACTAGTCTAGTCTGGCTGCTGACTGGAACAACATCATACAGTCACTATGACCCTCCAGACTACCACTAGTCTAGTCTGGTTACTGGAACAACATCATACAGTCACTATGACCCTCCAAACTACCACTAGTCTAGTCTGGCTACTGGAACAACATCATACAGTCACTATGACCCTCCAGACTACCACTAATCTAGTCTGGCTGCTGGAACAACATCATACATTCACTATGACCCTCCAGACTACCACTAGTCTAGTCTGGCTACTGGAACAACATCATACAGTCACTATGACCCTCCAGACGACCACTAGTCTAGTCTGGTTACTGGAACAACATCATACAGTCACTATGACCCTCCAGACTACCACTAGTCTAGTCTGGCTGCTGGAACAACATCATACAGTCACTATGACCCTCCAGACTTCCACTAGTCTAGTCTGGCTGCTGCAACAACATCATACAGTCACTATGACCCTCCAGACTTCCACTAGTCTAGTCTGGCTACTGGAACAACATCATACAGTCACTATGACCCTCCAGACTTCCACTAGTCTAGTCTGGCTACTGGAACAACATCATACAGTCACTATGACCCTCCAGACTTCCACTAGTATAGACTTACCTACTGTATTACCGTGTCCAGCAGGCTGTACTGGAGGGCCGAAACACTTCTGGTTTTCATTCTCTCCTTCTAATCAAAGGGAAAAGGAAAGACCTAGTCAGTTGTACAACGTAATGCATTCAACTGAAATGTGTCTTCTGTATCTAACCCAACCCCTCTGAATCAGAGAGGTGCCAGGGGCTGCCTTATTCCACATCCACGTCTTCGGTGCCCAGGGAACAGTGGGTTAACTGCCTTGCTCCGAGGCAGAATTACATATTTTTACCTTATCAGCTCGGGATTCGATCCAGTAATCTTTCGGTTACTGGCCCAATGCGGCAGGGACTAATTCAGACCTGGGACACCAAGTGAGTGTAATTAACTACCAGGTAGAATGAATGATGTTTGGGCCCTCCAGGACAGGAATATGGCAGCCCTGCTGTACACCGTAATACCGTTTTCAGAAAGTAGTTTGAACGTTTGAGGGCCAGAAGCCCAGGGTACTGTCTGCACTTTGTGGACTATTCCATTTGTTCCACTGAGCCATGCAACCTCAATCAAATACTTCCATACTGACAAATGCTGTTCCCTACCTGCAGGATGACCCAGTGTCTGCTGTTCCCTACCTGCAGGATGACCCAGTGTCTGCTGTTCCCTACCTGCAGGATGACCCAGTGTCGGCTGTTCCCTACCTGCAGGATGACCCAGTGTCTGCTGTTCCCTACCTGCAGGATGACCCAGTGTCTGCTGTTCCCTACCTGCAGGATGACCCAGTGTCTGCTGTTCCCTACCTGCAGGATGACCCAGTGTCTGCTGTTCCCTACCTGCAGGAGGACCCAGTGTCGGCTGTTCCCTACCTGCAGGATGACCCAGTGTCTGCTGTTCCCTACCTGCAGGATGACCCCGTGTCGGCTGTTCCCCACCTGCAGGATGACCCAGTGTCTGCTGTTCCCTACCTGCAGGATGACCCAGTGTCTGTGTTGAGAGGCCTTCTGCAGGGCCCCTGTCAGCCACCTCCTCCTGACCCAGAGACACATTGTGTAGTGTCCCCAGCTCTATGGAGAAACCCAGCCTCAATCCCACAACACAGGACACAAGACACTCAGAATATCTCTCCACAGTCCCCACGTGCTTCTTATCTTATTATTCTTATTTCAGGATGTATCTGAATCAGGTGGTTAATGTGAGAACAGGACTGGAGTCTGCTGCTCAACCCAGTAGCTCTCTAGGAGGAGGGTTGGCAGCCCGGTGTTAGTGTGTTGTGTAGCCAGGTTCTCCACATTGTTGAGTGGGTCCACTCCAGGAGAGAGGATGCAGAACACAGGGCTGGAGGGGCTACTCTCCAGCTTGGCAGCGTCCACATTTCTCGCTCCCAAGCTCTCCTCCACAAAGCTCCTGTCACAGATTTAGTTACTTACTCACTATGGGACTGATAGAGGTGAAATACAGTATGTTACTATCATTTCCTTACTGGCAAAGCTTGAAGTGCATAAAACTGTTGCATTTACATTCACCACGTCCAAGTCCGTTTACAAACAAGTGCAGAGGCCACACTTCCTCACCAGAAATGAAAGAATACTGTAGAATATGTAGTGCTGATGTCTCAGTCCCAAATGGAACCCTTGGGCCCTGGTCAAAAGTAGTGCACTATATAGGGAATAATAGGGGGCCATTTGGGACATAACCGATGTCTCACCTGAGGGCGTAGGTCATTCTGTCAGGGCGTATGGCTCTCAGCATAATGAGTTTCTGTAGGGAGCTTTTATTCTTCCAGTCCTGAGGAAACCCCACTCTCTCAGGACACTCTGAGTCTACCATCTTCCTCCAGCGCTTGGCTGAGCCCTCAATGTCCCGGTCCAACCCCCCGGAACTCATCCAGGGTAGACAGGGTCTGAGGAGATCATCATCATCACACCACCATAAGCTGCCAATGTCCCATTGCAGGCTCCCTATTCCCTATGGGCCCTGGTCAATAGTGTACTACATAGGGAATAAGGTGCCAGTTGGATCGCAAACACAATGTGCTACTGTACTTCTTAGTGCACTCATTTTAGTGCACTCTATGGGGAATAGGGTGTGATTAGTGCACTCAATGGGGAAAATGGTGTGATTAGTGCAGTCTATGGGGAATAGGGTGTGATTAGTGCACTCAATGGGGAATATGGTGTGATTAGTGCAGTCTATGGGGAATAGGGTGTGATTATTGCACTCAATGGGGAATAGGGTGTGATTTTAAGGTGCAGCCTTGGAGATGTGTGTTACCCTGACGATTCCCCAGGCTTGTGGGGACAGGAACGGGACAGGGCTGGCTACGCTGGGCTCCACTGGGAAATACAACAGGAAGTCCAACTCCTGGGCCTCAATCTGCCCACGGGTCAGCAGAATCTGGAGAGGAGAGACAACAGAGATATAACAACAGGTATAGATTAGATTCAGGTCAGAACTTCTATCCTATCAATAAAGTTTTTGATCAAACTAGAATATGGCCTCGGGCTACCAGAAACATTAATCTGAAACAGAGACTTGTGAAGCCAAGACCAGGCGAATGACAGCCTTACTGTAGACACTTTCTCACAGTGGAGTTGAGAACAGTTGGCGACAGGCAGGTGGCCATGACAGCTATTAGCATTCTGCCGTCAGGCCACACCCCCTGTCAGAGGTAACAGTCTGAACAGCTTTGGCCAGGCCAGGTGGGAGAGCTAATCAAAAGCAGCGTATGGTCCTTCTGTCCCGCTGACGGCCTCTAATTGAAGCTAATGTGGGGCCAGAATAAGTGCTTAGATTTATGAGAATGACAGGGGGGGCCAACCTTTTGGGGCGGCCCCGGGCCACTTACCTGGAAGGCGTTGTGTGACAGGAAGGTTGACTTGTCTCTCTGGAAGAGGCTCCGGCTGGTGTAGAGGAATGCTGAGTAGGTGACGGCCTCGGTCAAGGAGAGCACTCTGGCCCTCACGTCCTCGTCCCACTCCGCTCGCTCTATCGCTTTGTGGAAGACTGTGTTGAAGGTCTGGAGCACAGGTACAGGTACAGGGAGAAAGGTTCAGGGAGACAGATACAGGGAGACAGGTACAGAGAGACAGGTACAGGGAGACAGGTACAGGAAGACAGGTACAGGGAGACAGGTATAGAAAGACAGGAACAGAGAGACAGGTACAGGAAGACAGGTACAGGGAGACAGGTACAGGGAGACAGGTACAGGGAGACAGATACAGGGAGACAGATACAGGGAGACAGGTATAGAAAGACAGGAACAGAGAGACAGGTACAGGGAGACAGATACAGGGAGACAGGTATAGAAAGACAGGAACAGAGAGACAGGTACAGGAAGACAGGTACAGGGAGACAGGTACAGGGAGACAGGTACAGGGAGACAGGTACAGGGAGAAAGGTTCAGGGAGAAAGGTTCAGGGAGACAGATACAGGGAGACAGGTACAGGTACAGGGAGAAAGGTTCAGGGAGACAGGTACAGGGAGACAGATACAGGGAGACAGGTACAGGGAGACAGGTACAGGGAGAAAGGTACAGGGAGACAGATACAGGGAGACAGGTACAGAAAGACAGGAACAGAGAGACAGGTACAGGAAGACAGGTACAGGGAGACAGGTACAGAGAGACAGGTACAGAGAGACAGGTACAGGGAGACAGGTACAGAGAGACAGGTGCAGAGAGACAGGTACAGAGAGACAGGTACAGGGAGACAGGTACAGGAAGACAGGTACAGGGAGACAGGTACAGGAAGACATGTACAGGGAGACAGGTACAGGGAGACAGGTACAGGGAGACAGGGAGGCAGGAACAGGTAGACAGGTACAGAGAGACAGGTACAGAAAGACAGGAACAGGAAGACATGTACAGGGAGACATGTATAGAGAGACAGGTACAGGGAGACGGGTACAGGGAGACAGGTACAGGGAGACAGGTACAGAGAGACAGGTACAGAGAGACAGGTACAGGGAGACAGGTACAGAGAGACATGTACAGGGAGACAGGTACAGGGAGACAGGTACAGAGAGACAGGTACAGGGAGACAGGTACAGGGAGCTGAACACAGGGAGACGGGTACAGAGAGACAGGTACAGAGATGGGGTTGATTCTGTGCAGGTTGTAGATGATGAACAGAGAGGTTCTCTGGGCAGTAGGGCGGTAGAGCTCTCTGGCCTCGTTGATCTTTGTCTTGATCTCTCTGGCCTCCACCACCTGTGTGTGTATGTGTCAGTTAACACAATGAGCTATGAACTAGGGCCTCAGTCATGCTCCAGATTCCTCCCCATTTCAGCGTAGCCATAAGTACATTTCATTTGCAGCTAACACGGTGAAATGGAGCGCGCATTGCTCTACTAACTAGACTATAAAACAGTAGGCCTATATAATAACACATGGAATTTAAGTCTTGACGCTAGTACACATCCTAAACCAGAGCTACTTAACTCCCAGATACTACAGTACATCAGAGAGGCTGGACAGTACATGTTTCCCTTGTTGTTCTAACACCAGTGATACTAAACTCCCAGATACTACTGTACATCAGAGAGGCTAAACAGTACATGTTTCCCTTGTTGTTCTAACACCAGTGATACTAAACTCCCAGATACTACTGTACATCAGAGATGCTGAACAGTACATGTTTCCCTTGTTGTTCTAACACCAGTGATACTAAACTACAGGCTACTGTATGATTCATTTAACCTGGTTATCATGAACATAATTATACACTAAGACTAGTCCACATGGGATGGAAATACTGTATGTCTTCTGCTTTTCCCCCAACACCTCCAATGTACACACACACACACACACACACACACACACACACACACGGGTGAAAGTTAGCCGGTGCGGTCTGGCTCGGCATCCGGTCCGGTACGGCAAAATAGATTGTGGGGGTACGCTGTATGCTAATAGATACCCATAGACTTCCAGTCATTGCGCTAACGCTATGTTAGCATTGGCTCGCAAAACTACTTCTAACGTCCTTCATACTGGACACAGAGACATAAACATGGTATCAATGAGTTTATCTGACTGGGGAAGTAGACACAATCCCAAAGTATCCCTTTAAACCAGAAGCCCTCTGGTCAGAAATCCTCATGCTTCTCCAAACTTTGAAAGGTTTAAAATGTTAACCACAAGGAAATAATCTTAAATGTATCCAGGAGATAATCTATCGTTTCCCAAAGTAACCAATACAGTATTTATCTGTTCCTCCATTTCAATTCAATTAGCAGAGGCTCGACAAACCCGACCCGGTGGCTTTTCATTTTTCACTAATTACCCTTCCCATGTCAGGCAACGGACCCCATTTTTCACTAATTACCCTTCCCATGTCAGGCAACGGACCCCATTTTTCACTAATTACCCTTCCCATGTCAGGCAACGGACCCCATTTTTCAATAATTACCCTTCCCATGTCAGGCAACGGACCCCATTTTTCACTAATTACCCTTCCCATGTCAGGCAACGGACCCCATTTTTCACTAATTACCCTTCCCATGTCAGGCAACGGACCCCATTTTTCACTAATTACCCTTCCCATGTCAGGCAACGGACCCCATTTTTCACTAATTACCCTTCCCATGTCAGGCAACGGACCCCATTTTTCACTAATTACCCTTCCCATGTCAGGCAACGGACCCCATTTTTCACTAATTACCCTTCCCATGTCAGGCAACGGACCCCATTTTTCACTAATTACCCTTCCCATGTCAGGCAACGGACCCCATTTTTCACTAATTACCCTTCCCATGTCAGGCAACGGACCCCATTTTTCACTAATTACCCTTCCCATGTCAGGCAACGGACCCCATTTTTCACTAATTACCCTTCCCATGTCAGGCAACGGACCCCATTTTTCACTAATTACCCTTCCCATGTCAGGCAACGGACCCCATTTTTCACTAATTACCCTTCCCATGTCAGGCAACGGACCCCATTTTTCACTAATTACCCTTCCCATGTCAGGCAACGGACCCCATTTTTCACTAATTACCCTTCCCATGTCAGGCAACGGACCCCATTTTTCACTAATTACCCTTCCCATGTCAGGCAACGGACCCCATTTTTCACTAATTACCCTTCCCATGTCAGGCAACGGACCCCATTTTTCACTAATTACCCTTCCCATGTCAGGCAACGGACCCCATTTTTCACTAATTACCCTTCCCATGTCAGGCAACGGACCCCATTTTTCACTAATTACCCTTCCCATGTCAGGCAACGGACCCCATTTTTCACTAATTACCCTTCCCATGTCAGGCAACGGACCCCATTTTTCAATAATTACCCTTCCCATGTCAGGCAACGGACCCCATTTTTCACTAATTACCCTTCCCATGTCAGGCAACGGACCCCATTTTTCACTAATTACCCTTCCCATGTCAGGCAACGGACCCCATTTTTCACTAATTACCCTTCCCATGTCAGGCAACTGACCCCATTTTTCACTAATTACCCTTCCCATGTCAGGCAACGGACCCCATTTTTTAGGGCCCAGGTTTCCCATGGCCCGGATCCTGTTACACTCTATATCTTCACAAGCAAAAATGAATGTACTATTGATAGAACCATTACTCCACCAAATGAAAGTCCTGGGCTGATGGATTGGCTTGTAGTCCTCCGTCAGCCATGAAAGGAAATAATTAGTATTCATTACTTCACACTCTACAACATTCCAATTATTAATGAACTTCAGCTGTGGAGCCCCACCGTATCCATCATGGCCATCACAGCAGGTTGTATTAATCACAAGCAGAAACAAGCGCAGGTCATCTACAGCGGATGAATTTATAATCAGATTTACCACAGGGATGAATTGTCATGGGTCGACAGACAACAGCAGCACTGTATCTGTTAGGAGTTCATGTCCCGTCTCAGATGTTCAATAACATTCACACACACGTTGGAAAGGAAGGAACAAGAAAGATGTGTGTTGATGGTTGAGAAGAGGAGGCGGATTTATAGTATTGTTGTTTTTCCGTTTGCACCGTAGATACTTCCTGTTACATTGTGATATGTTGTTCATTTAGAGGATTGAACTCAAATAATCATAACAACGGTGGTGTGGAGGTGAATTAATAAACTTGGGGATTGGATTATTTGCTCCATTGGTTCAAAGGGACTCAGTGTAATAGATTGAAATACATCCACAACCATTTCACATCATAGTGAATTGATCATTCTTTCCATAACCTACGCTACGGCAAATGACCAAATCAACTACAAACTATAGGCTCACGTTGCCTAGTGATAGACCTATGTAGCCTAATAATAAGCCTATGTAGCCTAATGATCTGTATTGGAGATTGTCCTGGATACACTCCTGACCACTGTTGAGTGTGGTGGTGGTGTGTTGTTCCCATTCGTTTTCAGAGAGGGAAAGGCACAAGTCCCTTACCCACAAGAGAGGCTGGCCGCCCACTATTCAGGGCTAACCACTGAAGAATAACTGCTCAGTATTCACCACATAAAGACTATGAGCAGGCCAATGAACATCTATCACCAGGCGTCAGAGGGGCGATCCATACGTCTGCCTCAGGGATTCAGAACACGCAATACAAATTCATCTATAATCTAAAGAGCAAGGAGCAATCATATCCCAGTCAGTCATGTCCCTGGAGCTGTCCACCGCTCAGTGAGACTCTAGCGTCAGTCAGGCAAATCCTCTGGCATTGTCTGTGTCCCAGATGGCACCCTAATCCCTATGCAGTGCACTAATTTTGTGCACTATATAGGGAATAGGGTTCGCAGCCATTCGGTATGGCAGATATGGTCTAATACTGTCCCTCAGGCCCATATTTAGACACGTTGGGAAAGTATTGACTTGTATATCAAAAGGGATATAAAACCATGGATCGATTAGTAATGTGTAGACAAGACTGGTTACAGGCTATAGGCACAACTATAGAATAAATAGCTTTTGCAGAGAAAGCACAGTACACAGTATGGTAATTGTATAGGGCTACTCTGTAAAAAAAAAAAAAAAAAAAATCTCACTGTTTGTCTCCTCCAGGGCTGGTTTCCTGGACACAGATTAAGGCTAATCCTAGACTAAAAAGTACTTTCAATGGACATTCTCAGTTGAAAGTGCTTTTTAGTCCAGGACTAGAGTTAATCTGTGTCTGGGAAACTGCCCCACCTAGAGATTTCATTGGTGGATTCCTGAGCCAGTAGATCTGTATAGGGACAGGTCAAACCAAGGACCATTGTCACTGCTTGACTTCCTTCCTTGATGGTGTTTCTCCCCAGTAGTGGCACTAGGACTGGCTCAACTCTCTCCTGTAGGTTCTCAATCAGAACAGTCTCTTGTGTTAATCTCCCCAGTTTTGGCACTAGGACTGGCTCAACTCTCTCCTGTAGGTTCTCAATCAGAACAGTCTCTTGTGTTTATCTCCCCAGTAGTGGCTCCCGGACTGGGTCAACTCTCTCCTGTAGGTTCTCAATCAGAACAGTCTCTTGTGTTTATCTCCCCAGTAGTGGCTCCCGGACTGGCTCAACTCTCTCCTGTAGGTTCTCAATCAGAACAGTCTCTTGTGTTTATCTCCCCAGTAGTGGCTCCAGGACTGGCTCAACTCTCTCCTGTAGGTTCTCAATCAGAACAGTCTCTTGTGTTTATCTCCCCAGTAGTGGCTCCCAGACTGGGTCAACTCTCTCCTGTAGGTTCTCAATCAGAACAATCTCTTGTGTTTATCTCCCCAGTAGTGGCTCCCGGACTGGGTCAACTCTCTCCTGTAGGTTCTCAATCAGAACAATCTCTTGTGTTTATCTCCCCAGTAGTGGCTCCCGGACTGGGTCAACTCTCTCCTGTAGGTTCTCAATCAGAACAGTATCTTGTGTTTATCTCCCCAGTAGTGGCTCCCGGACTGGGTCAACTCTCTCCTGTAGGTTCTCCATCAGAACAGTCTCTTGTGTTTATCTCCCCAGTAGTGGCTCCAGGACTGGGTCAACTCTCTCCTGTAGGTTCTCAATCAGAACAGTCTCTTGTGTTTATCTCCCCAGTAGTGGCTCCAGGACTGGGTCAACTCTCTCCTGTAGGTTCTCCATCAGAACAGTCTCTCCATAGGCAAGGGCTCGCTCTAACACATCCAAATACCTGTAGAGAATGATGATGGTAACACTTTAGAGAGAATTATACTTTATAGCATCCTGTATAATAACTTATAATACACTTACAATTGTATTATAAGGCATTATAAAGGATGTTATAAAGCATTAATCGTACAGTAGGTATTTCATTTAAAGTGTAACCCGAATGATTCACTGGAACAGGTAACTTGAATACTTTTTTACATTTGGTAACCGGCAAGC
Source organism: Oncorhynchus clarkii lewisi (assembly GCF_045791955.1). Classification (NCBI taxonomy): domain Eukaryota; kingdom Metazoa; phylum Chordata; class Actinopteri; order Salmoniformes; family Salmonidae; genus Oncorhynchus; species Oncorhynchus clarkii. Next base: position 5,770,252 of record NC_092148.1, read on the forward strand.
CAAATGACACATGGATGGGCGGAGTTAGAATGTTGTCTGTCAGAAGAATAACAATGTACATTTATTTTAATACGCCTGTCTGCATATTTCAAGACATGGCATATGAGGGTGCTGTGAGAGAACCCATGGATTGGATGATACTTTTCTCATCAATCAATTTGAAAAAAACATACAGTGCACTCGGAAAGTATTCAAACCCCACATTTTGTTATGTTACAGCCTTATTCTAAAATGGATGAAATACTTTCCCCCCCTCATCAATCTACACACAATACCCCATAATGACAAAGCAAAAACAGGTTTTGGAAAAAATACATACATAAAAAAATGAAATATCACATTTACATAAGTATTTAGACCCTTAACTTTGTTGAAGCACCTTTGGCAGCGATTACAGCCTCAAGTCTTCTTAGGTATGAAGGTACAAGCTTGGCACACCTGTATTTGGGGAGTTTCTCCCATTCTTCTCTGCAGATCCTCTCAAGCTCTGTCAGGTTAGATAGGGAGCATTGCTGCACAGCTATTTTCAGGTCTCTCCAGAGATTAGGTTCAAGTCCTGGCTCTGGCTGGGCCACTCAAAGACATTCAGAGACTTGTCCCGAAGCCATTCCTGTGTTGTTTTGGCTGCGTGCTTAATGTCAATGTCCTGTTGAAAGGTGAACCTTCTCCCCAGTCTGAGTTCCTGAGCGCTCTGGAGCAGGTTTTCATCAAGGATCTCTCTGTACTTTGTTCCGTTCATTTTCCCCTCGATTCTGACAAGCTTCCCAGTCCCTGACACTGAAAAACATCCTCACTGTAATTGATCTCGTCCTCCTCTTCTGAGGAGGAGTAGCGAGAAGGATCAGAGGACCAATGCGCATTATGGTAAGTGTCCACAATGTTTAATCAAAAATGAACACTGAAATACAAAACAATAAACATGACTAAACGACACAAACGAAACAGTCCTGTGTGGCACAAACACTGGCACGGAAAATAAACACCCACAACTCAAAAGTGAAACCAGGCTACCTAAGTATGATTCTCAATCAGGGACAACGATTGACAGCTACCTCTGATTGAGAACCATACTAGGCCGAACACAGAAATCCCAAATTATAGAAAAACGAACATAGACAACCCACCCAACTCATGCCCTGATCATACTAAAACAAAGATATAATAACAGAACTAAGGTCAGAACGTGACACTCACAGCATGATGCTGCCACCACCATGCTTCACCGTAGGGATGGTGCCAGGTTTCCTCCAGATGTGATGCTTGGCATTCAGGCCAAATAGTTCAATCTTGGTTTCATCACACCAGAGAATCTTGTTTCTCATGGTCTGAGAGTCCTTTAGGTACCTTTTGGCAAACTCCAATCGGGCTGTCATGTGCCTTTTACTGAAGAGTGGCTTCCGTCTGGCCATTCTACCATCAAGACCTGATTGATGGAGTGCTGAAGAGATGGTTGTCTCTGGAAGGTTCTGCCATCTCCACAGAGGATCTCTGGAGCTCTGTCATAGTGACCAACTGGTTCTTGGTCATCTCCCTGACCAAGGCTCTTCTCCCTCGACTGCTTGCTCAGTTTGGCTGGGCAGCCAGCTCTAGGAAGAGTCTTGATGGTTCTAAACTTCTACTATTTAAGAATGATTGGTACCTTTCCAGCAGATCTGTGCCTCGACACGATCCTGTCTCTGAGCCCTACAGACAATTCCTTTGACCTTATGGCTTGGTTTTTGATCTGACATGCACTGTCAACTATGGGACCTTATATAGACAGGTGTGTGCCTTTCCAAATCATGTCCAGTTAGTTGAATTTACCACACAGGTGTACTCAAATCAAGTTGTAGAAACATCTCAAAGATGATAATTGGAAACAGGAGGCTCCTGAGCTCAATTTCAAGTCTCATAGCAAAATGTCTAAATACTAATGTAAATAAGATATTTCTGTATTTGAATTGTAATAATTCTGCAAAAATCGCTAAAAATCTGTTTTCACTTTGTCATTAGGGGGTAAGGTGTTTAGATTGATGAGAAAATGTATAATTTAATCAATTTTAGAATAAGGCTGTAACGTTACAAAATGTGGAAAATGTCAAAGAGTCTGAATACTTTTCAAACTGTAGCTGATAATTAGTAGTGACCAGTGATTAGCCTGGTCCCATCCTGTATCTACTGTCCAGGCACCAAATCTTCTATGGTTATCATACCCTACTGTATATGTTTGGCTAAAGTACAAACAGACTGGACCACTTGGATAGACACTGTCCAGTGATACAAAACAAACCCTTGTGACCATCAATGTTCCAAGTCCAACTTGCTTCCATTCCTTTTTCACCCCCCTCTGAAATCTCTACTATCATTAATGAAACGCGTCAAAACAACGCCCTCCCTCTCTCACTCCATCTGGTGGAGCAGCTCCACCCTGAGCTCTGGCCCACAGCGCCTGCAGATCCACTTTATACCCTGCTGCTGGGGGTCCATCATAAGAGTCCAGCACTCGCCGGTGGTCAGGATGGCAGAGCTCTCTGTAGACATCCTATCGTTTGGCAGGCCCTGGTTGTGCCAGGCAGCCACGGTGGCATCGTCTGGAAGCATGAGGACAGGGTCCAGGTCATCTGTCTGGTGGATGGAGACCTGGAACACACAGAGAGACAGACAGATGGAACCCTGTTCACTATATAGTGCACTAAATAATACATAGGGTGGCATTTGGAACTGACAGCAGTGAGGCGGTGATGTGACTCGGTTGGCTGTGTGTGGGGTACCGACTGTACAACCATGCAGGCCGATAGCGAGAGAGGCAACAAGGTTTCACCAAGATTAATTTCAAGGCGGGTTATCCCTAAATTTACATCCAAAATCAAAATGTTCAAATAAAATCAATTAAAGACCACGAATAAAAACAGTTTAGGACATATCTACACGATAAAGGATAAAGGAGCAGCTTGATAATGCCCCGCTGGTCAAAAGTAGTGCGCTACATAGGGAATAGGGTGCCATTTGGGATCTTCCCCGTTGTGACTGTATGAAGGGTATCCAGGCTTCGTAGAGCAGTTGGTGTCGGTAGGGCCTGGTGAAGTGACCCACGTAGGAGACAGAAGCTGAGGTGAGGAGAACATCACCACTCAGAGTCTTCGGCCTGGGGCCACCACTCCTTTTCTGACTGGGACACACACATAAACCAGGCTTCTTCATGACAATATACACCACCAAAAGCACTATGAAACGTAGTCCACAGTGTATGTATAAAATTACTTTTAGAATCAACTGAAAACTTGTTATATGCATTTAACTTCAAAGCACCTAAAATATTTCAAACTCTGGGATGCAAGGTTCATCTAGGCTGAAATATGTTTCCCCTCCCAGTCTATCAGCCAGACTAGAAAAACCTAAAGCAATAAAGTATACAACACTAATTCCACCAAACTGGCTTTGAAAGTTTTCCTGCAAATTCACTCAGCATCTATTTAGCGTCCAATTAATCCTTCCATAGTATGACCAGCTGTGACAGCCTGAACACGGTAAATCACGCCTGGCGTTTCTTCACAAGGGCCCATGGGGACAGAATATGTGGCATAATAAATTCCCAGACAGTTAAAAATCACTATAATTTTACCCTAATGCATTATGGGTTGTCTGTAATATCACTCAGTCTTGGGGTGAAGCGTTTTTAATTTCCAACAGCTGTTGAGCCTGTGAGGTAAGTTAATGATTAAATATAGTCTGATGTATTAGTCTAAACACTGTGGCTCCCAGATCAATGCCACAAAGACATATCATTTATCTTGATATGTGGAAAGGCCAAGCTGTCCCATGCTGGCCACATTTGTTTTGTTGAATAAGAAAGTAGAACGTGTGAATGTGGCCACGGCAGAAAAACATGGCTCCTATTGGATTTCACATTAACTGACCGACGTAAACATTTTGGATCCCCACTGGATCACTTTGTTTTAACATGCAACACCTGGACTTGATGTGAGTAGAATAGAAGACACTGTAGCCAAAATAGGAATTATCTAAAGAGCAGCATCAATTACAATGTATACACATCTATACGTGTACCGAATACACACACACACACACACACACACCCACCTCTTCAGGCCAGTCTGCTGCCCAGCTTGAGTGTACGGTCCATGCAGCCTTCCTGCCATCTCTCTTCTCCACTGGGCTGTGGGCCAGACAGAGACAGTTGCCCAGTTTAATGGTGCGTTTGCTGTGGTCCATCCCTCTTTCCCTCTCCATCCTCCCTGATCCCCAACAGGCTGGCTAGCCAGACCTGAAGCTCCATCCCCTCCACCACACTCCAGCCAGACACAGCCACATCACAGGGACATTATAACAAGTCCTCATCCAGATTACTGATACACTTCTGTCAACCCCACCTCCTGGTAGACAGCGTGCCTCGGGCTCTGTCACCCGTCTCTTCTATGCCAGAGGAGACACACTGATCCCTGATACACTTCTGTCAACCCCACCTCCTGGTAGACAGCGTGCCTCGGGCTCTGTCACCAGTCTCTTCTATGCCAGGTGAGACACACTGATCCCTGATACACTTCTGTCAACCCCACCTCCTGGTAGACAGCGTGCCTCGGGCTCTGTCACCAGTCTCTTCTATGCCAGGTGAGACACACTGATCCCTGATACACTTCTGTCAACCCCACCTCCTGGTAGACAGCGTGCCTCGGGCTCTGTCACCAGTCTCTTCTATGCCAGGTGAGACACACTGATCACTGATACACACTATATGGCCGAACAGTGCGTTGCTGGCTCAGGTATTTTCTTTTCCCATTGTCCTTTGCAGCATGGTTCCAGAAACGATGGTGGATGTGTAACCACTACCCGGCCCAGAGCAGCTGGGTTTGGCTCTATAGTGTGTATCAGGCATGACAGGACTGACCCCCACCCCAGCCCCTCCTCTCTGTACCTCTAGGCCCTTGACCAGCTGGTTGGCCTGCTCGATAGTCTGGTTGGTGTGGGTCACTTCCTCCTGGCACTGGACCTTGTCATCAGCAGCCTTCTCAAACTGGACTGTGAGGCTCTGTAGGTTGATATCCAACCCCTGTTAGAACCACCACAGAATCACAGATTAGATAGGCTTCATGAAAAGACAAGGCTGAGTGGCATATGATCGTTGTGAGAGCTGGCGATTTCAACCCAGCGTGTTATAATACAACACTTCTTACCTCCAGTTTCATCAGGTGAAAACTGTTGTTCTGATTAAAGAAGCAATACAACTGGCCTTCTTTAGACTAGTTGAGTATCTGGAACATCAGCATTTGTGGGTTCGATTACAGCCTCACAAGTACTCAACTGGCAGCTTCATTAAATAGTACCAGCAAAACACCAGTCTCAACATCAGCAGTGAAGAGACAACTCCGGGATGCTGGCCTTCACCACCAGACATGACTCAGCGATGTGGTCCTTGTAATACGATACCAGTGCCTGCAGGAGGTCATCACCTGGAAGCCACAGGGAGACATGTTTGCATCAAGATACAATACAAATTAATGTAGAAAGGGTGATGTATTGTTGTCAGTCAAGTGGAACACACCGCTTTTGACTGTAAAACACGTCTTGCACATGTTGATGATGTCACAAGGCAGACTATTGTCGGATTGGTTGATGGACTTGCTGAGCCAACATAATAAAGACAATCAAAGAACATTAATCTTCGAGCCCAGAGGATGGTACAGTGCAGTGGCGCTGGCTCCATTCAGAACTATATTCAAAGAGCCATCATCCAGCTGAATTGTCAGGATGAGACATGCAGGGTACATACAGGGTCAAGGCCAGACCCAGATTACACTGGTATCCCTCAGACAGACGATGATGTGATTGACACAATTCAAATCAAATTTATTTATATAGCCCTTCTTACATCAGCTGATATATCAAAGTGCTGTACAGAAACCCAGCCTAAACCCCAAACAGCAAGCAATGCAGGTGTAGAACCATGGTGGCTAGGAAAATCTCCCTAGAAAGGCCAAAACCTAGGAAGAAACCTAGAGAGGAACCAGGCTATGAGGGGTGGCCAGTCCTCTTCTGGCTGTGCCGGGTGGAGATTATAACAGAACATGGCCAAGATATTCAAATGTTCATAAATGACCAGCATGGTCAAATAATAATAATCACAGTGAACAGGTCAGGGTTCCATAGCCGCAGGCAGAACAGTTGAAACTGGAGCAGCAGCACGGGCCAGGTGGACTGGGGACAACAAGGAGTCATCATGCCAGGTAGTCCTGAGGCATGGTCCTAGGGCTCAGGTCCTCCGAGAGAGAGAAAGAGAGAATTAGAGAGAGCATACTTAAATTCACACAGGACACCAGATAAGACAGGAGAAATACTCCAGATATAACAGACTGACCCTCGCCCCCCGACACAAACTACTGCAGCATAAATACTGGAGGCTGAGACAGGAGGGGTCAGGAGACACTGTGGCCCCATCCGATGATAACCCCGGACAGGGCCAAACAGGCAGGATATAACCCCACCCACTTTGCCAAAGCACAGCCCCCACACCACTAGAGGAATATCTTCAACCACCAACTTACCAACCTGAGAGAAGGCTGAGTATAGCCCACAAAGTGACACAGTGACAGGTGGTAACCTTAGCCTTCCAGCTCCTCTGCTTGGGAACGAAGCCACACAGAGCCAGCAGCACCATCACCTCCACGTTGATCACCGCCGCCGGAGGGATTGCCGAACGATTTCAGCTCAGTCAGATTCACTAGTTATTGTAGAATATTATTTATTTATCAATGACTTACCTGGCTTTATGACAGTTGAATAAATCAATCAAGAACCATATACAACAAACCAAAAGGATCATTAACTTGATGAGTGATTTAGTACTGTAAATAACTGGTTCATTTACAGGTTGACTGGTTCCCTTATTAGATATGTGGCTTAGCTACAATTACTCTATAATCTATGACATGATTTGAGTATTGTACCTTGTTAAGAGTGTCCAGCACTGCAGTAACAGCTTGCAGAATGGGCTCTGCCTTGGCCAGGTCAGTCTGACAGTCCCTATGCTTCAGTGAAACCTCTGTCTGGATGACAAACAGCTGAACAGAGGACACAGACACTGTCAGCTAAGTCACTCCTTCAACTAAGAGGGCTTGATCTTTTTTTGTGAAATAGTGAAATAAGTGAAATAATAGACCTGGGTCAAAAACATAATGTCAAGTATTTGTCTTGATATTTGAGGTGCGCTTGATTGAGATTGGGGTTTGCACTTTTGGGACTATTCTATTGTCCATTACACCGGGTAGATCAAGCGCCACTCAAGTATTAAAAATGCCGTCTAGTAATAAAGATATTTGATATTTAATTAAGCCATGTCTGATTGGGTATTTAACAAGATGACCTGCTACATCTGCAGCCTCTCTCTGGTAGCTACATCTCAGTCTGCTGTCCAATCTAACGGACGAGAGATTCTGCATCAGCATACTTCAGGGTCAGATCCTCTTCTTGGGACGCAGGTTTGGCTTTTAGCTCCTTAACCTACAGTAAACCACACAGTCCCATAAGAGGATGCATCTCAGACTGCACCCTATTCCCTATCTAGTGCACTACTTTGGACCAGAGCACTACAGACCATTAGGAAAGTATTCAGAACCCTTGACTTTTTCCACATTGTGTTACATTACAGCCTTACTCTAAAGAAAAATCTACACACAATCAATCTACACACAATACCTCATAATAACATCACAATATCCCATAATGACAAAGCAAAAGCAGTTTTTTAGACATTTTTGCACATTTATTAAAAATGTAAAACTGAAATATCACATTTACATAAGTATTCAGACTCTTTACTCAGTACTTTATTGATGCACCTTTGGCAGTGATTACAACCTCGAGTCTTCTTGGGTATGACGCTACAAGCTTGGCACACCTGTATCTGGGGAGTTTCTCCCATTCTTCTCTGCGGATCCTCTCAAGCTCTGCCAGGTTGGATGGGGAAAGTCGCTGCACAGCTATTTTCAGGTTTCTCCAGAGATGTTTGATTGGGTTCAAGTCCGGGCTCTGGCTGGGCCACTCAAGGTCATTCAGAGACTTGTTCCGAAGCCAATCCTACATTGTCTTGGCTGTGTGCTTAGGGTCGTTGTCCTATTCGAAGGTGAACCTTCCCCCCAGTCTGAGGTCCTGAGCGCTCTGGATCTCTCTAGAATTTTCTCCGTTCATCTTTCCCTTGATCCTGACTAGTTTCCCAGTCCCTGCAACTGAAAAACATCCCCACAGCATGATGCTGCCACCACCATGCTTCACTGTAGGGATGGTGCCAGGTTTCCTCCAGACTTCCTCCAGACTCCAGACTCACTTGGCATTTAGGCCAAAGAGTTCAATCTTGGTTTCATCAGACCAGAGAATCTTGTTTCTCATGGTCTGATAGTCCTTTAGGTGCCTTTTGGAAAACTCCAAGCGGGCTGTCATGTGCCTTTTACTGAGGAGAGGCTTCTATCTGGCCATTCTACCATAAAGGCCTGATTGATGGAGTGCTGCAGAGATGGTTGTCTTTCTGGAAGGCTCTGCCATCTCCACAGAGGAACTCTGGAGCTCTGTCAGAGTGACCATCTGGTTCTTGGTCACCTCCCTGACCAAGGCCCTTCTCCCCCATTTGCTCAGTTTGGCAGGGCAGCCAGCTCTAGGAAGAGTCTTGATGGTTCTAAACTTCTTCCATTTAAGAATGATGGAGGCCACTGTTCTTGGGGACTTTCAATGCTGCAGACATGTTTTGGTATCCTTCCCCAGACCTGTGCCTCGACACAATCCTGTCTTGGAGCTCTATGGACAATTCCTTCGACTTCATGGCTTGGTTTTTGCTTTGACGTGCACTGTCAACTATGGCACCTTATATAGACAGGTGTGTGCCTTTCCAAATCATGTCCAATTAGTTGAATTTAACACAGGTGGACTCTAATCAAGTTGTAGAAACATCTCAAGGATGATCAATGGTAACAGGATGCACCTGAACTCAATTTCGAGTCTCATAGCAAATGGTCTGAATACTTATGTAAATAAGGTATCTTTTTTAAAATTGTAATAAATTAGCAAAAATGTAAAAAATATATTTTTTTCGCTTTGTCATTATGGGGTATAGTGTGTAGATTGATGAAGACATGTTTTTTATTTAATCCATTTTAGAACAAGGATGTAACGTAATAAAATGTGGAAAAAGTCAAGGGGTCTGAGTGCTTTCTGAAGGCACCGTACAGTATATAGAGAATAGGGTACCATTTGAGCAATACATGAATATCATCATACTTTGGATAAAGAATCTGATTCATGTCACGTCTGTGTTAATGATATTATAATACATCTTCTGATGGCATTTTTTTGCAATAAAAACTGATTCAATAAATGGAAATCCAATGTTGTACTCTCTGCAGCAATAGCTATAAAATGTGATTTACATTCATTTCAAGGTTTATCAGCAGCATTCAATCAGTGTAAAGGCAAAAGGCATTATACAAATGTGTTACTCAAACCTCCTCTGATCTCGTCCCACAGCCTTGAGGTTCTGATATTAACATAACGTTAAAGGCTGCCTCTCAAATGGCACCCTATTCCCTACATTCCAAATGGCACCCTATTCCCTACATTCCAAATGGCACCCTATTCCATACATTCCAAATGGCACCCTATTCCCTACATTCCAAATGGCACCCTATTCCCTACATTCCAAATGGCACCCTATTCCATACATTCCAAATGGCACCCTATTCCATACATTCCAAATGGCACCCTATTCCCTACATTCCAAATGGCACCCTATTCCCTACATTCCAAATGGCACCCTATTCCATACATTCCAAATGGCACCCTATTCCATACATTCCAAATGGCACCCTATTCCATACATTCCAAATGGCACCCTATTCCATACATTCCAAATGGCACCCTATTCCATACATTCCAAATGGCACCTTATTCCCTATATAGTGTAGAGGACCTGGTTGAAAGTAGTGCACCATAGGAAATAGGGTGCCATTTGGGACGCACTCAGACTCCTATCAGAGCGGCAGTAGTCTGGAGCTTCTGAAGGCTGCTGACGAGGCGCTTCATCTTCCCACGGATCTGAGACCAGCTCTTCCCCAGGAACTTACTCTACAGGATGATCTGCTGGAGAAAGCTCTTTTGGAGTGGTGTAATTGTACCTCTTCTCATCGCGCCGGGTATTTTTCACTTGCCTGGTTGACACTGGTGTGAACATAGGCCATGAAAAGACTAATGGATTTCTGGACTGCTGGCTGTAAAAATAAGCAGAGGTGGTGGGGCGGGGGGGGGGGGGGGGAGAGCATAGCTGGGGCGCTCTGGATTGAGTGGAGCTTAACGTCCCCAAGCTGATGGGCCCTGAAATATTATCTTCATAAATTCTGAATTCATCTACAAGTTTTGCCATTTTACTTGGCCAGCCTCGACTTACTCAATCTCAAATTTAGGGGCAGCTAGCAGGACTGATTAGGCTTTGAAACCACTGGGAAAATAATGTGTTTAAGGCCTGTGACATGCAGTGCATAACGCAGAGGCTCTGTTTACATTATCCCTCATGTCCTTCAACTTTCTTTTACACAGTACTCTACTGCACACAGTGTAGAAGCTACAGCACAGCCCTACTGACTGGGTATTTATCATAGTGCTGCTCAATGCACCACCATGTCACAATTAATCACATGCCATTAGCGATCAATTAATGCAAAAACAAAGTGGCACATTGAACAGGGCTAAAACCTGAACATCACTCACAAAAGGCCATTGTACATGATCCAGGAACCAGTGGGGAAAATCATTAGTAATTAAGATCTGACATAATGTCTTTTGACAAAGTGTTGCATGTTCAGTTGAGACGCGGAGCAACAAAGTTCTCATTGATTTCCTAGTTCATCCATTATTTGTGGCTTGTGCATTTTTTAAACTCCATATAATTTAACATTTATTTAATTGTGTTTTGCTACTTCTTTAACAAGACAAACATGTTTAAATATTTATCACTTTATATGTCATTTCTCACAAATAATTATTTGATTTCAGGTTTCAACTTCTCATACAAGGCAGACATATTTCCATATTTTCCTTTGATGGATGCTTTCAGCGCTGCCAGACTCAAGTGCTTGGAGTTGAGGCCAGTGACCCTGTGTTCAACTGTTGGAAGTGGGTCATTCTGATCATACAGCTTTGGAGTAACACATTGTACTGGAGAAAAGGTCAGAACCATTGCCACGTGCACACACACACACACACACACACACACACACACACACACACACACACACACACACACACACACACACACACACACACACACAGAGAGAGACACACACACACACACACACACACACACACACAGAGACACACACACACACACACACACACACACACACACACACATACACTCCTATAGTCTTCTCCCACAGCTCCCCACAGCATCAGCATGTGAAGGCCCTTCTTGTTAGTGCGGTGACAGCTGTGCCTCCTGAGAGGGTCGTCGTTACCGTATTAATCACTCTGCTCTCATTAACATAAATGATCCTGGGTAATGATCGTTCCACTGCCATGAGGGAAAACAATGATACGTCTACTCTGCACACACACACACACACACACACACACACACACACACACACACACACACACACACACACACACACACACACACACACACACACACACACACACACACACACACACACACACACACACACACACACACACACACACACAGCAGTCATCTGCCATGCGAGCAGCCATTTGTCAGTAGCTCAGTGAGTCTCAGTGGAGAAGTAATGATGAGGGATCTATGGTAAAGTTAATACAGCTGCACTGCTGTAATTACAAGATGTTCATTAAAAGTCTAACTGACTAAGTCTTAAACCCTTTACGAGTGTCATTAGGAAGGACATGGCCAAAACACACTACAGCACAGTGTAAACTGTTGTTCTAATCTAGGACAGTAATTACAACTAACTATGTCTAACCTGTATAGCAGAATGCTGTTGTCAACCTGACTGTACTGTATGTAGCTCCTTCCTTGTGTATTTTATTTCATTAATCTCTCATTAAGCTCGTAAGAAAGCAGTTCACGGTAAAGTCTACACCAGTTGTATTCCACGCATGTTAGAAAATGTCATTTGATTTGATTTGATTTTAACATAGACCACAGAGAAAAAAATCCAGATCAAAAACACCATCACATCAGTACAACTACACGGCCTTGTGGTGTCATTCATCTACTGGAACAGACCTGAGCTGTGTAATACACCATCACATCAGTACAACTACACAGCCTTGTGGTGTCATTCATCTACTGGAACAGACCTGAGCTGTGTAAAACACCATCACGACTACACGGCCTTGTGGTGTCATTCATCTACTGGAACAGACCTGAGCTGTGTAATACACCATCACATCAGTACAACTACACGGCCTTGTGGTGTCATTCATCTACTGGAACAGACCTGAGCTGTGTAAAACACCATCACGACTACACGGCCTTGTGGTGTCATTCATCTACTGGAACAGACCTGAGCTGTGTAATACACCATAACATCAGCACAACTACACGGCCTTGTGGTGTCATTCATCTACTGGAACAGACCTGAGCTGTGTAAAACACCATCACGACTACACGGCCTTGTGGTGTCATTCATCTACTGGAACAGACCTGAGCTGTGTAATACACCATCACATCAGTACAACTACATGGCCTTGTGGTGTCATTCATCTACTGGAACAGACCTGAGCTGTGTAAAACACCATCACATCAGTACAACTACACAGCCTTGTGGTGTCATTCATCTACTGGAACAGACCTGAGCTGTGTAAAACACCATCACATCAGCACAACTACACAGCCTTGTGGTGTCATTCATCTACTGGAACAGACCTGAGCTGTGTAATACACCATCACATCAGCACAACTACACAACCTTGTGGTGTCATTCATCTACTGGAACAGATCTGATCTGTGTAATACACCATCACATCAGCACAACTACACGGCCTTGTGGTGTCATTCATCTACTGGAACAGACCTGAGCTGTGTAATACACCATCACATCAGCACAACTACACAGCCCTGTGGTGTCATTCATCTACTGGAACAGACCTGAGCTGTGTAAAACACATTTCACATAGTTTCGAAAATCACTCAAAATGAATGATGAATTTTGTACCCGTTTTGAATTATTTGGAAGAAATGGAAAACAGGCTGAACCCAGGCCTGGTAAAGAAGACTACAGACTGAACCCAGGCCTGGTAAAGAAGACTACAGACTGAGCTCAGGCCTGGTAAAGAAGACTACAGGCTGAACCCAGGCCTGGTAAAGAAGACTACAGACTGAACCCAGGCCTGGTAAAGAAGACTACAGACTGAGCTCAGGCCTGGTAAAGAAGACTACAGGCTGAACCCAGGCCTGGTAAAGAAGACTACAGACTGAGCTCAGGCCTGGTAAAGAAGACTACAGACTGAACCCAGGCCTGGTAAAGAAGACTACAGACTGAGCTCAGGCCTGGTAAAGAAGACTACAGACTGAGCTCAGGCCTGGTAAAGAAGACTACAGACTGAGCTCAGGCCTGGTAAAGAAGACTACAGACTGAGCTCAGGCCTGGTAAAGAAGACTACAGACTGAGCTCAGGCCTGGTAAAGAAGACTACAGACTGAGCTCAGGCCTGGTAAAGAAGACTACAGACTGAGCTCAGGCCTGGTAAAGAAGACTACAGACTGAACCCAGGCCTGGTAAAGAAGACTACAGACTGAGCTCAGGCCTGGTAAAGAAGACTACAGACTGAGCTCAGGCCTGGTAAAGAAGACTACAGACTGAGCTCAGGCCTGGTAAAGAAGACTACAGGCTGAACCCAGGCCTGGTAAAGAAGACTACAGACTGAGCTCAGGCCTGGTAAAGAAGACTACAGACTGAGCTCAGGCCTGGTAAAGAAGACTACAGACTGAGCTCAGGCCTGGTAAAGAAGACTACAGTACCTTGTTGAAAGTGTCCGGTACATTTAATGAAGCTGTCTAGTAGCTACCAGGCCTCACCTCAATGTCCTCAGTCACCTGGATGAACCTGAGGCTGACAGACTGCAGGGCCTCAGGGGGCCAGCGGTGGAACCAGTCCATGGTGGTGCAGTGGACCAGGGCAGGGAAGAGACGGGCCCTGAGACGCAGGGCACTGCCCACAGGAGACAGACACAGAACCAGCTAGAGAGAGACACCATCCGCATGGCAGGAAGAAGGAAGTGAGGTTCAGACAGACATGGACACATGGCAGGCACCCTATTCCCTATTTAGTGCACTACTTTTGACCAGGCCCCATAGGGAGGCCCATATGGTCCTACTATGTTCATTGCGGTTGCATCCCAAACAGCACCCTGTACTTCACAAAGCCATGAACATACAGGCCCTGGGAGAGACGGGGCTCTGGGTGGCTAACCACCAGACACTTTTGGCAGACATGGTAAACACACAGACACATACAGTATGTGCACATTGCCCAACACAGACATAAAAGGATGTATGCCCAAATGCACATACTGTATGACAACACACACGCAGTCATAGACCACTGACATGGCAGATGCAACCAAATAGGAAACATCCTCTTTTAATAGAGTGAGACAAACTGGCAGCCTGTCCATTCTACCTCCCTCTCTCTTTCCCTCTCACTCACATTCCTTCCTTCCATCCTTCCTCTCTTTCTCCCCCCCCCCCCCCCTCTCCCTCTCTTTCCATCTCTCGCTCTCTCCTTCTCTTTCAGTCCGTTGTGGGGCATGTCTGACATGTGCAGTGAGCCACAACCTGAGTTTGGATCTAACAGACAGGACACCCCAGTAGAGGCCTGTCGGGGTCCATGGATGGATTAGCTGGACCTGGAACATGTGCACTGTCTGACTCTTTCTTTCCTCTCCTTTAGCCACCTGTGTCTCTGTCGCTCTGGCAAGGCATCTAACCATAACAACCATTCAACAGGGCACAATTCAAGGAGCCGTGTCTTAACTGACTATCTCCCTCTAGATTCTGAGGGGAATTTACAGGAAGCAGACTACCTACAGGTTAGAAAGAGTCAAGTGTCTTACTGAACTGGACCTTGAGTTTGAGTCGGACTTGGTCGATGAAAAACCTCCAGCAGTCGTCTCTGGTGTCCAGCAGGCCCAGCCCCTGGACCTCGGTCCTCCCCCTGCTACAATACCATCCACCTCCTTCACACTGAACAGGTCAGAGACCTCACCTGGGGAAACAGACTCACAGTCAACACCACCAACGAGACAGGAGAGGGAGGGATTGATTGATAACTGTAATTCCCAGTTACTTGCAGGGTCAGTAGAGAACACAGTAACAGTCAGGGTCAGTAGAGAACACAGGAAAAGCCAGTGTCAGTAGAGAACACAGTAACAGTCAGGGTCAGTAGAGAACACAGTAACAGTCAGGGTCAGTAGAGAACACAGTAGCAGTCAGGGTCAGTAGAGAACACAGTAACAGTCAGGGTCAGTAGAGAACACAGTAACAGTCAGGGTCAGTAGAGAACACAGTAACAGTCAGGGTCAGTAGAGAACACAGTAACAGTCAGGGTCAGTAGAGAACACAGTAACAGTCAGGGTCAGTAGAGAACACAGTAAAAGCCAGTGTCAGTAGAGAACACAGTAACAGTCAGGGTCAGTAGAGAACACAGTAACAGTCAGGGTCAGTAGAGAACACAGTAGCAGTCAGGGTCAGTAGAGAACACAGTAGCAGTCAGGGTCAGTAGAGAACACAGTAACAGTCAGGGTCAGTAGAGAACACAGTAAATATCAAGGTCAGTAGAGAACACAGTAGCAGTCAGGGTCAGTAGAGAACACAGTAACAGTCAGGGTCAGTAGAAAACACAGTAACAGTCAGGGTCAGTTGAAACAGAACACAGTAACAGTCAGGGTCAGTAGAGAACACAGTAACAGTCAGGGTCAGTTGAAACAGAACACAGTAACAGTCAGGGTTAGTAGAGAACACAGTAACAGTCAGGGTCAGTAGAGAACACAGTAACAGTCAGGGTCAGTAGAGAACACAGTAACAGTCAGGGTCAGTAGAGAACACAGTAACAGTCAGGGTCAGTAGAGAACACAGTAACAGTCAGGGTCAGTAGAGAACACAGTAACAGTCATGGTCAGTAGAGAACACAGTAACAGTCAGGGTCAGTAGAGAACACAGTAACAGTCAGGGTCAGTAGAGAACACAGTAACAGTCAGGGTCAGTAGAGAACACAGTAACAGTCAGGGTCAGTAGAGAACACAGTAACAGTCAGGGTCAGTAGAGAACACAGTAACAGTCAGGGTCAGTTGAAACAGAACACAGTAACAGTCAGGGTCAGTAGAGAACACAGTAACAGTCAGGGTCAGTAGAGAACACAGTAACAGTCAGGGTCAGTAGAAAACACAGTAACAGTCAGGGTCAGTTGAAACAGAACACAGTAACAGTCAGGGTCAGTAGAGAACACAGTAACAGTCAGGGTCAGTAGAGAACACAGTAACAGTCAGGGTCAGTAGAGAACACAGTAACAGTCAGGGTCAGTAGAGAACACAGTAACAGTCAGGGTCAGTTGAAACAGAACACAGTAACAGTCAGGGTCAGTAGAGAACACAGTAACAGTCAGGGTCAGTAGAGAACACAGTAACAGTCAGGGTCAGTTGAAACAGAACACAGTAACAGTCAGGGTCAGTAGAGAACACAGTAACAGTCAGGGTCAGTTGAAACAGAACACAGTAACAGTCAGGGTCAGTAGAGAACACAGTAACAGTCAGGGTCAGTAGAGAACACAGTAACAGTCAGGGTTAGTAGAGAACACAGTAACAGTCAGGGTCAGTAGAGAACACAGTAACAGTCAGGGTCAGTAGAGAACACAGTAACAGTCAGGGTCAGTAGAGGACACAGTAACAGTCAGGGTCAGTTGAAACAGAACACAGTAACAGTCAGGGTCAATAGAGAACACAGTAACAGTCAGGGTCAGTAGAGAACACAGTAAATATCAAGGTCAGTAGAGAACACAGTAGCAGTCAGGGTCAGTAGAGAACACAGTAACAGTCAGGGTCAGTAGAAAACACAGTAACAGTCAGGGTCAGTTGAAACAGAACACAGTAACAGTCAGGGTCAGTAGAGAACACAGTAACAGTCAGGGTCAGTTGAAACAGAACACAGTAACAGTCAGGGTTAGTAGAGAACACAGTAACAGTCAGGGTCAGTAGAGAACACAGTAACAGTCAGGGTCAGTAGAGAACACAGTAACAGTCAGGGTCAGTAGAGAACACAGTAACAGTCAGGGTCAGTAGAGAACACAGTAACAGTCAGGGTCAGTAGAGAACACAGTAACAGTCATGGTCAGTAGAGAACACAGTAACAGTCAGGGTCAGTAGAGAACACAGTAACAGTCAGGGTCAGTAGAGAACACAGTAACAGTCAGGGTCAGTAGAGAACACAGTAACAGTCAGGGTCAGTAGAGAACACAGTAACAGTCAGGGTCAGTAGAGAACACAGTAACAGTCAAGGTCAGTTGAAACAGAACACAGTAACAGTCAGGGTCAGTAGAGAACACAGTAACAGTCAGGGTCAGTAGAGAACACAGTAACAGTCAGGGTCAGTAGAAAACACAGTAACAGTCAGGGTCAGTTGAAACAGAACACAGTAACAGTCAGGGTCAGTAGAGAACACAGTAACAGTCAGGGTCAGTAGAGAACACAGTAACAGTCAGGGTCAGTAGAGAACACAGTAACAGTCAGGGTCAGTAGAGAACACAGTAACAGTCAGGGTCAGTTGAAACAGAACACAGTAACAGTCAGGGTCAGTAGAGAACACAGTAACAGTCAAGGTCAGTAGAGAACACAGTAACAGTCAGGGTCAGTTGAAACAGAACACAGTAACAGTCAGGGTCAGTAGAGAACACAGTAACAGTCAGGGTCAGTTGAAACAGAACACAGTAACAGTCAGGGTCAGTAGAGAACACAGTAACAGTCAGGGTCAGTAGAGAACACAGTAACAGTCAGGGTTAGTAGAGAACACAGTAACAGTCAGGGTCAGTAGAGAACACAGTAACAGTCAGGGTCAGTAGAGAACACAGTAACAGTCAGGGTCAGTTGAAACAGAACACAGTAACAGTCAGGGTCAGTAGAGAACACAGTAACAGTCAGGGTCAGTTGAAACAGAACACAGTAAGCAGAGCTGGTTGTTCTGTTTTTTTTACTCCAGTCCTCAGCCAAGTCCACCTACACTGTAGAGCCTAGGAGTGTGTTCACCAGGAAGCCAACAGAAAAAAAGGCGTAATGAAAGGGGAAGAGGTGTTCCCTCGTGTGCCACAATAAACACAACCCAGATAGACAGTGGAAACACTTTATTGGAAGCTGATTCTCTAACTATCTTCAAGCAGTGAAAGTTGAGGTGTAATCTGAAAATACACATTCAACACGATGGTGCTCATTGAAGAATTTGGAGGTGTCCAAGATCAATGAAGTGGCTCATCACCATGACGCTGCAGAAAGAGAGAGAGAGAGAACTCTGTTTTGGGTCCCAAATTGCAACCTATTCGCTATATAGTGCGCTATAGGTCCTGGTCAAAAGTAGTGCACTACATAGTGAATTAGGGAGCCGTTTGACAGGCAGATGTGATCTTTAAACAGATGATTAAAGGGATAAGGCCTCACCAATGAGATATTTAAATATTTTACAGGGCTCCTTAATAGCATCTGACAATGATTCCTGTGGGAGGAGAGAGAGAGAGAGAGAGAGAGAGAACAGGACTAGATGAGATCAATACAACTGCTAGCAGCCAGAGGGGTATTGATCCTAGAGAACTGTGTCTAAAAGAAACATTGATCTCTCTTAATGAATCACAGACGTTTTGCATTATTATTCTCCTGTGGTGCGGTTCACCGCACAATATGGCGGACTGTGATTGGCTGGGATAAAGATATTTATTATAATACAGGAAGTTTTTCTATTGACAGATATATGTCTCTTGGTGTTGAAATCCTGCTCTGCCGCGTGATATCTATTCACATATTCATTGCAATAACTTATCATGCCTAAATAATCTACTATAAATTCTGTCAGGCTTTACATCCATTATTAATGACTATGTTAATCATGATGACCTCTCATACCAAGAAGACCTTCTGTGTTTACCTTGAGGTTCTGTGTGGTGTAGGCCTTCCTCGGGGTGTGTGTGTGTTTACCTTGAGGTTCTGTGTGGTGTAGGCCTTCCTCGGGGTGTGTGTGTAGGTTTACCTTGAGGTTCTGTGTGGTGTAGGCCTTCCTCGGGGTGTGTGTGTGTTTACCTTGAGGTTCTGTGTGGTGTAGTCCTTCCTCGGGGTGTGTGTGTAGGTTTACCTTGAGGTTCTGTGTGGTGTAGGCCTTCCTCGGGGTGTGTGTGTGTTTACCTTGAGGTTCTGTGTGGTGTAGGCCTTCCTCGGGGTGTGTGTGTGTTTACCATGAGGTTCTGTGTGGTGTAGGCCTTCCTCGGGGTGTGTGTGTAGGTTTACCTTGAGGTTCTGTGTGGTGTAGGCCTTCCTCGGGGTGTGTGTGTAGGTTTACCTTGAGGTTCTGTGTGGTGTAGGCCTTCCTTGGGGTGTGTGTGTGTTTACCTTGAGGTTCTGTGTGGTGTAGTCCTTCCTCGTGGTGTGTGTGTGTTTACCTTGAGGTTCTGTGTGGTGTAGGCCTTCCTCGGGTGTGTGTGTGTGTGTGTGTTGACCTTGAGGTTCTCTGTGGTGTAGGCCTTCCTCGGGGTGTGTGTGTGTGTTTACCTTGAGGTTCTGTGTGGTGTAGGCCTTCCTCGGGGTGTGTGTGTAGGTTTACCTTGAGGTTCTGTGTGGTGTAGGCCTTCCTTGGGGTGTGTGTGTGTTTACCTTGAGGTTCTGTGTGGTGTAGGCCTTCCTCGGGTGTGTGTGTAGGTTTACCTTGAGGTTCTATGTGGTGTAGTCCTTCCTCGTGGTGTGTGTGTGTTTACCTTGAGGTTCTGTGTGGTGTAGTCCTTCCTCGGGGTGTGTGTGTAGGTTTACCTTGAGGTTCTGTGTGGTGTAGGCCTTCCTCGTGGTGTGTGTGTGTTTACCTTGAGGTTCTGTGTGGTGTAGGCCTTCCTCGGGTGTGTGTGTGTGTGTGTGTGTGTGTGTGTGTGTTGACCTTGAGGTTCTGTGTGGTGTAGGCCTTCCTCGTGGTGTGTGTGTAGGTTTACCTTGAAGTTCTGTGTGGTGTAGTCCTTCCTCGGGGTGTGTGTGTAGGTTTACCTTGAGGTTCTGTGTGGTGTAGGCCTTCCTCGTGGTGTGTGTGTGTTTACCTTGAGGTTCTGTGTGGTGTAGGCCTTCCTCGGGTGTGTGTGTGTGTGTGTGTGTGTTGACCTTGAGGTTCTGTGTGGTGTAGGCCTTCCTCGTGGTGTGTGTGTGTTTACCTTGAGGTTCTGTGTGGTGTAGTCCTTCCTCGTGGTGTGTGTGTGTTTACCTTGAGGTTCTGTGTGGTGTAGGCCTTCCTCGGGTGTGTGTGTAGGTTTACCTTGAGGTTCTGTGTGGTGTAGTCCTTCCTCGGGGTGTGTGTGTAGGTTTACCTTGAGGTTCTGTGTGGTGTAGGCCTTCCTCGTGGTGTGTGTGTGTTTACCTTGAGGTTCTGTGTGGTGTAGGCCTTCCTCGGGTGTGTGTGTGTGTGTGTGTGTGTGTGTGTTGACCTTGAGGTTCTGTGTGGTGTAGGCCTTCCTCGGGTGTGTGTGTAGGTTTACCTTGAGGTTCTGTGTGGTGTAGTCCTTCCTCGGGGTGTGTGTGTAGGTTTACCTTGAGGTTCTGTGTGGTGTAGGCCTTCCTCGTGGTGTGTGTGTGTTTACCTTGAGGTTCTGTGTGGTGTAGGCCTTCCTCGGGTGTGTGTGTGTGTGTGTGTGTGTGTGTTGACCTTGAGGTTCTGTGTGGTGTAGGCCTTCCTCGTGGTGTGTGTGTAGGTTTACCTTGAAGTTCTGTGTGGTGTAGTCCTTCCTCGGGGTGTGTGTGTAGGTTTACCTTGAGGTTCTGTGTGGTGTAGGCCTTCCTCGTGGTGTGTGTGTGTTTACCTTGAGGTTCTGTGTGGTGTAGGCCTTCCTCGGGTGTGTGTGTGTGTGTGTGTGTTGACCTTGAGGTTCTGTGTGGTGTAGGCCTTCCTCGTGGTGTGTGTGTGTTTACCTTGAGGTTCTGTGTGGTGTAGGCCTTCCTCGTGTGTGTGTGTGTGTGTGTTGACCTTGAGGTTCTGTGTGGTGTAGGCCTTCCTCGTGTGTGTGTGTGTTGACCTTGAGGTTCTGTGCAGGCCTTCGTCCTGACGGAGACTCCAGGATATAAATGACCCTACAGCTGTGGATGAACACAAAACATGCTAAACTCTATTGTCTTGAAAAACACTTCCTGAAAAGGATGTTCCATGATCCTGCCTCCAAGACAACTGAGGTTACCTCATTGATAGTACTTCTGAATACCTACAGAAAAAAGTTAGTTGACTCAATTCTGCTCTGTTTGGAAAAAATTCTGTTTGCTTATTTTCAACCTTATACATTTCTTTGTGTGTTTAAAAGATGTAAAAAAAATTGAAGCAATTCATCTTCATCTTTAATGACACATAATTTTTGTGAAAACACTTTTACAGTGAGTTTATTATACTACCCGTTTTATAATACAGTGGTTCCCAAACTAAGGGTCGGGAGTCCAAGTTGGTCACGGGAGGATTTATTTTTTTCACACATTTTCGGTATGAAAAAAACACTTTCAGTGTAAATTGACGAAATGATGAAAAACCAAATAGAAAGTGTGTACAAAGATAATGGAAGTCGGAAGTTTACATACAGTAAGTTGACTGTTCCTTTAAACAGCTTGGAAAATTCCAGAAAATTATGTCATGGCTTTAGAAGCTTCTGATAGGCGAATTGACATAATTTGAGTCAATTGGAGGTGTACCTGTGGATGTATTTCAAGGCCTACCTTCAAACTCAGTGCCTCTTTGCTTGACATCATTGGAAAATCAAAAGAAATCAGTCAAGACCTCAGAAAAAAAGAATTTGTAGACCTCCACAGGTCTGGTTCATCCTTTCCAAATGCCTGAAGGTACCACTCTCATCTGTACAAACAATAGTACGCAGGTATAAACACCATGGGACCACGCAGCCATCATACCGCTCAGGAAGGAGACGCATTCTGTCTCTTAGAGATGAACGTACTTTGGTGCGAAAAGTTCAATCAATCCAGAGCAACAGCAAAGGACCTTGTGAAGATGCTGTAGGAAACAGGTACAAAAGTATCTATATCCACAGTAAAACGAGTCCTATATTGACATAACCTGAAAGGCCGCTCAGCAAGGATGAAGCCTCTGCTTCAAAACCGCAATAAAAAAAGCCAGACTACGGTTTGCAACTGCACATGGGGACAAAGATCGTACTTTTTGGAGAAATGTCCTCTGGTCTGATGAAACAAAAATAGAACTGTTAGGTCATAATGACCATTGTTATGTTTGGAGGAAAAAGGGGGAGGCTTGCAAGTCGAAGAACACCATCCCAACCATGAAGCACAGAGGTGGCAGCATCATGTTGTGGGGGTGCTTTGCTGCTGGAGGGACTGGTGCACTTCACAAATTACATGGCATCATGAGGTAGAAAAATTATGTGGATATTTTGAAGCAACATCTCAAGACATCAGTCAAGAAGTTGGTCACAAATGGGTCTTCCAAATGGACAATGACCACAAACATACTTCCAAAGCTTAAGGACAACAAAGTCAAGGAATTGGAGTGGTCATCACAAAGCCCTGACCTCAATCCCATCGGAAATTTGTTGGCAGCACTGCATCGCAGTGCTAGCTGTGCCACCAGAGACTCTGGGTTCGCGCCCAGACTCTGTCGCAGCCGGCCACGACCGGGAGGTCCGTGGGGGCGACGCACAATTGGCCTAGCGTCGTCCGGGTTAGGGAGGGTTTGGCTGGTAGGGATATCCTTGTCTCATCGCGCACTAGCGGCTCCTGTTGCGGGCCGTAGGCAGTGCACGCTAACCAGGTCGCCAGGTGCACGGTGTTTCCTCCGACACACTGGTGCGGCTGGCTTCCGGGTTGGATGCGCGCTGTGTTAAGAAGCAGTGCGGCTTGGTTGGGTTGTGTTTCGGAGGACGCATGTCTGTCGACCTTCGTCTCTCCCGAGCCCGTACGGGAGTTGTAGCGATGAGACAAGATAGTAACTACTAACAATTGGATACCACGCAATTGGGGAGAAAAGGGGGTAAAAAAAAACATGTTGGCAGAACTGAAAAAGTGTGTGCGAGCAAGGAGGCCTACAAACCTGACTCAGTTACACCAGCTCTGTCAAGAGGAATGGGCCAAAATTCAACCAACTTATTGTGGGAAGCTTGTGGAAGGCTACCCGAAACGTTTGACCCAAGTTATACAATTTAAAGGCAATGCTACCAAATACTAATTGAGTGTATGTATACTTCTGACCCATTGTGAATGTGATGAAAGAAATAAAAGCTGAAATAAATCATTCTCTCTACTATTATTCTGATATTTCACATTCTTAAAATAAGGTGGTGATCCTAACTGACCTAAGACAGGGACGTTCTACTAGGATTAAAAACTGTTTACCTATTGCAGATTCAGTCTTCCCAGCCTGGTGCAGGTCTACAATTTTGTTTCTGGTGTCTTTTGACAGCTCTTTGGTCTTGGCCATAGTGGAGTTTGAAGTGTGACTGTTTGAGGTTGTGGACAGGTGTCTTTTATACTGATAATAAGTTCAAACAGGTGCCATTATTACAGGTAATGAGTGGAGGACAGAGGAGCCTCTTAAAGAAGAAGTTACAGGTCTGTGAGAGCCAGAAATCTTGCTTGTTTGTAGGTGACCAAATACTTATTTTCCACCATAATACAAATAAATTAATTAAAAATGTGATTTTCTGGATTTTTTTTCTCATTTTGTCTGTCATAGTTGAAGTGTACCTATGATGAAAATTACAGGTCTCTCTCATCTTTTTAAGTGGGAGAACTTGCACAATTGGTGGCTGACTAAATACTTTTTTGCCCCACTGTAGTTGGCTATTCTGAATTATTACATTTCTTTAATTAATACAACAACTGTAGACCTTACTGTGAAATGCTGAATACAACAACTGTAGACCTTACCGTGAAATGCTGAATACAACAACTGTAGACCTTACCGTGAAATGCTGAATACAACAACTGTAGACCTTACCGTGAAATGCTGAATACAACAACTGTAGACCTTACCGTGAAATGCTGAATACAACAACTGTAGACCTTACCGTGAAATGCTGAATACAACAACTGTAGACCTTACTGTGAAATGCTGAATACAACAACTGTAGACCTTACCGTGAAATGCTGAATACAACAACTGTAGACCTTACCGTGAAATGCTCAATACAACAACTGTAGACCTTACCGTGAAATGCTTACTTACAAGCCCTTAACCAACAATGCAGTTTTAAGAAAATAGAGCTAAGAAAATATTTACTAAACAACTAAAGTTTAAAAAAAAGTAAGACAATAAAATAACTATGAGGTTATATACATGGGATACCGGTACCGAGTCAATGTACAGGTTAGTCAAGGTAATTTGTACATATAGGTAAAGGTAAAGTGACTATGCATAGATAATAAACAGTGAGTAGAAGCAGTGTAAAATCAAGGGTTGGGGTGGGGGGGCTCAATGCAAATAGTCTGGGTGGCCATTTGATGAATTGTTCAGCAGTCTTATAGCTTGGGGGTAGAAACTGTTAAGGAGTCTTTTGGAACTAGACTTGGCATTCCGGTACTGCTTGGTGTGCGGGAGCAGTGAGAGCAGTCTATGAAATGGGTGCTTAGAATTTTTTTGGGGCCTTCCTCTGATACTGCCTGGCATATAGATCCTGGATGGCAGGAAGCTTGGCCCTTGTTTAGTTGGGGTACGAGCCATCTGGGGTAAAACGCGTTGTCGTGCCCTCTTCACGACTTTCTTGGTGTGTTCGGCCCCTGATAGTTTGTTGGTGATGTTGGTGATTGTTGGTGATAACAAACTAGGATTTTAAAAAGTACTTATGTATATGTTATATAAGCAATAACTGACATACTTTTCTCTGTATGAATTTTTGAATTACTTTCAGTATTACACCAATGTAAATGAAAATGTCAATATGAACAAGGAGGAATTTAAGACAATATTTACTTGTTGGTGTACATGAATATGTTTGAATTACTACCCAATAGGGAGCAGGATTTGTCGGGAACTTATGCCTCTATTTGGACCATGTAATTCAGTATGGAGAGCATATTTCATTGGAAGGTCAGCTAACTGAATGATACACAATAGCGTCTGGAGCAGAGTCCCAGGCCTGGCATTCCCAGGAGATGTGTGCACGGCGCCTATTGACTTCTAAAGGAGCTGCGTTTGACATTGACCTTTTAGTACACCAGAGACAGAATACTAACAGACTGGTGTGATTCATTCAGGGCATGGCGATGTAGATCCCACTGATACCTCTCTATGAAGAGCAGCTACAGATTAGACCAGCCCTCCTTGATTTCTCTATGCTCTGTGTTATAGAGTCTGGTTATCAAGCTCTCTGGACTGAATTAAACCACACCAACAACAACAAGATCATGTGATCCAGAGAGGAGGGGAAATGTAGCAAGTGAAGTTGACGTTCACGATGAGCTAGATTAACTAGATGAACAAACAACAACAACCCATAACCCAAATATTCTAAACGTGGGGTCAGTAGTTTGATTGTACTGTCATTGAGTCACAGACAGTGTCCCAAATGGCACCCTATTCCCTAGATAGTGCACTCATTTTGATCAGGGCCCATATGGGGCTTATATAGAGAATAGTGTTCCCTTTGAGGTGCACCAAAGCCCCCAGGCGGGAGGTATAATGTCAGTGTTGGTGATGGATCTCTCTGGAGCTCTACTGTATGTGTTATGATGAAATATCCCCCAGGGTTCACAGTCAAGGTTCTAATCGTATTCTCACCCAGAGAGGATTTTTTATTTTTTATCTTCACATAGAAAAGAGCATGCAGCTCCACAGAGATTAAACTAGTAGCCCATGCAATTTTGATAATCAACTATATATAACTAACCATTTCAGAATGTTCAGTTTAAAGATGATCAATATTATTGTTTGACATTGCTGATGTATACGGGGTGTTGTGGCTCGGGAAGGTGGGAGGTGGTGGAAAAATCACAAAGACGCCTCAAGCTGATGAGATGACAGTTGCCTGCTGCAGATAAAGACTACGGCGTCTGTTGGCCTTGTTCCTTAGTACTCCACTGCAGCCATTTGTATCTCAATATCAAAATCATTTCTGAGTAACATTTACGTACCTTATTTAAATGGTCAAAAATAAACAAAAATAGATTCTTACCGTCTTAGCAAAATGCAATTTCTCAAGCAATCATTTTGCTAGGACTGTCTGGGAGTGGTCTGAGAGAGGGTCATAATTGGAGGAGCCTAATGGGAGGGATGTGTAACCTGAAAATGTCCTGTTATTGGCAGAGAGGAGGACAAACTCTTTGTTATTGGTCTATTAACTTATACAGCATGGTGATGTCACCAGGTGGTCCAAAAAACCCACCCAGCCACACAAACTGACATTTCAGGAGGTCTTTTCAAACAGCTCTTTCACTAAAAGTTAATTATCATAATTCTCCCAATTTCACAGTATTATTCCAACCTCATAGTGTGGAAATATATACAAAATCACAAGTAAAATCTAGTTATTGACTGCACTGGGCCTTTAAAAATCACACACCTGTGTGAAACGGATATGACTGACGCACATTTTGTGTTGTTAAACTCATTAAATTACACACTTCTATGAGCACATTCACCAATTAACGTCACCACGGTAATCTTTAGTTGGAGTCCCACATAGAAGGATTCTGTCTTCTCACCCGGCACCCAACGCACTCCGACGCAAATAGCTGTTGTCTTGCACTTAATTCCTTCCTGGGAGCCAAAGTGGCTTCTACACTGTCAGGCTACAACAACAGAACAGCCAGCAGATGGAAGATTGATTCTGTGGGTTTGTTGTATCCTCCACGGGGATGTGAAGCCTTCCCTCCGCGCTCTAGGGCTGTGTCCCAAATTGGCTACCTATTCCCTCCCTACATAGTGCACTACTTTGGACCCGAAGTAATCCAAAAGTAGTGCACTATATAGAGAATAGGGTGCCGTTTGGGACACAGCCTAGGTCTTCATCTGCCTCCTCTCTTCCCCCCATTAGCGTGCGGCGGCGGCAGCTAGGCAGTGATTATGTGACGGGAAAATGAGGGGGTGCCCAGGATGTTGGGGAGGAAATGGCAGGGTGTACAGCCTGGCCCAGCAGGGGGAATGTCATAGAGAGGCATGTTAAAGGCCACACAGGGCACCTGGTTAAGGCCAATGAGGGCATCGGGCTGGGGCACAGATGCTTTTAGGGAACTGGAGTAAAGCTGGTCTTGTTTGTTGTTGTACTAGGCTCCATGCAAAGTGAGCAGATAGTGATATTTGATAGATTTTTGTTTGGTGAAAGAGCAACCTTGAGGATGAGGACTGAAATTTTAAGGCATTATTTCTGAGAGAGCATGTTGTATTTTAGTTACGAAACATGAAACAAAAAAAAGTTGTTTTAAAAATTTTTTAAAAGTTAAGTTAAGTGTTAAGTGTTGACGTCAACGTCTGTGTTCATCGCTTGACCATGAGATAGTAGTTTCAGATTATGAATCAGCGTGAAGGAACCCTTTGCACATGCGCAGACGCTGTGCGACGGTGAGAACGAAGTCTTGCATCTCACTCGTCTCAGTTCTGCGGTGCCTCTGCATTTCTCTGAGTTTAACTATGTATCCACACGTCTTTCCAAAGAAACTCAACACACTGTATTCATACAACAAAACATTTCATTTATTATTTAACTTTTCAAAATGACTGTGAGAAATGAAAAGCATAAAGAGCGATGAGAGAGAAGAGCAGTGACTTGGTATTGCTTTTGTTTCCCTTTCTGAAATAATATTTGTTAGTACATGCTGATTTGGGCGTTGTAGCGACCTGTAGAAAAGCACTACTTCACAAGGAAATGCTTTTTGTTCCATGCATATTATACTTGGTGGTCGATCCATGGCTTTACCACGTCATGCAGACCAGGTCCTGACCTATTGGAACCCCACGGCAGGTAAAAAGGACACAAATGATACCCTATTCCCTACATAGTACACTACCTGGTCAAAAGTAGTGCACAACGAGCAAATAAATAAGTCTATTATCATAATAATAAATACTTCTCCAAATCTCCGTGTCCAACCAGGGAACGCACAACATACTACAGTATATAGATGGAATCTATAGTACATGACCTGCCTCAAAACACTATACACACCATAGATACAGAAGTGTTTCATCTCTGTGATACACACATTACACATCAGGGGAATCCACAACAGGAGAACTGGTGGTGCTACTGAAGAACCTCTATATCAGGGTCTGATTTATTTTCTAAACCACTGAAACATTCACCAAGAGGATTCTCTAGAACAGGACACAACATCCTGCAGGTGGATGGCTCATAAACATGTACAGTTTATTAGCCATTTCTATAAGATTAACTAATACTGCCACTGAAAGAAAAAGGCAAAGGCGTTTTAACTGGACAAGAATGTTCAAAGGCAAAAGTGTTGACTTGGTGTATTGCTGTTTCTTCATAGTGCAGATACAGAGACATGACAGGCAAAGGATCTGATGCCTCAAGCTACGTCTCTGATTGTCCACAGCTAAGACCAAACATCTAAGTCCACCAGCTAAGTCCATAACTGTGACATAACCCTTCTACTACTGTTGAGGATGGTTTATTACATGATCTGTAACTGTAACATAACCCTTCTACTGTTGAGGATGGTTTAATACATTATCTATAACTGTAACATAACCCTTCTACTGTTGAGAATGGTTTATTACATTATCTATAACTGTAACATAACCCTTCTACTGTTGAGGATGGTTTATTACATTATCTGTAACTGTAGTATAACCCTTCTACTGTTGAGGATGGTTTATTACATTATCTATAACTGTAACATAACCCTTCTACTGTTGAGGATGGTTTATTACATGATCTGTAACTGTGACATAACCATTCTACTACTGTTGAGGATGGTTTATTACATTATCTATAGCTGTAACATAACCCTTCTACTGTTGAGGATGGTTTATTACATTATCTATAACTGCAACAAAACCCTTCTACTGTTGAGAATGGTTTACTACATTATCTATAACTGTAACATAACCCTTCTACTGTTGAGAATGGTTTATTACATTATCTATAGCTGTAACATAACCCTTCTGCTGTCGAGGAAGGTTTTATTACCTCACACTTTACTCTGAAATATTTTGAATGATCTTTTTTTCAGTATTTGGAAGTGACATTTATGCAACACACACACACACACACACACACACACACACACACACACACACACACACACACACACACACACACACACACACACACACACACACACACACACACACACACACACACACACACACACACACACTTTTCAATATTGTTGTTTAAATCCATTTAGCTTAACAGCAGTCTAGTGTGTGGTGGTCATGCACTGGAGGTCTGTCAAGTGTAGTGTCCTGGTGTTCAAGTCCCCAGAAGGTTGATGCTTTCATTCATTGTGTGTAGATAGATAATCAGGAAGTGGTCACCTGTTTGGAAGCAGATAACAACAACCTGAAGCTATCAATACAGAGTGACTGAAGCAGGGTCCATATTCATAAAGAGTCTCAGAGTAGGATCACTGGTGTAGTGGAGGGTAAACGCAATGTACCCACATTTTTGGGGGAGGGTCCCAGCAATGTACCCACCTTTTTGGGGGAGGGCCCCAGCAATGTACCCACATTTTTGGGGGAGGGCCCCAGAAATGTACCCATCTTTTTGGGGGAGGGACCCAACAATGTAACCGCCTTTTGGGGGGGAGGGCCCCAGCAATGTAACCACCTTTTTGGGGGAGGGACCCAACAATGTAACCACCTTTTTGGGGGGAGAGTCCCAACAATGTACCCACCTTTTTGGGGGAGGGCCCCAACAATGTACCCACATTTTGCAGAAAAATGCATTAAAAGAATAGGAAGCATTACTTTTTTCACTGCGACCAACAATCCAAGTTTATCCACCTATTTATCTACCAGGACATCACTGAGTAGGAGTGCTGATCTAGGTCCCTGTCCATTCATTATGATCCAAAAGGCTAAACAAATCCTAGATCAGCACTCCTACTCGGGGATCCTTTGATCAATATGGGTCCAGATCTATTTGTTAAACTGAGAAGCTCTTTGGTTACCTCTTCTCCATCGTTGCTCAGTATTCCAGTATGCCTTTTGGCGCCATCTAGTGGTTGGCCAGCGCCACACAGTCATCTCTCTGTTGGCTCTGGCCAACCCTAACCCTCTGGCTTTTGTTCCAGTCCTGCATTAACCCACCTAATTCAACTCATCAAGTCCTGCTGTGTGAGCAGCTGATTAATAGAATCCTGTGTGTGTGTGTGTGTGTGTGTGTGTGTGTTAGAGCTGGGCTCTGTAGAGTTGGCCAACCCATGTCTCTCTATGAGTCCTGAGAGGTGTTTCCAGAGACTAGTTGGTACCCTTCTCCTTGGTGGTCTGACTTCGAGGGGTGGAGGGAGGCAGGCTCAGAGAGTGTATGTGGTCTGTCTACACACGGGGTTCCAGTCTGTGGGACAGTTCAAACAGAGTCTGCTGATTGTCAATGACGTGAAGGTAGTCGACATAGGCCTGCACCTCCGGACTGCTCTTCTGGGGCATCCCGTTCCCTAGGAGGTAAACCACACAGTAAATACACACACACACACACACACACACACACACACAGAGAATTATCCATGACAGAAGATAGTTGTTGGTACACAGTCTTCATTACTGTGAGTGGCTGTGTAGCGTAGGGGGTTCTCAGCATTAATGACTCAATCAATTTACTATAGTAACATATAATGTTGTTATTGATGAACTGATGATCTAATTGGATACTGTTATTCTGCTGACTGCTGTAGTTGAGTCATCTTTACTGTACAACAACTGTAGAAAGTCAACACTGTGACCTGTCTACTGTGTTATAGTGGCTGGCTGTAGAAAGTCAACACTGTGACCTGTCTACTGTGTTATAGTGGCTGACTGTAGAAAGTCAACACTGTGACCTGTCTACTGTGTTATAGTGGCTGACTGTAGAAAGTCAACACTGTGACCTGTCTACTGTGTTATAGTGGCTGACTGTAGAAAGTCAACACTGTGACCTGTCTACTGTGTTATAGTGGCTGACTGTAGAAAGTCAACACTGTGACCTGTCTACTGTGTTATAGTGGATGACTGTAGAAAGTCAACACTGTGACCTATCTACTGCGTTATAGTGGATGACTGTAGAAAGTCAACACTGTGACCTGTCTACTGTGTGTAAGTAATGACATGAGTATGGAGGTTCAAGGATAGCTCATCAAAGTTGATGGTCATTGCTGATCTAAGGCTGTGTGAGAGTAAGACCACACACACACACACACACACACACACACACACACACACTTCACCCACCCATGTGATCCTCCTGACAGTGTCTGATGAGACGCACCGTGTCGGCTATCATGTGCTGCAAGAGAAGATGGACACCATACACATCAAATACACATCCATTACATATTTTAGATGACCTGGTTTCTGCGTTATAGACTGTCTACAGTTGAAGAAACACTGGGTACACTGACATGTTCAACCCCTTCCGTCATACTGGAGCGACTTACCAGCTTTTCAAAATTCACCAGGTTATCGAGAAACGTTTTGTTGCCCTCGTGAATGAAAGTGATATCTAAGAGAAAGGGAACAATGTAGCAGAGTTCAAATATTGAGTGCTAGTTCGTCGATTCTGATTTAAGTTCAGCTCACAATATTTCTGTCTGCATTACAGACCACTGCAGGGTTCAGGAGGCAGTGATGACAGTAACGTTACAGACCACTGCAGGGTTCAGGAGGCAGTGATGACAGTAACATTACAGACCACTGCAGGGTTCAGGAGGCGGTGATGACAGTAACATTACAGACCACTGCAGGGTTCAGGAGGCAGTGATGACAGTAACATTACAGACCACTGCAGGGTTCAGGAGGCGGTGATGACAGTAACATTACAGATCACTGCAGGGTTCAGGAGGCAGTGATGACAGTAACGTTACAGACCACTGCAGGGTTCAGGAGGCAGTGATGACAGTAACATTACAGACCACTGCAGGGTTCAGGAGGCGGTGATGACAGTAACATTACAGACCACTGCAGGGTTCAGGAGGCAGTGATGACAGTAACATTACAGACCACTGCAGGGTTCAGGAGGCGGTGATGACAGTAACATTACAGATCACTGCAGGGTTCAGGAGGCAGTGATGACAGTAACATTACAGACCACTGCAGGGTTCAGGAGGCGGTGATGACAGTAACATTACAGACCACTGCAGGGTTCAGGAGGCAGTGATGACAGTAACATTACAGACCACTGCAGGGTTCAGGAGGCGGTGATGACAGTAACATTACAGACCACTGCAGGGTTCAGGAGGCAGTGATGACAGTAACATTACAGACCACTGCAGGGTTCAGGAGGCAGTGATGACAGTAACATTACAGACCACTGCAGGGTTCAGGAGGCAGTGATGACAGTAACATTACAGACCACTGCAGGGTTCAGGAGGCAGTGATGACAGTAACATTACAGACCACTGCAGGGTTCAGGAGGCAGTGATGACAGTAACATTACAGACCACTGCAGGGTTCAGGAGGCAGAGATGACAGTAACATTACAGACCACTGCAGGGTTCAGGAGGCAGTGATGACAGTAACATTACAGACCACTGCAGGGTTCAGGAGGCAGTGATGACAGTAACATTACAGACCACTGTAGGGTTCAGGAGGCAGTGATGACAGTAACATTACAGACCACTGCAGGGTTCAGGAGGCAGTGATGACAGTAACATTACAGATCACTGCAGGGTTCAGGAGGCAGTGTTGACAGTAACATGCAGTGTTTTCTGAGTCTAGGCACCTTTCAGTAGCAGAGGAAGGAAAGGGATCTTGGGCGTCTTGGTCTTCTTGAAAGCGTCCCTGTAGGCTTTGTGGTTGAGAGAGGGGTCCTGTGAAGACATGTTGAGACAGATGTGATGTGTGACGCTTGTCTTTGGGGAGAAACGTGGTCTGTTGCGTCCCAAATGCCAACATCTTCCCTATATAGTGAATACTTATGACCAGGGCCCATAGGGATCAGGTCAAAAGGAGTGCACTATGTAAGGCATAGGGTGCCTTTTGGGACTCGGACATGTGCACTACAGAAGCCCTCACAACCCCTTAACATCTGTTACTATGTCCCAAGATGACCAGAACTAGTGATAATTAATAAAGCCTCCTGCTTTTATTAACTCAACAGTGAAAACATGTAGCCTATTTAATGACCAGATGACCCAATATGTTCCTAGTACTAAACGTACAACACATAATTCCATGTATAGTCCCATTCATTATTACAGGATCTCTACACAATAAAACATAATGAACTTACTGTCAACATCTCCAGTTCCAAAAACAGTTTTTTGAATTTTCCTGGAACTTTCTGATGGAAAGAAAAACAGGTTTAGTTGCCACAACATTTACTGGGTCGACTCAGACCTCCTCCTTGTCCTGTGAAACAGTGTGCACACCCTCCTCCCTCATACAATATTATTACCACCAGAAATAACAATCCCTGTAGCGACCCT
Organism: Oncorhynchus clarkii lewisi; assembly: GCF_045791955.1. NCBI lineage: Eukaryota > Metazoa > Chordata > Actinopteri > Salmoniformes > Salmonidae > Oncorhynchus > Oncorhynchus clarkii. The sequence goes on from NC_092148.1 coordinate 5,804,013, forward strand.
GTGTTTATAACCGTGGATATCCACTTTGCTACTTCAGCATGGTTTCGTGGTACAGTTGATGCCACGCAGGGATACGGGCCAGAAGGTTTAGGGTTCATGGTACAGTTGATGCCACGCAGGGATACGGGCCAGAAGGTTTAGGGTTCGTGGTACAGTTGATGCCACGCAGGGATACGGGCCAGAAGGTTTAGGGTTCGTGGTACAGTTGATGCCACGCAGGGATACGGGCCAGAAGGTTTAGGGTTCGTGGTACAGTTGATGCCACGCAGGGATACAGGCCAGAAGGTTTAGGGTTCGTGGTACAGTTGATGCCACGCAGGGATATGGGCCAGAAGGTTGAAGGTTCGTCGACCACCAAGGACGAGCTCACTCTCCCTGCTTGTCTCATTACACTACAATCAGAGCTGGCAGCATACAATGATCAGCTAAGGGGAAATCAGATTTCTAACAGTTTGATGCTATACTTATAATTGTATAGAATATTTGCAATGAATTTTCCACCAGTGGAGGCTGCTGAGGGGAGGACGGCTCATAACAATAGCCAGGAACGGAGAACATGGAATGTTGTCAAACACATGGAAATCATGCATTTGACACCATCCCACTAATTCTGCTCCAGCCATTACCGTAAGCCCGTCCTCCACAATTAAGGTGCCACCAACCTCCTGTGTTTTCCACCAACAGGTTTCTGTGCCAATGCACCACACACAACCAATATGAAATGCATGAATGCATACTGCTTACTGACTGAGCGTTTATCATCATGGATAAGGTTTTCAACTCCACAATCAAGTAGAGAATGTCTATCTAACAGAGAATACATCCCCGCTACCTTGTAGACTTACTCAGTATCGAAGGCTTGGCCTCGCAATCTACGAATGTCATTCAACTTTATGCTGTTTTGTAACAGATGTCTCTTTCCATTGATGAATGGTCGTTGCACAGTTAAGATGCTGGAACTACACTGAGTGTACAAAACAATAGGAACTGCCCTTCCCATGATATAGACTGACCAGGTGAATCCAGGTGAAAGCTATGATCCCTTATTGATGTCACTTGTTAAATCCACTTCAATCAGAGTAGATGAAGGGGAGGAGACAGGTTAAAGAAGGAGTTTTAAGCCATGAGACAATTTAGACATGGATTGTGTATGTGTTCCATTCAGAGGGTCAATGGGCAAGACAAAATATATTTAAGTGCCTTTGAATAGGGTATGGTAGTAGGTGCCAGGCGCACCAGTTTGTGTGTCAAGAACTGCAATGCTTCTGGGTTTTCACAATCAACGGTTTCCTGTGTGTATCAAGAATGGTCTACCATCCAAAGGACATCCAGCCAACTTGACACAACTGCGGGGAGCATTGGAGTCAACATGGGTCAGCATCCCTGTCGAACGCTTTGGACACCTTGTAGAGTCCATTCCCCAACGAATTGAGTCTGTTCTGAGGGCAAACTTGGGTGCAACCCAATACTAGGAAGGTGTTCCTAATGTTTTGTACACTGGGTGTACAGTGGAGTGGATGGATGTGAGCAGGTAGCCTACAGGAGACTTTTGAAGTAGCGTTTTCAGACGGAAACATTGCGACTATATTTAGGCGTTAGCTTCTAGGTCTAGAAATAGATGAGAAAGGAGGCCGAACGCGTGTTCAGTTTCCCTGAATAACTGGGCCTGCTGGGAGCACAGGCCTACGTGAAGAAGACTTAGGAGAATGATGATCAGCATAAGAAGTAAAAATCCAGCCAGACTGGCCTGCTACTGTGCCTTTTCTAGAATCTGTCCAGAGTAGACCCGTAACTGATCCATGGAATGAAACATTCAAATAACACAGCTTTTGCGGCATTATTCAAATGGCATTTTCAGTTTACATCCTAGAGTAGAACTGTACTCAATTGAAAACAGTGATGCAACTTTTCATTGTATTATGGTGTAGTAGGGTCCAGTAATCTAGGTAGGATAACTGTATTGTCCCTTAACAATATCAATAGGGGAGCTTTTTGAGCTGCATCTTTCATGTCTTCACTGTTCTTTCATGAAGTAATGATGTCTCTCAGCTACTCTTCTATCGAGTGGATTTATATTGAACATTGGGTGCAGATTTGAATGATTTTATGTGTGGTATTATTGCTAGTTAGCATTTTGCAGATCTGGATAAACATCCACCCACCGCTACTGTCACTATGAATAGAGGGCAGGTTAGACAGCTGAGTGGTAGACTATATATCATTCATCTACTACTATAGTCACTATGAATAGAGGGAAGGTTAGACAGTTGACTGTTAGACTACATTGACCTATGGTTTAGTAAGAGTGTAGAAAGGCATAGTGCATAAGGGAAGTACCAAAACACCTTGATATAGGAGAGGTGCATGCAAGCAGATGAGGAAACATGGCTATATGGAAGACATTATATAGTAAAACCTACAAAATGGTGAATGTAAATCAGGGAAAAAACTTACTACCCTCCTCTGTGGCCAATAAAAACACACTACCCTCCTCTGTGGCCAATGAAAACACACTACCCTCCTTTGTGCCCAATAAAAACACCCTACCCTCCTCTCTGCCCAATAAAAACACACTACCCTCCTCTGTGCCCAATAAAAACACACTACCCTCCTCTGTGCCCAATAAAAACACACTACTCTCCTCTGTGCCCAATAAAAACACACTACCCTCCTCTGTGCCCAATAAAAACACACTACTCTCCTCTGTGCCCAATAAAAACACACCACTCTCCTCTGTGCCCAATAAAAACACACTACTCTCCTCTGTGCCCAATAAAAACACACTACCCTCCTTTGTGCCCCCCCAAAAAACACTACCCTCCCCTCTGCCCAATAAAAACACACTACCCTCCTGTGCCCAATAAAAACACACTACCCTCCCCTCTGACAATAAAAACACACTACCCTCCTCTGTGCCCAATAAAAACACCAGACCCTCCTCTGTGCCCAATAAAAACACACCACCCTCCTCTGTGCCCAATAAAGACACACTACTGTCCTCTGTGCCCAATAAAAACACACCACCCTCCCCTCTGCCCAATAAAAACACACTACCCTGTTCTGTGCCCAATAAAAACACACTACCCTCCTCTGTGCCCAATAAAAACACCCTACCCTCCTCTGTGCCCAATAAAAACACACAGCTCTCCACTCTGCCCAATAAAAACACACTACCCTGCTCTGTGCCCAATAAAAACACACCACCCTCCCCTCTGCCCAATAAAAACACACTACCCTCCTCTGTGCCCAATAAAAACACACCACCCTCCTCTGTGCCCAATAAAAACACCCTACCCTCCCCTCTGCCCAATAAAAACACACTACCCTCCCCTCTGCCCAATAAAAACACACTACCCTCCCCTCTGCCCAATAAAAACACACTACCCTCCTTTGTGCCCCCCAAAAAAACACTACCCTCCCCTCTGCCCAATAAAAACACACTACCCTCTTTTGTGCCCCCCCCAAAAACACTACCCTCCCCTCTGCCCAATAAAAACACACTACCCTCCCCTCTGCCCAATAAAAACACACTACCCTCCTCTGTGCCCAATAAAAACACACTACCCTCCTCTGTGCCCAATAAAAACACACTAACCTCCTCTGTGCCCAATAAAAACACACTACCCTCCTCCGTGCCCAATAAAAAACACACTACCCTCCTCCGTGCCCAATAAAAACACACTACCCTCCCCTCTGCCCAATAAAAACACACAACCCTCCTCTCTGCCCAATAAAAACACACAACCCTCCCCTCTGCCCAATAAAAACGCACTACCCTGCTCTGTGCCCAATTAAAACACACAACCCTCCCCTCTGCCCAATAAAAACACACTACCCTCCCCTGTGCCAAATAAATCTAAAATAAAATAATCCTCAAAGCAACAACAAAAAGTTTGACAACTCTCTCCTATTTTGATCTAAACAGTACATTTCAAACTGTCCCTTGGCAAAAGACAATCAAGACCAGTTTATCTGAAAAGCTTAAAAGACATCCCATCACAGATAGTCACATACAGAAGCAGACAAACACTGACCTCCCAGGTCTGACTGAGGCGGCTAACTGCTGCGGTGTTCAGACCCATAACGATGGCAAAGAAAGAGTTGAGGTTCCTCTGGGCTTTACAGCTGAGGAAATAAAGAGTGACACACTGTTAACACCAGCTTCATACAGTGATGATACAGAAATACAAACTGTAATTCCTCACTAAACCACAGGAGGGGGCATCCTGTCCATGCAGACCTCACTATAATAGAGTGTTGTGCAGAGTTCTGTAGTTGAAGTATTGGGCCCTTAGTGAAATGGACCAATCATACTGCTCTACTTCTGTAGAAGAAGACATCACATTTTGAGGATGTAACAACTCTGCTCTAAATGCTGGTGCCCACTATGTTGTGTCAGAGAAGAGAAGAGAAGAGAAGAGAGCTCACTGGGCAGCGATTTTGATGAACTTCTTGATGAGCTGGACTCTGTTGCAGAGCGTAGGACACATCAGGACTTCTGTCATCACCCACAGCTGTACCTCATTGCAGCGCTGCAGCAGCAGCTCCAGCGCCACCGTGTGGCCACTGCTGGCATGACGGTTGAACGTGAAGTACACCAGCTCTTGCTGGAGTGGAGAGAGAGAGGACAGGACACGGGTGAGCTTGTAGAAAGCTTTGAATCACTAATATCTTTAACTGTATCCTAAATGGCACCCTATTCCCTTTATAGCGCACTACTTTTGACCAGAGCTCTATGGGCCCTGGTAAAAAGGTGCACTATAGTGAATCGGGTGCCAACTGGGACGCATGCATAGTGTAGGTGATGGACTAAAGATGTTGTCACGGACCTCATGTATTGAGTTGAAGACACTCCAGTCAAAGTTTGTAAGGGTGACAGCCACGTCCCATGTGTTCATACTCAGCATGCGAGCTGACCTCTGTTGTAGCTCTGCGTTGTCTGTGAACGGGCTCTGAGAGGAGAAAGGAATATGTTATGTCCTGTTGGGGCATGTAAGAACATGTTATTTTCTGGTGTGATATGACCCTGTGGGATATAGGCTGGAAGCATATGCAGTAGGAATCAGGAATATAATGTGATAAACCAAATGCAGAAGTAGCTTGATAGGAGGCCTGAGGACTGTCACCTCTGCTCGATTCATTCACATTGTAGCCTGCTGAGGAACTGCATTGAAGTGGACTCATTGTGATTCCTACCATGACTTCACTCAGGTCCTTTCTGCACACGTGCAGCCTCCCCACTGCTGTCAGCGAATCAGAGTAGAGCCTGTCCTGAGGCTTCAGGAGGAGTTTCTCTGGAGAGAGGAAGCATCACACACAGCACAGCCATTATAAATATGTCAGCCAGCGTGACACCTGCTATCTGGGGTAGATAAGTGTCCCAGTGCCGGGTTGGTTCTGTTCTACTGTAGTCAGTCAGTGTAGGGTTGGTTCTGTTCCACACGAGACAGTCAGTGTAGGGTTGGTTCTATTCTACAGTAGTCAGTCAGTGTAGGGTTGGTTCTGTTCTACTGTAGTCAGTCAGTGTAGGGTTGGTTCTGTTCTACACGAGTCAGTCAGTGTAGGGTTGGTTCTGTTCTACAGTAGTCAGTCAGTGTAGGGTTGGTTCTGTTCTACTGTAGTGAGTCAGTGTAGGGTTGGTTCTGTTCTACACGAGACAGTCAGTGTAGGGTTGGTTCTGTTCTACACGAGACAGTCAGTGTAGGGTTGGTTCTGTTCTACACGAGACAGTCAGTGTAGGGTTGGTTCTGTTCTACATGTGTCAGTCAGTGTAGGGTTGGTTCTGTTCTACATGTGTCAGTCAGTGTAAGGTTGGTTCTGTTCTACTGTAGTCAGTCAGTGTAGGGTTGGTTCTGTTCTACACGAGACAGTCAGTGTAGGGTTGGTTCTGTTCTACACGAGACAGTCAGTGTAGGGTTGGTTCTGTTCTACAGTAGTCAGTCAGTGTAGGGTTGGTTCTGTTCTACATGAGTCAGTCAGTGTAAGGTTTGTTCTGTTCTACAGTAGTCAGTCAGTGTAGGGTTGGTTCTGTTCTACTGTAGTCAGTCAGTGTAGGGTTGGTTCTGTTCTACTGTAGTCAGTCAGTGTAGGGTTGGTTCTGTTCTACACGAGACAGTCAGTGTAGGGTTGGTTCTGTTCTACAGTAGTCAGTCAGTGTAGGGTTGGTTCTGTTCTACTGTAGTCAGTCAGTGTAGGGTTGGTTCTGTTCTACAGGAGTCAGTCAGTGTAGGGTTGGTTCTGTTCTACAGGAGTCAGTCAGTGTAGGGTTGGTTCTGTTCTACATGAGTCAGTCAGTGTAGAGTTGGTTCTGTTCTACATGAGTCAGTCAGTGTAGGGTTGGTTCTGTTCTACTGTAGTCAGTCAGTGTAGGGTTGGTTCTGTTCTACAGGAGTCAGTCAGTGTAGGGTTGGTTCTGTTCTACAGGAGTCAGTCAGTGTAGGGTTGGTTCTGTTCTACATGTGTCAGTCAGTGTAGGGTTGGTTCTGTTCTACATGAGTCAGTCAGTGTAGAGTTGGTTCTGTTCTACATGAGTCAGTCAGTGTAGGGTTGGTTCTGTTCTACTGTAGTCAGTCAGTGTAGGGTTGGTTCTGTTCTACTGTAGTCAGTCAGTGTAGGTTTGGTTCTGTTCTACATGAGTCAGTCAGTGTAGGGTTGGTTCTGTTCTACATGAACAATCTCTGGTCTAATGTCCATTGCCCGTGTTTCTTGGCCCACGCAAGTCTCTTCTTCTTATTGGTGTATTTTAGTAGTGGTTTCCTTCACTCCTCGATCTCCTCTGAACAGTTGATGTTGAGATGTGTCTGTTACTTGAACTCTGTGAAGTATTTATTTGGGCTGCAATCTGAGGTGCAGTTAACTCTAATGAACTCATCCTCTGCAGCAGAGTTAACTCTGAGTCTTCCTTTCCTGTGACGGTCCTCATGAGAGCCAGTTTCTTCATAGCGCTTGATGGTTTTGCGACTGCACTTGAAGAAGCTTTCTTGAAGTTCTTGAAATGTTCCGCATTGACTGACCTAAATGTCTTAAAGTAAGGATGGCTGTAATTTCTCTTTGCTTATTTGAGCTGTGCTTGCCATAATATGGACTTGGTCTTATACCAAATAGGACTATCTTCTGTATACCCCCCTACCTTGTCACAACATAACTGATTGGCTCAAACGCATTAAGAAGGAAAGAAATTCCACAAATTAACTTTTAACAAGACACACCTGTTAATTGGAATGCATTCCAGGTGACTACCTCATGAAGCTGGTTGCTAAGAGTGTGCAAAGCTGTCATCAAGGCAAAGGGTGGTTACTTTGAAGAATCTCAAATATAACATTGCTTGTTCTGATATTTCTTAAGTTCTCTGTATTTTTCTGGATTCTGTGTATTGTGTTTTTATTTATAGTATGTTTTGTATTGTTAGGTACTACTGCACAGTTGGAGCTAGAAACACAAGCATTTCGCTGCACTTGTGGTAACATCTGCAAATCTGTGTATGTGACCAAAAACCGTTTGATTTGATATGATTTCGACAAGCAGGCGGTCAGACAGACAGACCATTGAAACTCTGGTGAATCCATGTGTGTTAAGTTGTGGTTAGTTACCTCCACGGTAGGTGACAACCAGCAGGACCAGCTCCCCCAGTGTCTTGTGTATGGTTAGGTTAGGGTTAGATTAGATACCTCCACGGCAGGTGACAGCCAGCAGGACCAGCTCCTCCAGTGTGTTGTGTATGATTAGGTTAGGGTTAGACTAGATTAGTTACCTCCAGGGTAGGTGACAGTCAGCAGGACCAGCTCCTCCAGTGTGTTGTGTATGATTAGGTTAGGGTTAGACTAGATTAGTTACCTCCAGGGTAGGTGACAGCCAGCAGGACCATTTCCTCCAGTGTGTTGTGTATGGTTAGGTTAGGGTTAGATTAGATGCCCCCAGGGTAGGTGACAGTCAGTAGGACCAGCTCCTCCAGTGTGTTGTGTTGTATTAGATATGGTTAGGGTTAGATTAGATACCTCCAGGGTAGGTGACAGCCAGCAGGACGAGCTCCTCCAGGGGGACATCCAGTCTCTCAGCCACCTCCTGCAGCAGCCCCTGGGCCACAACACTGGCCAGGCTCCTCACACTCAGATATGAGTCCATGCTCACGTACACATGACACAACACTGAGGAGGGAGGGAGAGAGGGAGAGGAAGGAAGGAACGAGAGACAGAGAGAAAGAGAACACTGTTTATCCCATAGAAGTAGAATGAATAGAATGGAGTTGGAGCTACTGACCATAGCAATTTGAATGGTCAACTCATGGGTGTTCTCAAATGGCTAACCTGCTACATAAAGTGGTACATGATGTGATGCGTGTGAAGAGGCTGGACAGACTGAGACTTTTCTGAACAATGAAATTCCCAATGCTTTCATGTTCAATGATGTCATAATTCACATGCATCACCTCATGTACTGACATCATTGAACATGAAAGCATTGGGAATTTCATTGTTCAGAAAAGTCTCATTCTGCCCAGCCTCAAGGATTCCCATTGTTACTCTGCCTCCTCACAGTGCTTGCTACCTTAAAAAGAATGGCTCTGAGATGCTCTATACAGAACGTCATCAGCCGACACAAACTGTGGAAACAATGCATGCTGGGAGGAATGTAGGAAGAAGAAATACAAAGACAGGGGCTGCATCCCAAATGGCCATAGAGCCCTGCTCAAAAGTGGTGCACTATATAGGGAATAGGGTGCCATTTGGGAAGCAGACAGATTTGAGGATCGACTCACCTTCCCTGGTCTCCCTTTGTGTTCCTCTGGTCGGGAGCACGTTCTCTTTCAGGCTCAGCTGATGGGAAAGAGCTTTGCTCTAAATGCAGGGACATACAGAGAATTCAGAACACATTCATACTGTGTGAGAAAACATTCTAACTCTTTTGGACTCTTGTGGTTTCTACAGGAAACAAGAGGACAATAGTATTTAATGACCCAAACTGTTGCAAATAGGCTTTAAGGAAACCTGGCTATTCAAATGTAAACACATCCCTACAACAGGGATCCTCAACTAGATTCAGCCACGGGCCCAATTTTTCTTGACGGGATGATCAGGGGGCCAGAACATAATTACAAATCATTTGTAGACTGCAAATTGACCACAAGAAGCCCAAACAGATATAATATTTTACTAAAACATCATTTCAAACCTGGTTTACATTTGTATTCAATCACATAAATGTATGTGTCTCTATTATGCATGGAAACACGTTCTAACAGGTTTACAAAATGAAAAAACAGCTGATTTGCTGGAGTTTTAACTCCAAAACTTGGGGGCCAAATAAAATGGCCTGTGGGCCACCAGCTGGGAAACCCTGTCCAACGATGACGCACTCTTACCATAGGAGGTTGGTGGCACCTTAATTAGGGAGGATGGGCTCGTGGTAATGGCTGGAGTGGAATAAGTGGAATGATATCAAGTACAGTGTTAATCTGCTAAATTGTAATTATTTCGCTAATATGGCCTATATATTGCCTTACCTCCTCACGCCATTTACACACACTGTATATAGACTTGCTTTTTTCTATTGTGTTATTGACTGTACGCTTGTTTATTCCATGTGAAACGTTGTGTTGTTGTTTGTGTCGTACAGTTTGCTTTATCTTGGCCAGGTCGCAGTTGTAAATAAGAACTTGTTCTCAACTTGCCTACCTGGTTAAATAAAGGTGAAATAAAATAAAATGTAAAAAATAAAAAACATCCAACACATGGTTTCCATGGTTTCCATGTGTTTGATGCTATTCCATTCGCTGTCCTCCTCTCAGCAGCCTCCTGTGAGTCATATAATAGCTCCATTAACTCTCATGCAGTTTGGCCTCTTACCTTTCTGTAGGGTGAATACTCATCTCATGCAGTTTGTCCTCTTACCTTTCTGTAGGGTGAATACTCATCTCATGCAGTTTGGCCTCTCACCTTTCTGTAGGGTGAATACTAATTGCATGCAGTTTGGCCTCTTACCTTTCTGTAGGGTAAATACTCATCTCATGTAGTTTGGCCTCTTACCTTTCTGTAGGGTAAATACTCATCTCATGCAGTTCGGCCTCTTACCTTTCTGTAGGGTAAATACTCATCTCATGCAGTTCGGCCTCTTACCTTTCTGTAGGGTAAATACTCATCTCATGTAGTTTGGCCTCTTACCTTTCTGTAGGGTAAATACTCATCTCATGTAGTTTGGCCTCTTACCTTTCTGTGGGGTGAATAGTCATCTCATGTAGTTTGGCCTCTTACATTTCTGTAGGGTGAATAGTCATCTCATGTAGTTTGGCCTCTTACCTTTCTGTAGGGTGAATACTCATCTCATGCAGTTTGTCCTCTTACCTTTCTGTAGGGTGAATACTCATCTCATGCAGTTTGGCCTCTTACCTTTCTGTAGGGTAAATACTCATCTCATGTAGTTTGACCTCTTACCTTTCTGTAGGGTAAATACTCATCTCATGCAGTTCGGCCTCTTACCTTTCTGTAGGGTAAATACTCATCTCATGCAGTTCGGCCTCTTACCTTTCTGTAGGGTAAATACTCATCTCATGTAGTCTGGCCTCTTACCTTTCTGTAGGGTAAATACTCATCTCATGTAGTTTGGCCTCTTACCTTTATGTAGGGTGAATAGTCATCTCATGCAGTTTGGCCTCTTACCTTTCTGTAGGGTGAATAGTCATCTCATGTAGTTTGGCCTCTTACCTTTCTGTAGGGTGAATAATCATCTCATATAGTTTGGCCTCTTACCTTTCTGTGGGGTGAATACTCCTCCGCTGTACTGGAGAGAGAAACAAAATCAAACAATTAGACCATGAGACAAGAACGACAAAAATAAATAAATACACACACTCGTTTTGAACCGTTTCAATCAACTAGTAACCTGGTATTACTGTGATTTTACATCAATCAACTAGTAACCTGGTAGTACTGTGATTTTACATCAATCAACTAGTAACCTGGTAGTACTGTGATTTTACATCAATCAACTAGTAACCTGGTAGTACTGTGATTTTACATCAATCAACTAGTAACCTGGTATTACTGTGATTTTACATCAATCAACTAGTAACCTGGTATTACTGTGATTTTACATCAATCAACTAGTAACCTGGTATTACTGTGATTTTACATTAATCAACTAGTAACCTGGTAGTACTGTGATTTTACATCAATCAACTAGTAACCTGGTAGTACTGTGATTTTACATCAATCAACTAGTAACCTGGTATTACTGTGATTTTACATCAATCAACTAGTAACCTGGTAGTACTGTGATTTTACATCAATCAACTAGTAACCTGGTAGTACTGTGATTTTACATCAATCAACTAGTAACCTGGTATTACTGTGATTTTACATCAATCAACTAGTAACCTGGTATTACTGTGATTTTACATCAATCAACTAGTAACCTGGTAGTACTGTGATTTTACATCAATCAACTAGTAACCTGGTATTACTGTGATTTTACATCAATCAACTAGTAACCTGGTATTACTGTGATTTTACATCAATCAACTAGTAACCTGGTATTACTGTGATTTTACATCAATCAACTAGTAACCTGGTATTACTGTGATTTTACATCAATCAACTAGTAACCTGGTAGTACTGTGATTTTACATCAATCAACTAGTAACCTGGTATTACTGTGATTTTACATCAATCAACTAGTAACCTGGTATTACTGTGATTTTACATCAATCAACTAGTAACCTGGTAGTACTGTGATTTTACATCAATCAACTAGTAACCTGGTATTACTGTGATTTTACATCAATCAACTAGTAACCTGGTATTACTGTGATTTTACATCAATCAACTAGTAACCTGGTATTACTGTGATTTTACATCAATCAACTAGTAACCTGGTATTACTGTGATTTTACATCAATCAACTAGTAACCTGGTAGTACTGTGATTTTACATCAATCAACTAGTAACCTGGTATTACTGTGATTTTACATCAATCAACTAGTAACCTGGTATTACTGTGATTTTACATCAATCAACTAGTAACCTGGTAGTACTGTGATTGTTACGGATACCATTATCCTGTGTGTGTATCCTGTGTGTGTGTGTGTTTCTTTTCTCTCCTTCTCCCCTCACAGGTGAAAATCATCACTCCCCAATCCGTCAACAATCAATCATCAATCAGAAGACACACCTCCTCCTGTTTCCTACCCTATCACAGTTCCTTCCCCATGGTTTAAAAACCCCATCATTTGTTTGCTCTAGAGCTCAATCTCTTTGTATATGCCATGTTTGTAGATCTCTGTGTCTCACTCTCTCTTTGTGTATTAACCTATCTTTTGTTTGAGAACCTCCATAGCACTTTGTCATCTCCTGTGAGTATTGTTATGGTGTTTGTTTGTTGCTGGTGGGGAAACCAAGACAAGTCGCCCATGGGCATACACTACCCGTAGGTAAACTTTGTTAAAAACACTAGTTAGAACTGGGCGGACCACCCACTGTATTTTTGGTTAGTTAGTTAGCTGTTGTTGAAATAGGCTAGTCTAGCTTAGGGGTGTTTTTGCATATTTATTGTTTCTTTCCTTGGGACCAGCTCAGCCCCTTTTTCCTGCTCCCCCCATTACCGTGTGTTTTATAAATAAACCCTGAGTTTGAAGGTATTATTTCAGTTGTCGTGGTTATTTCGTTGACACTTACTTTGTCACAACTATAATTTGCATGAGTTATGTTACGCGTCTCATAACCATCCCCCCCCCCTAGACTGTCGGGCCAAAAGGGATTCGTAACAGTGATTTTACATCAATCAACTAGTAACCTGGTAGTACTGTGATTTTACATCAATCAACTAGTAACCTGGTAGTGATTTTACATCAATTAGTCAAGGTTAGGTGACATGAGTCATGGTCCTGATTAAAGGTGCAATATGTAGAAATCGGTCCACCATTTCCTGGTTGCTAACATTCAAATAGTTTCCCTAATTTCAGTTTGTGACAAAACAAGCGATGTAGAGAATCATTGTACCATCTAAACCGCTGTGGAATATATTTCAATGACCAAAAAGATAGTATTTTCAGCTGTTTGAAGCTGCTGTACAAAACCCAAAGGAAGACGTGAAAACTAATCTCATGAACGGGAAGCATAGAAATGATTTACCACCCCTTAGACTTGCTTTCAATTATAATAACAGATCTGTAACTCACATTTCTATGTGAATTTGGTTGGGAGGGAGTAGGTGAGGAGAAGGAAGGGAGGAGGGAGGAGGGTTGACATGGGATGTGTTCCACTCGATGGACACCATGTTCTATATTCTGGGTGTTCTTGGATGTGTGCGTTTGTCAACAAGCAAGGAATCCTCAAAGCTATTGGCAATAAGAGAACCAACAGTAGAAATGGAACAACAGGCCTCTCTGTCACAGCTTGTGCTTTCCCAGATATTATTCCTACGTGTCTTAGACCCCTGAGACAGAGGGAGAGGAACTTAGACCCCAACAACACATACCACAATGACACAGCCCCAAACGGGGACAACGACACAGCCCCAAACGGGGACAACGACACAGCCCCAAACGGGGACAACGACACAGCCCCAAACGGGGACAACGACACAGCCCCAAACGGGGACAACGACACAGCCCCAAACGGGGACAACGACACAGCCCCAAACGGGGACAACGACACAGCCCCAAACGGGGACAACGACACAGCCCCAAACGGGGACAACGACACAGCCCCAAACATGGGGACAACGACACAGCCCCAAACATGGGGACAACGACACAGCCCCAAACATGACGACAACGACACAGCCCCAAACATGACGGCAACGACACAGCCCCAAACATGACGGCAACGACACAGCCCCAAACATGACGGCAACGACACAGCCCCAAACATGACGGCAACGACACAGCCCCAAACATGACGACAACGACACAGCCCCAAACATGACGACAACGACACACTCCCCAAACAGTACGACAACACAACCCCTTTACAGGCCAATAGGGAGTAGGGTGATAGGCCTATAGGGCTTTGGTCAGAATTAGTGCACTATACAGGGAAAAGGGTGCCATTTGACATGCACAAAGTCACATTTCCTGTTTACCAGCTACATGTTCGGAAAACACAATTAGGAAAAATAATCCACACATACATTATACTTAAATACACTATATATACAAAAGTATGTGGACACCCCTTGAAATTAGTGCATTCAGCTATTTCAGCCACACCTGTTGCTGACAAGTGTATAAAATTGAGCACACAGCCATTTCAATAGACTAACATTGGCAGTAGAATGACCTTACTGAAGAGCTCAACGTGGGGCCGTCATAGGATGCCACCATTCTAACAAGTCAGTTAGTTAAAATTTGTGCCCTGCTTGAGCTGCCCTGGTCAACTGCTGTTGACTTGCTTGCAATAACTTGCTGTTATTGTGAAGTGGAAACATCTAGGAGCAACAACGGCTCAGCCGCGAAGTGGTAGACCACACAACCTCACAGAACGCGTAGCTGTCGCGCCCTGACCTTAGAGAGCCTTTTTATGTCTCTATTTGGTTTGGTCAGGGTGTGATTTCGGTGGGCATTCTATGTTCTGTTTTCTATGTTTTTGTATTTATGTTTTGGCCGGTATGGTTCTCAATCAGGGACAGCTGTCTATCTGTTGTCTCTGATTGGGAATCATACTTAGGCAGCCTTTTTCCCTTCTGTCATTGTGGGAAGTTGACTTTTGTTAGTGGCACTATAGCCCTGTAAGCTTCACGGTTGTTTCTTCGTTTGTTGGCGACATTTTAAATAAAAGGAAAATGTACGCTCACCACGCTGCACTTTGGTCCACTTCTTTAGATGGCCATGACAGTCGCTCTTAAAAATGGTCTGTCCTCGAATGCAACACTCACCACTGAGTTCCGAACTGCCTCTGGAAGCAATGGCAGCACAAGAGCTGGTCGTCGGGAGATTCATAAAATGGGTTATCATGGCCAAGCAGCTGCACACAAGCCTAACATCACCATGTGTAATGCCAAGCATCGGCTGGAGTGTTGAAAAGCTCGCCGCCATTGGACTCTGGAGAAGTGGAAACACGTTCTCTGGAGTGATGAATCAAGCTTTACCATCTGGCAGTCCGACAGACTAATCTGGATTTGGCGGATTCCAGGAGAACGCTACCTGCCCCAATGCATAGTGTCCACTGTAAAGTTTGGTGGAGGACGAATAATGGTCTGGGGCTGTTTTGCATGGTTCAGGCTAGGCCACTTAGTTCCAATGAAGGATAATCTTAACGCTACATTATAGAATGACATTCTAGACGATACTGTGCTTCCAACTGTGTGGCAACGATTTGGGGAAGGCCCTTTCCTGTTTCAACATGATAATGCCCCAATGCACGAAGCAAGGTCCAAACAGAAATGGTTTGTCGAGATCGGTGTGGAAGAACTTGACTGGCCTGCACAGAGCCCTGACTTCAACCCATCGAACACCTTTCAGAAGAATTGGAACGCCGACTGTGAGCCAGGCCTAATCGCTCAGCATCAGTGCCCGACCTCACTAATGATTGTGTGGCTGAATGGAAGCAAGTCCTCGCAGCTATGTTCCGACATCTAGTGGAAAGCCTGGAGGCTTTTATAGCAGCAAAAGGGGGGGGGGAAACTCCATTTTAATGCCCATGATTCTGTAATGAGATGTTCGACGAGCAGGTGTCCACATACTTTTGGTCATGTAGTGTAACTAATTCATCATATTATTCTATTATTCAATTTCTATGGCCACTCACTGTCTGCGATGCAGCCGCAGGAGTTTCTGCAGGTCCTTCTGCTCCTTCTCTAGAGTTGGATACTCATACAGGTCATCCAGGAGGAAACGATACAATGTCTGAAACACAAAGACATCTAATGTCTGTTTTCACCCTCCCGTATCATCATGATATCACTTATTTTAGGGTCATCTCACTGTCCCATATCCTTAGCCTGGCCCCACATTTGTCTTGCCAACTCCTTATAAATGACTAGAGGAGTTTGAAAGAAAGCACAACAGATCTGGAAACAGGCTATAATATCCCTTCTTCTTCTCCTCCCTCGCTCCAGCATACCTTCATGAAGAGTTTAACATGCTCGTCTTCTCGTAGGAAGTCCCTGTACAGTGTTGTCCACTGTGTCACCAGGTGCAGGACCTGACGTTTCCTGTCCAGAACCTCCTTCCCTTCCTCTTTCCCCCGGTGGTGTCTCTTAGAACAATAGGTGGGCTTCGTGAGTTAAGGCATCAGCACAGCAGGAGAGAGGACTCTCAGTAGGCTTTGTGTGTATTGACATTAGCTTGGCCAACAGGATCAACACCACTATTTTTAATTTTTCCAAGTTGGAGGTGTATGTGTGTAGTGGGTTTAAGGGTGAGGTGTGTGTGTGTGTGTGTGTGTGTGTGTGTGTGTGTGTGTGTGTGTGTGTGTGTGTGTGTGTGTGTGTGTGTGTGTGTGTGTAGTACAGTCAGTAACTTTAGAGGTGGGTGGTGTACTGTAGTCTAGAGGTAAGGTACTGTAGTCTAGAGGTAGGGGTGGTATGCTGTAGTCTAGAGGTAAGCTACTGTAGTTTAGAGGTAAGGTACTGTAGTTTAGAGGTAAGGTACTGTAGTCTAGAGGTAAGGTACTGTAGTCTAGAGGTAAGGGACTGTAGTCTAGAGGTAAGGGACTGTAGTCTAGAGGTAAGGGTGGTAAGGTACTGGAGGTAAGGTACTGTAGTCTGGAGGTAAGGTACTGTAGTCTGGAGGTAAGGTACTGTAGTCTGGAGGTAAGGGACTGTAGTCTAGAGGTAAGGGTGGTAAGGTACTGGAGGTAAGGTACTGTAGTCTGGAGGTAAGGTACTGTAGTCTGGAGGTAAGGTACTGTAGTCTGGAGGTAAGGTACTGTAGTCTGGAGGTAAGGTACTGTAGTCTGGAGGTAAGGTACTGTTGTCTGAAGGTAAGGTACTGTAGTCTGGAGGTAAGGGACTGTAGTCTAGAGGTAAGGGTGGTAAGGTACTGGAGGTAAGGTACTGTAGTCTGGAGGTAAGGTACTGTAGTCTGTAGGTAAGGTACTGTAGTCTGGAGGTAAGGTACTGTAGTCTGGAGGTAAGGTACTGTAGTCTGGAGGTAAGGTACTGTAGTCTGGAGGTAAGGTACTGTTGTCTGAAGGTAAGGTACTGTAGTCTGGAGGTAAGGTAATGTAGTCTAGAGGTAAGGTACTGTAGTCTAGAGGTAAGGGTGGTGTACTGTAGTTTAGAGGTAAGGGATGTGTACTGTAGTCTGGAGGTAAGGTACTGTAGTCTGGAGGTAAGGTAATGTAGTCTAGAGGTAAGGGTTGTGTACTGTAGTCTGGAGGTAAGGTACTGTAGTCTAGAGGTAAGGTACTGTAGTCTAGAGGTAAGGTACTGTAGTCTGGAGGTAAGGTACTGTAGTCTGGAGGTAAGGTACTGTAGTCTAGAGGTAAGGTACTGTAGTCTAGAGGTAAGGGTTGTGTACTGTAGTTTAGAGGTAAGGGTGGTGTACTGTAATTTAGAGGTAAGGTTCTGTAGTCTAGAGGTAAGGGTGGTTTACTGTAGTCTGGAGGTAAGGTAGTTTAGAGTTTAGGGTGGTGTACTATATTCTACAGGTGACCACCACAGCCTGAAGTAAAAGGATATTGTCCCAGGAGAGCCTGACACAGATCACTGGTTGACATGAACACCAGGTATGTCAGCAGGAAGTCATCCAGGAGAGGCTCTGTAAAACAGGAAACACATAATTTACAACAGCATCCAATAGAACTGGCTAAAACTCAGTGGTGGAAAAAAGTACTCAATAGTAATACTGTAGTAAAAGTAAAGATAACTTCATAGAAAATGACTCAAGTAAAAGTGAAAGTCACCCAGTAAAATATTACTTGTGTAAAAGTATATAATATAATATAAAAATATTTGGTTTTAAATATACTTAAGTATCAAAAGTAAAAGTAAAAGTATAAATAATTTCAAATTCATTATATTAAGCAAAACAGACAGAAAAATGTCTTGTTTTTTTATTGTATTGCCAGATAGACAGGGGCACACTCCAACACTCCAACACTTCAACACTTCAACACTTCAACACTTCAACACTCCAACACCAACACTCCAACACATAATTTACAAACAAAGCATGTGTGTTTAGTGAGTCCTCCAGATCAGAGGCAGTAGGGATGACCAAGGATATTCTCTTGATAAGTGTGTGAATTGGACCATTTTCCTGTCAAAATGTAACGAGTACTTTTGTGTATCAGGGAAATGTATGGAGTAAAAAGTACATTATTTTGTTTATGAATGTAGTGTAGTAAAAGTTGCCAAAATTATAAATAGTTGTCACGCCCTGACCTTAGTATTCTTTGTTTTCTTTATTATTTTGGTTAGGTCAGGGTGTGACATGGGTGATGTATGTGTTTTGGTCCTGTCTAGGGGTTTTGCATGTCTATGGGTGTTTACTAGTCTAGGTGTTATGTATCTCTATGGTTGTCTAGATTGGTTCTCAATTAGAGGCAGGTGTTTATCGTTGTCTCTGATTGGGAACCATATTTAGGCAGCCATATTGTTTGTGTAATTTGTGGGTTAATGTCTATGTCTAGTTGACTGTACATTTAGATTATAGCTTCACGGTCGTTTTGTTATTTTGTATAGTTTGTTTAGTGTCCGTCTTTATTAAAAGTAACGTGTATTCATATCACGCTGCGCCTTGGTCTCCTCCATTCAACGAACGTGACAATAGTAAAGTCAATTACAGATACTTCAAAACAACGAACTTACTAAAGTAGCATTTTAAAGTATTTTTACTAAAGTACTTTACACCACTGCTAAAACTGATTCAAATCCAATGTAATTGGATAGAATTTAATTTATTCATAAATTAATGTATTAATACATTTAATAAATGTATTAAACATTTTAAATTATGAATGACCAAACCAAGATTGTATAATCATTAAAGCTACCTTCAAGTGTCAGTAGTCTACTTCAAAGATGCAGACCATACAAAAATGTGCTCATAAATTAAAAAAATGTAAAGTGAAAAGTGAATTCCACCCTCTGACATCTTTTGTAACGTGTTTCTCTAAACTCCTCCCACCGCCTGTTACGGTTGGCTCCAACGCCGTCCAGCTCTCTGCTCCACCTACAGCCTCTCTGTGTTCACACTGTGTCCAGCTCTCTGCTCCACCTACAGCCTCTCTGTGTTCACACTGTGTCCAGCTCTCTGCTCCACCTACAGCCTCTCTGTGTTCACACTGTGTCCAGCTCTCTGCTCCACCTACAGCCTCTCTGTGTTCACGCTGTGTCCAGCTCTCTGCTCTACCTACAGCCTCTCTGTGTTCACACTGTGTCCAGCTCTCTGCTCCACCTACAGCCTCTCTGTGTTCCCACTGTGTCCAGCTCTCTGCTCCACCTACAGCCTCTCTGTGTTCCCACTGTGTCCAGCTCTCTGCTCTACCTACAGCCTCTCTGTGTTCACACTGTGTCCAGCTCTCTGCTCCACCTACAGCCTCTCTGTGTTCCCACTGTGTCCAGCTCTCTGCTCTACCTACAGCCTCTCTGTGTTCACACTGTGTCCAGCTCTCTGCTCCACCTACAGCCTCTCTGTGTTCCCACTGTGTCCAGCTCTCTGCTCCACCTACAGCCTCTCTGTGTTCCCACTGTGTCCAGCTCTCTGCTCCACCTACAGCCTCTCTGTGTTCACACTGTGTCCAGCTCTCTGCTCCACCTACAGCCTCTCTGTGTTCACACTGTGTCCAGCTCTCTGCTCCACCTAAAGCCTCTCTGTGTTCACACTGTGTCCAGCTCTCTGCCCCACCTACAGCCTCTCTGTGTTCACACTGTGTCCAGCTCTCTGCTCCACCTACAGCCTCTCTGTGTTCTCACTGTGTCCAGCTCTCTGCTCCACCTACAGCCTCTCTGTGTTCTCACTGTGTCCAGCTCTCTGCTCCACCTACAGCCTCTCTGTGTTCACACTGTGTCCAGCTCTCTGCTCCACCTACAGCCTCTCTGTGTTCACACTGTGTCCAGCTCTCTGCTCCACCTACAGCCTCTCTGTGTTCACACTGTGTCCAGCTCTCTGCTCCACCTACAGCCTCTCTGTGTTCACACTGTGTCCAGCTCTCTGCTCCACCTACAGCCTCTCTGTGTTCCCACTGTGTCCAGCTCTCTGCTCCACCTACAGCCTCTCTGTGTTCACACTGGGTCCAGCTCTCTGCTCCACCTACAGCCTCTCTGTGTTCACACTGTGTCCAGCTCTCTGCTCCACCTACAGCCTCTCTGTGTTCACACTGTGTCCAGCTCTCTGCTCCACCTACAGCCTCTCTGTGTTCACACTGTGTCCAGCTCTCTGCTCCACCTACAGCCTCTCTGTGTTCACACTGTGTCCAGCTCTCTGCTCCACCTACAGCCTCTCTGTGTTCCCACTGTGTCCAGCTCTCTGCTCTACCTACAGCCTCTCTGTGTTCACACTGTGTCCAGCTCTCTGCTCCACCTACAGCCTCTCTGTGTTCACACTGTGTCCAGCTCTCTGCTCCACCTACAGCCTCTCTGTGTTCACACTGTGTCCAGCTCTCTGCTCCACCTACAGCCTCTCTGTGTTCACACTGTGTCCAGCTCTCTGCTCCACCTACAGCCTCTCTGTGTTCACACTGTGTCCAGCTCTCTGCTCCACCTACAGCCTCTCTGTGTTCACACTGTGTCCAGCTCTCTGCTCCACCTACAGCCTCTCTGTGTTCACGCTGTGTCCAGCTCTCTGCTCTACCTACAGCCTCTCTGTGTTCACACTGTGTCCAGCTCTCTGCTCCACCTACAGCCTCTCTGTGTTCCCACTGTGTCCAGCTCTCTGCTCTACCTACAGCCTCTCTGTGTTCACACTGTGTCCAGCTCTCTGCTCCACCTACAGCCTCTCTGTGTTCCCACTGTGTCCAGCTCTCTGCTCCACCTACAGCCTCTCTGTGTTCCCACTGTGTCCAGCTCTCTGCTCCACCTACAGCCTCTCTGTGTTCACACTGTGTCCAGCTCTCTGCTCCACCTACAGCCTCTCTGTGTTCACACTGTGTCCAGCTCTCTGCTCCACCTAAAGCCTCTCTGTGTTCACACTGTGTCCAGCTCTCTGCTCCACCTACAGCCTCTCTGTGTTCACACTGTGTCCAGCTCTCTGCTCCACCTACAGCCTCTCTGTGTTCTCACTGTGTCCAGCTCTCTGCTCCACCTACAGCCTCTCTGTGTTCTCACTGTGTCCAGCTCTCTGCTCCACCTACAGCCTCTCTGTGTTCACACTGTGTCCAGCTCTCTGCTCCACCTACAGCCTCTCTGTGTTCACACTGTGTCCAGCTCTCTGCTCCACCTACAGCCTCTCTGTGTTCACACTGTGTCCAGCTCTCTGCTCCACCTACAGCCTCTCTGTGTTCACACTGTGTCCAGCTCTCTGCTCCACCTACAGCCTCTCTGTGTTCCCACTGTGTCCAGCTCTCTGCTCCACCTACAGCCTCTCTGTGTTCACACTGGGTCCAGCTCTCTGCTCCACCTACAGCCTCTCTGTGTTCACACTGTGTCCAGCTCTCTGCTCCACCTACAGCCTCTCTGTGTTCACACTGTGTCCAGCTCTCTGCTCCACCTACAGCCTCTCTGTGTTCACACTGTGTCCAGCTCTCTGCTCCACCTACAGCCTCTCTGTGTTCACACTGTGTCCAGCTCTCTGCTCCACCTACAGCCTCTCTGTGTTCACACTGTGTCCAGCTCTCTGCTCCACCTACAGCCTCTCTGTGTTCACACTGTGTCCAGCTCTCTGCTCCACCTACAGCCTCTCTGTGTTCACACTGTGTCCAGCTCTCTGCTCCACCTACAGCCTCTCTGTGTTCACACTGTGTCCAGCTCTCTGCTCCACCTACAGCCTCTCTGTGTTCACACTGTGTCCAGCTCTCTGCTCCACCTACAGCCTCTCTGTGTTCACACTGTGTCCAGCTCTCTGCTCCACCTACAGCCTCTCTGTGTTCACGCTGTGTCCAGCTCTCTGCTCTACCTACAGCCTCTCTGTGTTCACACTGTGTCCAGCTCTCTGCTCCACCTACAGCCTCTCTGTGTTCCCACTGTGTCCAGCTCTCTGCTCTACCTACAGCCTCTCTGTGTTCACACTGTGTCCAGCTCTCTGCTCCACCTACAGCCTCTCTGTGTTCCCACTGTGTCCAGCTCTCTGCTCCACCTACAGCCTCTCTGTGTTCCCACTGTGTCCAGCTCTCTGCTCCACCTACAGCCTCTCTGTGTTCACACTGTGTCCAGCTCTCTGCTCCACCTACAGCCTCTCTGTGTTCACACTGTGTCCAGCCTCTCTGCTCCAGCTCTCTGCTCTACCTACAGCCTCTCTGTGTTCACACTGTGTCCAGCTCTCTGCTCCACCTACAGCCTCTCTGTGTTCACACTGTGTCCAGCTCTCTGCTCCACCTACAGCCTCTCTGTGTTCACACTGTGTCCAGCTCTCTGCTCCACCTACAGCCTCTCTGTGTTCTCACTGTGTCCAGCTCTCTGCTCCACCTACAGCCTCTCTGTGTTCACACTGTGTCCAGCTCTCTGCTCCACCTACAGCCTCTCTGTGTTCACACTGTGTCCAGCTCTCTGCTCCACCTACAGCCTCTCTGTGTTCACACTGTGTCCAGCTCTCTGCTCCACCTACAGCCTCTCTGTGTTCACACTGTGTCCAGCTCTCTGCTCCACCTACAGCCTCTCTGTGTTCTGTGTTCACACTGTGTCCAGCTCTCTGCTCCACCTACAGCCTCTCTGTGTTCACACTGTGTCCAGCTCTCTGCTCCACCTACAGCCTCTCTGTGTTCCCACTGTGTGCTCTCTGCTCCACCTACAGCCTCTCTGTGTGTCCAGCTCTCTGCTCCACCTACAGCCTCTCTGTGTTCACACTGTGTCCAGCTCTCTGCTCCACCTACAGCCTCTCTGTGTTCACACTGTGTCCAGCTCTCTGCTCCACCTACAGCCTCTCTGTGTTCACACTGTGTCCAGCTCTCTGCTCCACCTACAGCCTCTCTGTGTTCACACTGTGTCCAGCTCTCTGCTCCACCTACAGCCTCTCTGTGTTCACACTGTGTCCAGCTCTCTGCTCCACCTACAGCCTCTCTGTGTTCTCACTGTGTCCAGCTCTCTGCTCCACCTACAGCCTCTCTGTGTTCACACTGTGTCCAGCTCTCTGCTCCACCTACAGCCTCTCTGTGTTCACACTGGGTCCAGCTCTCTGCTCCACCTACAGCCTCTCTGTGTTCACACAGCTCTCTGCTCCACCTACAGCCTCTCTGTGTTCACACTGTGTCCAGCTCTCTGCTCCACCTACAGCCTCTCTGTGTTCACACTGTGTCCAGCTCTCTGCTCCACCTACAGCCTCTCTGTGTTCACACTGTGTCCAGCTCTCTGCTCCACCTACAGCCTCTCTGTGTTCACACTGGGTCCAGCTCTCTGCTCCACCTACAGCCTCTCTGTGTTCCCACTGTGTCCAGCTCTCTGCTCCACCTACAGCCTCTCTGTGTTCACACTGGGTCCAGCTCTCTGCTCCACCTACAGCCTCTCTGTGTTCACACTGTGTCCAGCTCTCTGCTCCACCTACAGCCTCTCTGTGTTCACACTGTGTCCAGCTCTCTGCTCCACCTACAGCCTCTCTGTGTTCACACTGTGTCCAGCTCTCTGCTCCACCTACAGCCTCTCTGTGTTCACGCTGTGTCCAGCTCTCTGCTCCACCTAAAGCCTCTCTGTGTTCACACTGTGTCCAGCTCTCTGCCCCACCTACAGCCTCTCTGTGTTCACACTGTGTCCAGCTCTCTGCTCCACCTACAGCCTCTCTGTGTTCTCACTGTGTCCAGCTCTCTGCTCCACCTACAGCCTCTCTGTGTTCTCACTGTGTCCAGCTCTCTGCTCCACCTACAGCCTCTCTGTGTTCACACTGTGTCCAGCTCTCTGCTCCACCTACAGCCTCTCTGTGTTCACACTGTGTCCAGCTCTCTGCTCCACCTACAGCCTCTCTGTGTTCACACTGTGTCCAGCTCTCTGCTCCACCTACAGCCTCTCTGTGTTCACACTGTGTCCAGCTCTCTGCTCCACCTACAGCCTCTCTGTGTTCCCACTGTGTCCAGCTCTCTGCTCCACCTACAGCCTCTCTGTGTTCACACTGGGTCCAGCTCTCTGCTCCACCTACAGCCTCTCTGTGTTCACACTGTGTCCAGCTCTCTGCTCCACCTACAGCCTCTCTGTGTTCACACTGTGTCCAGCTCTCTGCTCCACCTACAGCCTCTCTGTGTTCTCACTGTGTCCAGCTCTCTGCTCCACCTACAGCCTCTCTGTGTTCACACTGTGTCCAGCTCTCTGCTCCACCTACAGCCTCTCTGTGTTCACACTGTGTCCAGCTCTCTGCTCCACCTACAGCCTCTCTGTGTTCACACTGTGTCCAGCTCTCTGCTCCACCTACAGCCTCTCTGTGTTCACATTGTGTCCAGCTCTCTGCTCCACCTACAGCCTCTCTGTGTTCACACTGTGTCCAGCTCTCTGCTCCACCTACAGCCTCTCTGTGTTCACACTGTGTCCAGCTCTCTGCTCCACCTACAGCCTCTCTGTGTTCACACTGTGTCCAGCTCTCTGCTCCACCTACAGCATCTCTGTGTTCACACTGTGTCCAGCTCTCTGCTCCACCTACAGCCTCTCTGTGTTCTCACTGTGTCCAGCTCTCTGCTCCACCTACAGCCTCTCTGTGTTCACACTGTGTCCAGCTCTCTGCTCCACCTACAGCCTCTCTGTGTTCACACTGTGTCCAGCTCACTGCTCCACCTACAGCCTCTCTGTGTTCACACTGTGTCCAGCTCACTGCTCCACCTACAGCCTCTCTGTGTTCACACTGTGTCCAGCTCTCTGCTCCACCTACAGCCTCTCTGTGTTCACACTGTGTCCAGCTCTCTGCTCCACCTACAGCCTCTCTGTGTTCACACTGTGTCCAGCTCACTGCTCCACCTACAGCCTCTCTGTGTTCACACTGTGTCCAGCTCACTGCTCCACCTACAGCCTCTCTGTGTTCACACTGTGTCCAGCTCTCTGCTCCACCTACAGCCTCTCTGTGTTCACACTGTGTCCAGCTCTCTGCTCCACCTACAGCCTCTCTGTGTTCACACTGTGTCCAGCTCTCTGCTCCACCTACAGCCTCTCTGTGTTCACACTGGGTCCAGCTCTCTGCTCCACCTACAGCCTCTCTGTGTTCCCACTGGGTCCAGCTCATTTAGTACTGACCTGGAAGAACACCACAGAGGTTTTCAATCACTACATTGTCTATTGAAATGAATGTCTTCAGTGAGCAATGTGTAAAACATATTAGCAAACCTGTGGATGGCCACAAAATAAGAACCAATCTGGCAACCCCAATGCATTATGGAGAAAAAAGTAACATTTGAATATATGAATATAATCATTGAGAAAAGCATCCCCCATGCAGAGAATTTATGAATATATATATATCCCCTACACAATGTCCCAGTGTTGTGATATCAATATGCAAAAGCACATTGGCTTAAAGAAATCATTAAGGCAAAAGGATTTTTAATTAGATAAGGGTGACAGGTCTCACCCAGTGAAAGTAATGACTCCTAACAATCAGTGAAAGATCCTTGTGCAATGTGAAAATGACTCTAGAACACATATCAAATGGCAACCTATTCCCTAGTGTTCTACTGTTGACCAGGGCCCATCTAGGGAATGAATGAACACAGGATTGGAACACAGGTTGACAGAGAGAGAGAGAGATTGAGAGAGGATCTCAATGTGTGTGAGTTGATCTTTCTACTGGTCCTGACCTCCTAGTCATTACTCAGGTAATGACTCACACGCTTTCCAATGATGATTGTTGCATTTTCATTTTCTCCCTGGATACTGAAGCTATGCCCAATGACTTTCTCCTTCCCCCGTAGCCTCACATTACTGTATACTGGGCTGTTCTCTGTCTGCTACAGGGAATACCGGGGAAGATAAGGCAATACATTGTCAACCTGCTGCTTGACTCTCTAACTGCCGGTGCAGTCGATGCTCTAAATCAAATTATATTTCCAATGCTGTTGTGGCAATCTGATATGTGCTCAGTCTTAACCCACTGCTTTAATGTGTTCACAAGCAACATTGACGTTGCTGCGTCCTTGTGTGCAGACATCTCCAGATTACAGGACGTCATTCCTAGATATATGCTTTGATTTTATTATAAACAATGTCTCTGAACGTGAACTGATGAACAGATTGGTCAATGTAAATATACCAACCCAGCTAGAAAATCAATTCATGGTGGGGTTTTAATCATTTGTTGTGTGTTTCTTTGGTGAAAGTGCACCATTGTGAAAATAAACTGTTCCATTTGAGAGGAATTTCAAGGGATCTCATCAGAGAACTAGTCAATTACTATTTGCTGTGTTTGTCAGAGGAATTACAGTTTTTTACAATCACTTTGGCACTAATTTCGGGACCTTGGTGTCATTTTTCACAACTCTAGACACAAAACTCACAACCAATGATCAAAATGCAAATTTTTCAAAACTCTAACACTTTTTCCAATTGCTTGGATACAATACACATAAAGCTAAGATCATTTGTTCATTGAACTAAAATCACCTGTTCAAAATGACACCACTTAACATCAAAGTATTACCATTTCAAAATGCAATTCACACATTACATCTGAGATGACTGTCTATTCACACATTACATCTGAGATGACTGTCTATTCACACATTACATCTGAGATGACTGTCTATTCACACATTACATCTGAGATGACTGTCAATTCACACATTACATCTGAGATGACTGTCAATTCACACATTACATCTGAGATGACTGTCTAGTCACACATTACATCTGAGATGACTGTCTATTCACACATTACATCTGAGACACACATTACATCTGAGATGACTGTCTATTCACACATTACATCTGAGATGACTGTCTATTCACACACTACATCTGAGATGACTGTCTATTCACACATTACATCTGAGATGACTGTCTATTCACACATTACATCTGAGATGACTGTCTATTCACACATTACATCTGAGATGACTGTCTAGTCACACATTACATCTGAGATGACTGTCTATTCACACATTACATCTGAGATGACTGTCTATTCACACATTACATCTGAGATGACTGTCTATTCACACATTACATCTGAGATGACTGTCTATTCACACATTACATCTGAGATGACTGTCTAGTCACACATTACATCTGAGATGACTGTCTATTCACACACTACATCTGAGATGACTGTCTATTCACACATTACATCTGAGATGACTGTCTATTCACACATTACATCTGAGATGACTGTCTATTCACACATTACATCTGAGATGACTGTCTATTCACACATTACATCTGAGATGACTGTCTATTCACACATTACATCTGAGATGACTGTCTATTCACACATTACATCTGAGATGACTGTCTATTCACACATTACATCTGAGATGACTGTCTATTCACACATTACATCTGAAATGACTGTCTAGTCACACATTACATCTGAGATGACTGTCTATTCACACATTACATCTGAGATGACTGTCTATTCACACATTACATCTGAGATAACTGTCTATTCACACATTACATCTGAGATAACTGTCTATTCACACATTACATCTGAGATGACTGTCTATTCACACATTACATCTGAGATGACTGTCTAGTCACACATTACATCTGAGATGACTGTCTATTCACACATTACATCTGAGATGACTGTCTATTCACACATTACATCTGAGATAACTGTCTATTCACACATTACATCTGAGATGACTGTCTATTCACACATTACATCTGAGATGACTGTCTATTCACACATTACATCTGAGATGACTGTCTATTCACACATTACATCTGAGATGACTGTCTATTCACACATTACATCTGAGATGACTGTCTATTCACACATTACATCTGAGATGACTGTCTATTCACACATTACATCTGAGATGACTGTCAATTCACACATTACATCTGAGATGACTGTCTAGTCACACATTACATCTGAGATGACTGTCTATTCACACATTACATCTGAGATGACTGTCTATTCACACATTACATCTGAGATGACTGTCTATTCACACATTACATCTGAGATGACTGTCTATTCACACACTACATCTGAGATGACTGTCTATTCACACATTACATCTGAGATGACTGTCTATTCACACATTACATCTGAGATGACTGTCTATTCACACATTACATCTGAGATGACTGTCTAGTCACACATTACATCTGAGATGACTGTCTATTCACACATTACATCTGAGATGACTGTCTATTCACACATTACATCTGAGATGACTGTCTATTCACACATTACATCTGAGATGACTGTCTATTCACACATTACATCTGAGATGACTGTCTAGTCACACATTACATCTGAGATGACTGTCTATTCACACACTACATCTGAGATGACTGTCTATTCACACATTACATCTGAGATGACTGTCTATTCACACATTACATCTGAGATGACTGTCTATTCACACATTACATCTGAGATGACTGTCTATTCACACATTACATCTGAGATGACTGTCTATTCACACATTACATCTGAGATGACTGTCTATTCACACATTACATCTGAGATGACTGTCTATTCACACATTACATCTGAGATGACTGTCTATTCACACATTACATCTGAAATGACTGTCTAGTCACACATTACATCTGAGATGACTGTCTATTCACACATTACATCTGAGATGACTGTCTATTCACACATTACATCTGAGATAACTGTCTATTCACACATTACATCTGAGATAACTGTCTATTCACACATTACATCTGAGATGACTGTCTATTCACACATTACATCTGAGATGACTGTCTAGTCACACATTACATCTGAGATGACTGTCTATTCACACATTACATCTGAGATGACTGTCTATTCACACATTACATCTGAGATAACTGTCTATTCACACATTACATCTGAGATGACTGTCTATTCACACATTACATCTGAGATGACTGTCTATTCACACATTACATCTGAGATGACTGTCTATTCACACATTACATCTGAGATGACTGTCTATTCACACATTACATCTGAGATGACTGTCTATTCACACATTACATCTGAGATGACTGTCTATTCACACATTACATCTGAGATGACTGTCTATTCACACACTACATCTGAGATGACTGTCTATTCACACATTACATCTGAGATGACTGTCTATTCACACATTACATCTGAGATGACTGTCTATTCACACATTACATCTGAGATGACTGTCTATTCACACATTACATCTGAGATGACTGTCTATTCACACATTACATCTGAGATGACTGTCTATTCACACATTACATCTGAGATGACTGTCTATTCACACATTACATCTGAGATGACTGTCTATTCACACATTACATCTGAGATGACTGTCTATTCACACACTACATCTGAGATGACTGTCTATTCACACATTACATCTGAGATGACTGTCTATTCACACATTACATCTGAGATGACTGTCTATTCACACATTACATCTGAGATGACTGTCTATTCACACATTACATCTGAGATGACTGTCTATTCACACATTACATCTGAGATGACTGTCTATTCACACATTACATCTGAGATGACTGTCTATTCACACATTACATCTGAGATGACTGTCTATTCACACATTACATCTGAGATGACTGTCTATTCACACATTACATCTGAGATGACTGTCTAGTCACACATTACATCTGAGATGACTGTCTATTCACACATTACATCTGAGATGACTGTCTATTCACACATTACATCTGAGATGACTGTCTATTCACACATTACATCTGAGATGACTGTCTATTCACACATTACATCTGAGATGACTGTCTATTCACACATTACATCTGAGATGACTGTCTATTCACACATTACATCTGAGATGACTGTCTATTCACACATTACATCTGAGATGACTGTCTATTCACACATTACATCTGAGATGACTGTCTATTCACACACTACATCTGAGATGACTGTCTATTCACACACTACATCTGAGATGACTGTCTATTCACACATTACATCTGAGATGACTGTCTATTCACACATTACATCTGAGATGACTGTCTATTCACACATTACATCTGAGATGACTGTCTATTCACACATTACATCTGAGATGACTGTCTATTCACACATTACATCTGAGATGACTGTCTATTCACACACTACATCTGAGATGACTGTCTATTCACACATTACATCTGAGATGACTGTCTATTCACACATTACATCTGAAATGACTGTCTATTCACACACTACATCTGAGATGACTGTCTATTCACACATTACATCTGAGATGACTTTCTATTCACACATTACATCTGAGATGACTTTCTATTCACACATTATATCTGAGATGACTTTCTATTCACACATTACATCTGAGATGACTGTCTATTCACACATTACATCTGAGATGACTGTCTATTCACACATTACATCTGAGATGACTGTCTATTCACACACTACATCTGAGATGACTGTCTATTCACACATTACATCTGAAATGACTGTCTATTCATTTCATTACAATGATCTAACTATCAATTGATACGACTGGTCAAAATGATAAGTGACTGTTGCGTTACTCTTAATGCAGAGTTTTATGGAAACTGACTAACAACATTCCATGTTTAGATCATGAAAGTTTCAGGATAACGAGATCCATTGACACCAATTTCCATGGAACATGAACCAATTGGACTACATTATCTATGGATGTAATGTTTCATCATCATTCTTTATCAGACACTGTTTCTATCGTCCCATGTACCACGTTTCCAGACCATGTTTTCAGATTTGACATTACTGTACACTCACCGGCCACTTTATTAGGTACACCTATCTAGTACCTGGTAGGACCCCCTTTTGCCTCCACAACAGCCTGAATTATTCATGGTGTTGTACGTTAAGAGGTGCCAATCTGTACACCACTGTTTTAAACAGCTGTTATTTGAGCATTTGTGGCCTTTCTGTTAGCTTGAGTGAGTCTGGACATTCTCCTCTGACCTCTCTCATTAACAAGGTGTTTTTGCCCACAGAAATGCCGCTCACTGTCAACTCTAGAGAATGTAGTGCGTAAAAATCCCAGGAGGGCAGCTGTTTCTGAGATGCTGGAATCACCATGTGTGTCAAAGTTGCTTAGATTACTCATCTTGCCTGTTCTAATGTTTGGTCGAACAACATCTAATAATCTACATATTGAGTTGCAGGCAGCCACATGATTCGCTGTTCAAATATAACCTTCCTTGATGAGCTAAATCAGGTCTGTAGAGTTGATGACATGACCTATGCCATTGTGTGGGATAATGTCAGGTTCCACCATGCTCAAATGGTGCAAGCTTGGTTTCAGGCCCAACCACAATTTACCACCCTGTACTTACCCCCATACTCTCCTTTCCTTAACACGATTGAGGAATTTTTCTCCACATGGAGGTGGAAGGTATATGATAGGTGTCACGCCCTGGTCTAAGTATTTTGTGTTTTTCTTCATGTATTGGGTCAGGCCAGGGTGTGGCATGGGGTTTTTGTATTGTGGTGTGTTTTGTCTTGGGGTTTTGGTGTGTATGTATTGGGATTGTAGCTAGTGGGGTTATCTAGCAAAGTCTATGGCTGTCTGGAGTGGTTCTCAATCAGAGGCAGGTGTTTATCGTTGTCTCTGATTGGGAACCATATTTAGGCAGCCATATTCTTTGAGTTTGTCGTGGGTGATTGTCCTATGTGTCGTTGTTCCTGGCTCAGTCTCAGTCTCAGTGTTAGTTTACACAAGTATAGGCTGTTTTGGTTTTCGTTAAGTTCTTTGTTTTGTAGTGTTTGTTATTGATTCGTGTTTTTCGTTCGTTCATTAAACATGGATCGCAATCTACACGCTGCATTTTGGTCCGACTCTCCTTCACACCTAGAAAACCGTAACAATAGGCGCCCTCACGAACAAGCCACCCTTCTCCAGGCCATGGATGACACGTGCAATGACATCACCATGCCCTGAAGATTCTTCCCAAGATGTTTGGCTAATGAAAACATCCATTGTGATGTGGATGAGAACCTATGGCCAAATCCACAAGACGGGGTTGAGGGCAATATAGAAGTACAGTAATCAATCCTTTGTTTTGCTTTTTACAGTAAGCCAGGTGAGGAACACTGCAGTTGACATTTTACTGTAAGCCAGGTGAAGAACATAGCAGTAATGTTTTACAGTAAGCCAGGTGAGGAACACTGCAGTGATGTTTTACTGTAAGCCAGGTGAGGAACACTGCAGTGATGTTTTACTGTAAGCCAGGTGAGGAACACTGCAGTGATGTTTTACAGTAAGCCAGGTGAGGAACACTGCTGTGATGTTTTACAGTAAGCCAGGTGAGGAACACTGCAGTGATGTT
Source organism: Oncorhynchus clarkii lewisi (assembly GCF_045791955.1). NCBI lineage: Eukaryota > Metazoa > Chordata > Actinopteri > Salmoniformes > Salmonidae > Oncorhynchus > Oncorhynchus clarkii. The sequence continues at coordinate 5,836,467 of NC_092148.1, forward strand.
TTACAGTAAGCCAGGTGAGGAACACTGCTGTGATGTTTTACAGTAAGCCAGGTGAGGAACACTGCAGTGATGTTTTACAGTAAGCCAGGTGAGGAACACTGCAGTGATGTTTTACAGTAAGCCAGGTGAGGAACACTGCAGTGATGTTTTACAGTAAACCAGGTGAGGAACACTGCAGTGATGCTTTACAGTAAGCCAGGTGAGGAACACTGCAGTGATGTTTTACAGTAAGCCAGGTGAGGAACACTGCAGTTGACGTTTTACTGTATTTTTTTATATATTTTTGTAGCTAATAATTTATTTGATTCAAAGAAACCTATGTTGTGATTTTGTACTACAATATTTAATGATTTTATGAACAGCTACACAGTGAAACTATTGGTATCTTGTGTGTGGTGGATTTAAATGAATGTTCCTATGGTATTTCATGATAAATGAGTTATTTGAACCAATGATTCTGCAAGTGCAAGGTTTCTAAAGATGTTAATGCACAATGCAATGTTTTGAACATTGGACAGCCTGTGTTACAAGTGATGACCGTTTTGAGTTTTGTGTCTAGAGTTTTGAAAATGACCACACGATTCTGAAATTAGTGCCAAAATGATTGTAAAAACTGTAATAGGTTTGTTTGTTTGTAACTACATATTTAGGTCTTGAGTGTCCCGGAAACTATTATTACGTAGGAAACAGGAGAAGAAGACATTTGGAAGTCCAAAAGCTTGGGGCGGGTTGACATTCTGTGTCGTGCAGGGCCAGAACTGATCGTCCAAGTTATGCAAGTCATTGAGAGGAAGGAGAGTGCCCGTGCCTGTGAGTGTGAGCGTGTGTGTGTGTGTCTGTGCATGCCTGTGAGCGTGTGTGTGTCTGTGTGTGTCTGTGCATGCCTGTCAGTGTGTGTGTGTGTGTCTGTGCATGCCTGTCAGTGTGTGTGTGTCTGTGCATGCCTGTCAGTGTGTGTGTGTCTGTGCATGCCTGTCAGTGTCTGTGCATGCCTGTCAGTGTGTGTATGTCTGTGCATGCCTGCAAGTGTGTGTGTATCTGTGCATGCCTGTGAGTGTGTGTGTGTGTGTGTGTGCATGCCTGTGAGCGTGTGTGTGTGTTTCCAGAATGGATGCCATGCCGCCAGGCCACAGAGCAAAGACAAGCTGTTCAAATCCTATTAGTCAGAATGTCTTCCCTCCCCAGCTCTGTGTAAGTGTGCCTCACAGCCCAGTATTGTACATTCTCCCCTTTAATTTCACACGTACTTCCCAGGGCTTTGTGTGCTGCGTTCAGCTCCACAGAACACTACTCCCACCCTCACGTCATTATGTTAATCCACAGCACAGCATACAGCTGTAGACACATCAGTCACTAAGCTCTTTATGAGGAGAAACATGCACACAGAGCTACGTTCAACACACACACACTAAAACACTGCATACTGGTACTGGCTACTACAGTAGACAACTCCCAAGACCCAGACACACATCTTGTATGATGTGCAAGAACACACACACACACGCATACACTAATGCACACACACTCACACACACAGACACCTCTTGTGCAGATGTGACTAAAATTACATTCAAATTAAATCTCTTGTGTCTGTTCTTTCCAGATAACCCTGACCTGACCCCAGTCTGAGCAGTATCCATAATAAACACTAATACCCACTGAGCTGTAGGATGGGCCAGCAGTATCCATAATAAACACTACTACCCACTGAGCTGTAGGATGGGCCAGCAGTATCCATAATAAACACTAATACCCACTCAGCTGTAGGATGGGCCAGCAGTATCCATAATAAACACTGCTACCCACTGAGCTGTAGGATGGGCCAGCAGTATCCATAATAAACACTGCTACCCACTGAGCTGTAGGATGGGCCAGCAGTATCCATAATAAATACTACTACCCACTGAGCTGTAGGATGGGCCAGCAGTATCCATAATAAACACTGCTACCCACTGAGCTGTAAGATGGGCCAGCTGTATCCATAATAAACACTAATACCCACTGAGCTGTAGGATGGGCTAGCAGTATCCATAATAAACACTAATACCCACTGAGCTGTAGGATGGGCCAGCAGTATCCATAATAAACACTGCTACCCACTGAGCTGTAAGATGGGCCAGCTGTATCCATAATAAACACTAATACCCACTGAGCTGTAGGATGGGCCAGCAGTATCCATAATAAACACTAATACCCACTGAGCTGTAGGATGGGCCAGCAGTATCCATAATAAATACTGCTACCCACTGAGCTGTAGGATGGGCCAGCAGTATCCATAATAAACACTACTACCCACTGAGCTGTAGGATGGGCCAGCAGTATCCATAATAAACACTAATACCCACTGAGCTGTAGGATGGGCCAGCAGTATCCATAATAAACATTACTACCCACTGAGCTGTAGGATGGGCCAGCAGTATCCATAACAAACACTACTACCCACTGAGCTGTAGGATGGGCCAGCAGTATCCATAAGCAACATTACTACCCACTGAGCTGTAGGATGGGCCAGCAGTATCCATAACAAACACTACTACCCACTGAGCTGTAGGATGGGCCAGCAGTATCCATAATAAACACTAATACCCACTGATCTGTAGGATGGGCCAGCAGTATCCATAATAAACACTGCTACCCACTGAGCTGTAAGATGGGCCAGCTGTATCCATAATAAACACTAATACCCGCTGAGCTGTAGGATGGGCCAGCAGTATCCATAATAAACACTAATACCCACTGAGCTGTAGGATGGGCCAGCAGTATCCATAATAAACACTAATACCCACTGAGCTGTAGGATGGGCCAGCAGTATCCATAATAAACACTAATACCCACTGAGCTGTAGGATGGGAAAGCAGTATCCATAAAGAACACTGCTACCCACTGAGCTGTAAGATGGGCCAGCTGTATCCATAATAAACACTAATACCCGCTGAGCTGTAGGATGGGCCAGCTGTATCCATAATAAACACTAATACCCACTGAGCTGTAGGATGGGCCAGCAGTATCCATAATAAACACTGCTACCCACTGAGCTGTAAGATGGGCCAGCTGTATCCATAATAAACACTAATACCCGCTGAGCTGTAAGATGGGCCAGCTGTATCCATAATAAACACTAATACCCGCTGAGCAGACCAAGCCGCCTTCTATGAGTTAAAAAAACTACTGCGTCTTAATTGGCACCTGGCCAAAAGCGGTGCACTATAGGGAATAGGATGCCTAAACCAGCCAATGAATATTTAATTATGGGATGGGGCTAGACTCAGCAAGAGGCTTAGTTCATTAGCAGGTTCTGCTTCCCATCATGTACTTCTCTACAGTATCACGCACTCTGCTCTAGTGGCACATTTAGTTCAGTAGTACCAAGACATCCTGAAATGAGTCTCTTATTAATATTACATTAAAAAGAGAAACATACACACACACACCTCGTGTGCTGCTGGTACTACATTACATCTCTTGTGTCTGTTCTTTCCAGATAACCCTGAACTGACCCCAGTCTGAGGAGTGTCCAGAAAAACACTTTATTTTTTTTGTAACCTTCATTTATAACTGGGAAAGTCAGTTAAGAACTAATTCTTATTGACAATGACTGCCTACACTGGTGAAAACCAGACGACGCTTGGCCAATTGTGCACCGTCGTTGGGTCTCCCAATCACCGCCGGCTGTGATAAAGCCTGGATTTGAACAAGGTTGTCTGTAGTGACACCTCTAGCACTGAGATGCAGTGGCTTAGACCGCTGAACCACTAGGGTGCCCACTAATACCCACTGAGCTGTAGGATGGGCCAGCAGTATCCATAATAAACACTACTACCAACTGAGCTGTAGGATGGGCCAGCAGTATCCATAATTAACACTACCACCAACTGAGCTGTAGGATGGGCCAGCAGTCTCCATAATAAACACTAATACCCATTGATCTGTAGGATGGGCCAGCAGTCTCCATAATAGACACTAATACCCACTGAGCTGTAAGATGGGCCAGCAGTCTCCATAATAAACACTAATACCCACTGAGCTGTAGGATGGGCCAGCAGTATCCATAATAAACACTAATACCCACTGAGCTGTAGGATGGGCCAGCAGTATCCATAATAAACACTAATACCCACTGAGCTGTAAGATGGGCCAGCAGTCTCCATAATAAACACTAATACCCACTGAGCTGTAGGATGGGCCAGCAGTATCCATAATAAACACTACCACCAACTGAGCTGTAGGATGGGCCAGCAGTATCCATAATAAACACTAATACCCACTGAGCTGTAGGATGGGCCAGCAGTATCCATAATAAATATTAATACTCACTAAACAGGGCAAGTTATCTTCTATGAGAAGATGGCTACAATAGTACCATGCCATCCTGAAATGAGTCTCCCTGCTTGTACCAAAGATATGACATTAAAAAGAGAAAATCCAACTCGTATGGATGGAGAGGTCCAATGGCAATAACTATTGTAATCCTGCAATGTCAGAGATAGGAGTCCCGCTAGCGGTGAAACTGGAGGGCGCGCAATTCAAATAAATAATCTGAAATGTTATGGATTTTAATCATTTACAGTGGGGAGAACAAGTATTTGAAACACTGTCGATTTTGCAGGTTTTCCTACTTACAAAGCATGTAGAGGACTGTAATTTTTATCATAGGTACACTTCAACTGTGAGAGACGGAATCTAAAACAAAATCCAGAAAATCACATTGTATGATTTTTAGGTAATTAATTTGCATTTTATTGCATGAAATAAGTATTTGATACATCAGAAAAGCATAACTTAATATTTGGTACAGAAACCTTTGTTTGCAATTACAGAGATCATACGTTTCCTGTAGTTCTTGACCAGGTTTGCACACACTGCAGCAGGGATTTTGGCCCACTCCTCCATACAGACCTTCTCCAGATCCTTAAGGTTTCGGGGCTGTCGCTGGGCAATACGGACTTTCAGCTCCCTCCAAAGATGTTCTATTGGGTTCAGGTCTGGAGACTGGCTAGGCCACTCCAGGACCTTGAGATGCTTCTTATGGAGCCACTCCTTAGTTGCCCTGGCTGTGTGTTTCGGGTCGTTGTCATTCTGGAAGACCCAGCCACGACCCATCTTCAATGCTCTTACTGAGGGAAGGAGGTTGTTGGCCAAGATCTCGCGATACATGGCCCCACCCATCCTCCCCTCAATACGGTGCAGTCGTCCTGTCCCCTTTGCAGAAAAGCATCCCCAAAGAATGATGTTTACACCTCCATGCTTCACGGTTGGGATGGTGTTCTTGGGGTTGTACTCGTCCTTCTTCTTCCTCCAAACACGGCGAGTGGAGTTAAGACCAAAAAGCTCTATTTTTGTCTCATCAGACCACATGACCTTCTCCCATTCCTCCTCTGGATCATCCAGATGGTCATTGGCAAACTTCAGACGGGCCTGGACATGCCCTGGCTTGAGCAAGGGGACCTTGCGTGCGCTGCAGGATTTTAATCCATAACGGCGTAGTGTGTTACTAATGGTTTTCTTTGAGACTGTGGTCCCAGCTCTCTTCAGGTCATTGACCAGGTCCTGCCGTGTAGTTCTGGGCTGATCCCTCACCTTCCTCATGATCATTGATGCCCCACGAGGTGAGATCTTGCATGGAGCCCCAGACCGAGGGTGATTGACCGTCATCTTGAACTTCTTCCATTTTCTAATAATTGCAGTTGTTGCCTTCTCACCAAGCTGCTTGCCTATTGTCCTGTAGCCCATCCCAGCCTTGTGCAGGTCTACAATTTTATCCCTGATGTCCTTACACAGCTCTCTGGTCTTGGCCATTGTGGAGAGGTTGGAGTCTGTTTGATTGAGTGTGTGGACAGGTGTCTTTTATACAGGTAACGAGTTCAAACAGGTGCAGTTAATACAGGTAATAAGTGGAGAACAGGAGGGCTTCTTAAAGAAAAACTAACAGGTCTGTGAGAGCCGGAATTCTTACTGGTTGGTCGGTGATCAAATACTTATGTCATGCAATAAAATGCAAATTAATTACTTAAAAATCATACAATGTGATTTTCTGGATTCCATCTCTCACAGTTGAAGTGTACCTATGATAAAAATGACAGACCTCTCTCTACATGCTTTGTAAGTAGGTAAACCTGCATGTATGCACATTTAAGTGTCTTATATCAGCTGAAAGCTTCAATTCTTGTTAATCTAACTGCACTGTCCGATTTACAGTAACTTTTACAGCGAAAACATGCCATGCGATTGTTTGAGGACGGCGCCCCACGTTAAAATATTTTTCCACAGGCACAGGTTTCATACATTCACAAATAACAATTAAATATTCACTTACTTTTTGAAAATCTTCCTCTGATTTGTCATCCGAATGGTCCCAGCTATAACATCTAGTATCGTTTTGTTAGATAAAGTCCTTCTTTATATCCCAAAAAGTGTTTCGTTGGCGCCATCGATTTGAGTAATCCACTCGTTCAACATGCAGAGAAAGGAATCCGAAAATCTACACCCTAAACTCTGTTTCAACAAGTCAAAATAGGTTTCTATTTACTCCTCAGATACCCTAAAATATAATCAAACTATAATATTTATTACAGAAAGAAGTATGTTCTTTAGGAAACTGATTTTAACAGGTGCGTATTGCCTTTTTAGTGCACGCAAACACGAATTTCCAAGACTGTGTCCTTCTGCTAAAACTGATATTTCTTAATTGTTTTTGAAGTTACAAGCCTGAAACCTTGAACATAGACTGCTGACACCCGGTGGAAGCCATAGGAATTGCATCCAGGGAGCTAATTTTCAATATGACCTTACTCTTGCATTTCAAAGAGGATGGTCTCTCCAGAAAAAAAAGTTCCGGTTGGTTCTTCTTTGGATTTTCTCCTACCATATCTATTGTGTTATAGTCTCCTACATTATTTTAACATTTCTACAAACATCAAAGTGTTTTCTTCCCAATGGTACCAATTATATGCATATCCTGGCTTCAGGGCCTGAGCTCCAGGCAGTTTACATTGGGCATGTCATTCAGACAGGAAGTGGAGAAAGTTACCATCCTTTTGCAAGTCTAGCCATGCTGGAAATATCTCTTACATTATAAATATTACTCACAGTTCACTACAATAAGAGCTCAGGTCGTCCTCCTTACTGTTTTCATGCTGAGGCAGTCTAAAGGATCAGTGAATGGCCTGGGGACATGGACTCTATTCTATTAACCAACGGTCAGTCAATTTCTCTGTGTCCCAAATGGCACCCTATTCCCTTTATAGTGCATTACTTCTGACCAGTGTCCATAGGGCTTTGGTCAGAAGTAGTACGCTACATAGGGAATAGGGTGCTATTTGGGACACAGACTCTGGTCTGCCTTTACCTCTCTGAACACAGCACAGATAGGCCCACAGCCCCTGTTACTACCACTAGAACTTGACCAGGGAGAGATTAGTTGAGGACACAGTCCACATCTTCCACTTAATCAGGGAAGGAGAGAAAGAGGCACTCCAGAAGATAAAAATGGATTTGCATGCAAATTGCATGAGAAACTGTACGTTGATGTTATTCATCTATATCTCTATGTACTATGGGCATTGCTATCTATTCATATTCTCCCTACAAGTGAAGTTACTTGGAAGAGAAAGCTAATGTGGAATGAATACGTAAGCAAAATTGTAAGTGTACGATTATTATTATTATTGTAGCATGTGCATGCGAATCTATCATACAATAGCCATGACTTCATCCAAACACTCAGGTCAAACCAGATTTACTTTCCCATTATACAACAAGCATCCCAGCTATGCATTTCAATAAGCATTTATCTCTGACCATATACCAGTAGTCATCTCTGACAATGTACCAGTAGTCATCTCTGACAATATACCAGTAGTCATCTCTGACCATATACCAGTAGTCATCTCTGACAATATACCAGTAGTCATCTCTGACAATATACCAGTAGTCATCTCTGACAATGTACCAGTAGTCATCTCTGACAATATACCAGTAGTCATCTCTGACAATATACCAGTAGTCATCTCTGACCATATACCAGTAGTCATCTCTGACAATATACCAGTAGTCATCTCTGACCATATACCAGTAGTCATCTCTGACAATATACCAGTAGTCATCTCTGACAATATACCAGTAGTCATCTCTGACAATATACCAGTAGTCATCTCTGACAATATACCAGTAGTCATCTCTGACAATATACCAGTAGTCATCTCTGACAATACACCAGAGAGCAATTACATAGATTCATAATGAAGGCTTACAATCACAGTGGTCTGGTTATTAAAAATAACACATAAAAAATAATGTAGGCCTACTATTTATGTGTCCCAAATGTTCCCCTATTCCCTTTGTAGTGCACTACTTTTAAAGAGAGCTTGGGTCAACGGTAGTGCACTATAGGGAATAGGATGCCATTTGGGACACATTCCAAAGAAGCAGAATTGCAACGCCGTACGGGTTAAGAATCAGTCTGCTCGTTAGCGAACAGGACAGACCTCAAACCAAATCATCAGTCTTCTTTGTTGACAATCTCTTCTCTCGTTAAGTAGATGGTAACACAATGTTCCAGTTGGACTTTGTTTGTTTGTTTGTTTTGTGACGTGTACTTTCTGGTAATGAGTGAATCTGTGCTGAGGGGGAATCAATAGCAGCACTCAGAGGTTTGGCTCAGGGAGAGAAGGCAAGTACGAACCCTACCCAACACTGAGCGATGGATGTATCGTATCCCACATGGCACTCTTTTCCCTTTATAGTGTATCCCACATGGCACCCTATTCCCTTCATAGTGTATCCCACATGCACCCTATTCCTTTTATAGTGTATCCCACATGGCACTCTTTTCCCTTCATAGTGTATCCCACATGGCACCCTATTCCCTTCATAGTGTATCCCACATGGCACCCTATTCCCTTCATAGTGTATCCCACATGGCACTCTATTCCCTTCATAGTGTATCCCACATGCACCCTATTCCCTTCATAGTGTATCCCACATGCACCCTATTCCCTTCATAGTGTATCCCACATGGCACTCTTTTCCCTTCATAGTGTATCCCACATGGCACCCTATTCCCTTTATAGTGTATCCCACATGGCACCCTATTCCCTTTATAGTGTATCCCACATGGCACCCTATTCCCTTCATAGTGTATCCCACATGCACCCTATTCCTTTTATAGTGTATCCCACATGGCACCCTATTCCCTTTATAGTGTATCCCACATGGCACCCTATTCCCTTTATAGTGTATCCCACATGGCACCCTATTCCCTTTATAGTGTATCCCACATGCACCCTATTCCCTTCATAGTGTATCCCACATGCACCCTATTCCCTTTATAGTGTATCCCACATGGCACCCTATTCCCTTCATAGTGTATCCCACATGCACCCTATTCCCTTCATAGTGTATCCCACATGCACCCTATTCCCTTTATAGTGTATCCCACATGCACCCTATTCCCTTCATAGTGTATCCCACATGCACCCTATTCCCTTCATAGTGTATCCCACATGGCACTCTATTCCCTTTATAGTGTATCCCACATGGCACCCTATTCCCTTCATAGTGTATCCCACATGGCACCCTATTCCCTTCATAGTGTATCCCACATGGCACTCTATTCCCTTCATAGTGTATCCCACATGCACCCTATTCCCTTCATAGTGTATCCCACATGCACCCTATTCCCTTTATAGTGTATCCCACATGGCACCCTATTCCCTTTATAGTGTATCCCACATGGCACCCTATTCCCTTTATAGTGTATCCCACATGGCACCCTATTCCCTTCATAGTGTATCCCACATGCACCCTATTCCCTTCATAGTGTATCCCACATGGCACTCTTTTCCCTTCATAGTGTATCCCACATGCACCCTATTCCCTTTATAGTGTATCCCACATGCACCCTATTCCCTTCATAGTGTATACCACATGCACCCTATTCCCTTCATAGTGTATCCCACATGGCACCCTATTCCCTTTATAGTGTATCCCACATGGCACCCTATTCCCTTTATAGTGTATCCCACATGGCACTCTATTCCCTTCATAGTGTATCCCACATGCACCCTATTCCCTTCATAGTGTATCCCACATGGCACCCTATTCCCTTCATAGTGTATCCCACATGGCACCCTATTCCCTTCATAGTGTATCCCACATGCACTCTATTCCCTTTATAGTGTATCCCACATGGCACCCTATTCCTTTTATAGTGTATCCCACATGGCACCCTATTCCCTTTATAGTGTATCCCACATGGCACTCTATTCCCTTCATAGTGTATCCCACATGCACCCTATTCCCTTCATAGTGTATCCCACATGCACTCTATTCCCTTTATAGTGTATCCCACATGGCACCCTATTCCCTTTATAGTGTATCCCACATGGCACCCTATTCCCTTCATAGTGTATCCCACATGGCACCCTATTCCCTTTATAGTGTATCCCACATGGCACCCTATTCCCTTCATAGTGTATCCCACATGGCACCCTATTCCCTTTATAGTGTATCCCACATGCACCCTATTCCCTTTATAGTGTATCCCACATGCACCCTATTCCCTTCATAGTGTATCCCACATGGCACCCTATTCCCTTTATAGTGTATCCCACATGCACCCTATTCCCTTCATAGTGTATCCCACATGGCACCCTATTCCCTTTATAGTGTATCCCACATGGCACCCTATTCCCTTTATAGTGTATCCCACATGGCACCCTATTCCCTTTATAGTGTATCCCACATGGCACCCTATTCCCTTCATAGTGTATCCCACATGCACCCTATTCCCTTCATAGTGTATCCCACATGGCACTCTTTTCCCTTCATAGTGTATCCCACATGCACCCTATTCCCTTTATAGTGTATCCCACATGCACCCTATTCCCTTCATAGTGTATACCACATGCACCCTATTCCCTTCATAGTGTATCCCACATGGCACCCTATTCCCTTTATAGTGTATCCCACATGGCACCCTATTCCCTTTATAGTGTATCCCACATGGCACTCTATTCCCTTCATAGTGTATCCCACATGCACCCTATTCCCTTCATAGTGTATCCCACATGGCACCCTATTCCCTTCATAGTGTATCCCACATGGCACCCTATTCCCTTCATAGTGTATCCCACATGCACTCTATTCCCTTTATAGTGTATCCCACATGGCACCCTATTCCTTTTATAGTGTATCCCACATGGCACCCTATTCCCTTTATAGTGTATCCCACATGGCACTCTATTCCCTTCATAGTGTATCCCACATGCACCCTATTCCCTTCATAGTGTATCCCACATGCACTCTATTCCCTTTATAGTGTATCCCACATGGCACCCTATTCCTTTTATAGTGTATCCCACATGGCACCCTATTCCCTTTATAGTGTATCCCACATGGCACTCTATTCCCTTCATAGTGTATCCCACATGGCACCCTATTCCCTTTATAGTGTATCCCACATGGCACTCTTTTCCCTTCATAGTGTATCCCACATGCACCCTATTCCCTTCATAGTGTATCCCACATGGCACTCTATTCCCTTTATAGTGTATCCCACATGCACCCTATTCCCTTTATAGTGTATCCCACATGCACCCTATTCCCTTCATAGTGTATCCCACATGGCACTCTATTCCCTTCATAGTGTATCCCACATGGCACTCTATTCCCTTCATAGTGTATCCCACATGGCACCCTATTCCCTTTATAGTGTATCCCACATGGCACTCTTTTCCCTTCATAGTGTATCCCACATGGCACCCTATTCCTTTTATAGTGTATCCCACATGCACCCTATTCCCTTCATAGTGTATCCCACATGCACCCTATTCCCTTCATAGTGTATCCCACATGGCACTCTTTTCCCTTCATAGTGTATCCCACATGGCACTCTATTCCCTTCATAGTGTATCCCACATGGCACCCTATTCCCTTCATAGTGTATCCCACATGGCACTCTTTTCCCTTCATAGTGTATCCCACATGGCACCCTATTCCCTTTATAGTGTATCCCACATGGCACCCTATTCCCTTTATAGTGTATCCCACATGGCACTCTTTTCCCTTCATAGTGTATCCCACATGCACTCTATTCCCTTTATAGTGTATCCCACATGCACCCTATTCCCTTCATAGTGTATCCCACATGGCACCCTATTCCCTTTATAGTGTATCCCACATGCACCCTATTCCCTTCATAGTGTATCCCACATGGCACCCTATTCCCTTTATAGTGTATCCCACATGGCACTCTTTTCCCTTCATAGTGTATCCCACATGCACTCTATTCCCTTTATAGTGTATCCCACATGCACCCTATTCCCTTTATAGTGTATCCCACATGCACCCTATTCCCTTTATAGTGTATCCCACATGGCACCCTATTCCCTTCATAGTGTATCCCACATGGCACTCTTTTCCCTTCATAGTGTATCCCACATGCACCCTATTCCCTTCATAGTGTATCCCACATGGCACCCTATTCCCTTTATAGTGTATCCCACATGCACCCTATTCCCTTCATAGTGTATCCCACATGGCACCCTATTCCCTTTATAGTGTATCCCACATGGCACTCTTTTCCCTTCATAGTGTATCCCACATGCACTCTATTCCCTTTATAGTGTATCCCACATGCACCCTATTCCCTTTATAGTGTATCCCACATGCACCCTATTCCCTTTATAGTGTATCCCACATGGCACCCTATTCCCTTCATAGTGTATCCCACATGGCACTCTTTTCCCTTCATAGTGTATCCCACATGCACTCTATTCCCTTTATAGTGTATCCCACATGGCACTCTATTCCCTTCATAGTGTATCCCACATGGCACCCTATTCCCTTCATAGTGTATCCCACATGCACCCTATTCCCTTCATAGTGTATCCCACATGGCACCCTATTCCCTTCATAGTGTATCCCACATGGCACCCTATTCCCTTTATAGTGTATCCCACATGGCACTCTTTTCCCTTCATAGTGTATCCCACATGGCACCCTATTCCTTTTATAGTGTATCCCACATGCACCCTATTCCCTTCATAGTGTATCCCACATGCACCCTATTCCCTTCATAGTGTATCCCACATGCACCCTATTCCCTTCATAGTGTATCCCACATGCACCCTATTCCCTTCATAGTGTACTACATTAGACAAGAGCAGTGGTATTCAAACTGTTTCAGCTGGGATCCCATAACTTTTCGAGACCCCACCCCAAATCTAATGACGCAACCTTAAAATTGGTACATTTAGGTTTTTACATCAAAAAATTATCTTCAAAATGAAAAGAAACCAATAGATACATTTACTCAATAAAATTAAATGTGTCATTATTATCTCAAAAAAACGTGTATATTGTCCCATACAGTAATCTGTACTCTTATTTCTTTGTTCCCCAAAGTAGTTTCCCCGTGACCCCAACAGGGGTCATGACCCCGACTTTGAATACCACTGGAATATAGTATATAGTAGAATACAATGGTGTTGTACTAGAGCTGTACATTATATTATCAGCTCATGGGGTGGCAGGGTAGCTAGTGGTTAGCATGTTGGACTAGTAACCAGAAGGTTGCAAGTTCAAATCCCTAAGCTGACAAGGTACAAATCTGTCGTTCTGCCTGCTGTTCCTAGGCCGTCATTGAAAATACGAATTTGTTCTTAACTGACTTGCCTAGTTAAATAAAAATATTTAAAAAATCACATCTTCCTCAAAAATGCCTGTAGTGTTCTTTAAAAGAAGTGCTCTCTGGCAGAAAGATATTTTCTGCAATCTTTATAATGTCTCGGTTAGCCTGGGTATCTGGGAACTAACCCTCAACAGCTATAGCAGCTTGAATACTATATGTGTAAAGATTGTTCTTTTCACTTCATTGTGATATCAATTATATATGAGGAGATTTATATTAGCTCTGCTTATCATCAACCCCCAACACATTGACCACAACGTCCTAAATGGCACCCTATTCCCCAAGTAGTGCACTACTTAGAGAACAGGGTACCATTTGGAACACAGCATTATAGTCTTCTCATGGCCGGCTGCCTGCGTGAAGCTAATGACTTCTCATCAGAACACCACCATCTCCATCTCCTCGTGACAGGTTTAGTAGAGACAATATTTTATAGTTGCATGGTTTTTAGTGAAGCTGAGATTCCATATTATCCCGTATGATCTCCCCCCCTTGTTATTCTGGAGGGAGCAGTGAGAGCCGCCCAGGGCCCCAACAGTAGCATTAGCAGGGTTGCAGATTGAACAGAGAGAGAGCGAGGGGAGGGGATGAAAACAGGGAGGGAGACGAGAGAGAGATGACTAGTTTAGAGGAGCCAGGACTGAATGGACTCTGGAGTTTCTGTATGAAGGATCTTTGACAGGCGATCAGTGTCTCATTGGGACATACAGAGCTGAGTCCCTATCCCCTGCTGATAGAAACCCGATCTGAACATCAAATTGACCCAAAAATCACCATTTCCTGATAGTCCTCTACACTGCTTCCTGCATTTGCTCGTGATTCTAGAACCCTCTCTGGAAAAGGTCTAGGTGTTCAGATCAGTTCAGTGAAGCCACAAACACACACTTACTCATCAGAATGAGCAATGATGTGGTCTGGCAGAAGCAAGGTATGGAGCAGGTAACCTGATAGGGAACTCATCTTGGACCGGCTGCATCTATGTCCCTTCTCCCACTGCTCTATATATCAGCCTCCCTTCTCCCATCTCCCACTGCTCTATATATCAGCCTCCCTTCTCCCACTGCTCTATATATCAGCCTCCCTTCTCCCACTGCTCTATATATCAGCCTCCCTTCTCCCATCTCCCACTGCTCTATATATCAGCCTCCCTTCTCCCTTCTCCCACTGCTCTATATATCAGCCTCCCTTCTCCCACTGCTCTATATATCAGCCTCCCTTCTCCCATCTCCCACTGCTCTATATATCAGCCTCCCTTCTCCCTTCTCCCACTGCTCTATATATCAGCCTCCCATCTCCCATCTCCCACTGCTCTATATATCAGCCTCCCTTCTCCCATCTCCCACTGCTCTATATATCGGCCTCCCTTCTCCCACTGCTCTATATATCAGCCTCCCTTCTCCCTTCTCCCACTGCTCTATATATCAGCCTCCCTTCTCCCACTGCTCTATATATCAGCCTCCCTTCTCCCATCTCCCACTGCTCTATATATCAGCCTCCCTTCTCCCACTGCTCTATATATCAGCCTCCCTTCTCCCACTGCTCTATATATCAGCCTCCCTTCTCCCATCTCCCACTGCTCTATATATCAGCCTCCCATCTCCATTCTCCCATCTCCCACTGCTCTGTATATCAGCCTCCCTTCTCCCATCTCCCACTGCTCTATATATCAGCCTCCCATCTCCATTCTCCCATCTCCCACTGCTCTAAATATCATCCTCCCATCTCCCATCTCCCACTGCTCTATATATCAGCCTCCCATCTCCCATCTCCCACTGCTCTATATATCAGCCTCCCTTCTCCCATCTCCCACTGCTCTATATATCAGCCTCCCTTCTCCCTTCTCCCACTGCTCTATATATCAGCCTCCCTTCTCCCATCTCCCACTGCTCTATATATCAGCCCCCCTTCTCCCTTCTCCCACTGCTCTATATATCAGCCTCCCTTCTCCCACTGCTCTACATATCAGCCTCCCATCTCCCATCTCCTTTCTTTCATCTCCCACTGCTCTATATATCAGCCTCCCACCTCTCTTCTCCCATTTACCACCACTCTATATATCACTCTCCCAGGAGCAGCCTGCATCTCTCACTTTATCTCTCTCAATCTATTCTCTCTCTCTTTCTCTATCACCCTATTTCCTCATCACCATACATAGTCAAAGATCCCTCTTTAGTAAGAGACACTCCTCTCTCTCTCTCTCTCTCTCTCTCTCTCTCTCTCTCTCTCTCTCTTCAGTTTAAGGTGCTTTATTGGCATGGGAAACATATGTTTACATTGCCAAAGCAAGTGAAATAGATAATAAACAAAAGTGAAATATACAATACAAAATGAACAGTCTCTCTATCTCTCTCACGCCGCTTTAAAAATATTCACATAATTTAGCATAGATTAACATAGTTTAACATAGATTAAAAGTAGTAGCCAGAGGCCAAACATATTGATTTGGGGGGGTAAGTGACTGACCTGACTCCTTGATCTGCTGTGTGCTCCCCTGGTCATCACGGTGGTTGTCCAGCCTCAAGACAGACAGCAGGTGTTCTAGGATCTTCTCTGGGGTCCCTGACACCACCACGTACCTGTCAGAGACAACACTGTCACTGGACGAGTCGTCCTCGATGGAGGACAGAGAGCGACTGCTGCTCCACACCTCCTCTCCATCCCCCTCTCCCTCTGACTCCTCCTCGTCTATGTAGCGGAAGTAGGGGACATCGAAGGTGGGGACTTTGGTGGCCTTGGCCCCTTCCTCTGCCCGGCTGGCGCTGTCACTGCCCCCGCTTCCACTGCTGCCTTCCTCTGAGTCTTCCTCCTCATCCTCCTCCTGCTCCACCAGAGCCACCGTTGCCAGCAGCCTGCCCTCCTCCCGCTGCCGCAGGTCCGGGGGTTGCCGCGGCCGAGTGCCCATCCTCAGCATGTCCCTGTGCCCCTTACAGCCGGTACCATTGTTGCCGTGGTTACTGCTGCATGCCTTCCCTCAGCCACCCATTGGCCCATCCGGCTAGTTGTCCACCTGCTGCAGCTGCTATAGAGCCCTGGGAGAACCCTGGTCCTGTGGTCTCCCTACCCCAGAGAGAGTTCTCCACACCCAGCCTGAGACGGTGACACTCTCCCCTGTGTCTGCACAGCCAGTCAGCCAGTCAGCCAGCTACGGCTCACTCCCGGCTAACTCACTCTCTCTCACACACACACGCTAGCTCCATCCATCTGTGTGATGTGAGCTGCAATGCAAGCACACGCCGCCTGTGTTTAGAAGTGTGTGTGTGTGTGTGTGTGGAGACTGAGGAGGAGAAGGACTAGAAGGAGGGAGGAAAGAGAGAGAGTGAGAGGGAGGGGTGAAAGCGGAGAGACAGAGGCTTACCTCCTGTCCCCCTCCTTGGGTCTCCCCCCTCCCCTGGCCGATGCGGAGGGGGCAGGCCGCTGTGACGACACTCTCTGGAGCACCAGCACCTCCTGGCCCCGCTCCCGCAAACATACACGGACTGCCTCGTCACTGTGGGCCTGGAGGGAGGGAGGGAGGGAGGGAGGGAGGGGCATAATCACTAAGGAGATTCCCTGTCTTTTCTTTTCCTCTCACCGCATCCCACTGATTTCCATCACAATAGCCCTGTCACATCCAGTCCTCTGAATGAAAGACCCTCTCCATAGATTACAATAATCATTCATTCATTTTTTATCAGTAAACCCCAGTCAGGAATTGTATTTACAATCAAACGAAAGCATATTTTAATGAACAATTGTTCTTTAGAGGATATGAATGCTGTTTAGACCATGATTTATCTATCTGTCTTCCGTAACACTTTGGATGTGTTTTATGTGAGGAGCAGGTCTTAGTGTGGAGTAAAAACACTGGCTTTAAAGGGTTTGCTGTTGGCCTCAGAGGAGACAGCTCTGGGTTTTCTAATGTCACCCCTGTGTGCTCTGTGTGAGGGTTTCATAAGGAAGAGAGATAGGGACTGGTGCAGAAGACACGATCACACACAGGAACACACACACACACCGCGACGGCAATGTCACTTAATCACCAGAGTGTTATCAATCTTTCCCAGCCTTCAGGCACATAGGGAAAACACTTAACTGGTCATCTCTCTCTCTCTCACTCCATCCCCCCTTCACTGTTCCTCCCTCGCTCCCCTCCCCCCCTCTCTTTCCACCCACACAGGAACAACAAACTCCTCTGCTGTGAATGCCTGTCCTCTGGCCACCCAGTCTCATGTAGTCATGGGTCAAGGATAGCAGTTTAACCCACTGAGACAATTACCACAACAACAACTACAACTTATGACTGTTCCTCACATGCAGTAGAGCAGAATAAGTTGTGAAGCAAAATCAATTACTATACAGTACATCATGTATATTCAGTAGTAGTCAGATTATGCAGTCCACTCACTCTGTGGGAATACCCATGGGTTGAATTGGGATATTGTAGTAGTAACTGTCCCAGATAATGGTGTTAAATAATATTACGAGGTTATTGCTAGTGTCGCTCTAGATTAGACTAAGAGACTAAGAGGCAATGAACGTGTGTGTGTGTGTGTGTGTGTGTGTGTGTGTGTGGTGTTGTGTTGTGCTGTGTTGTTTTTTTCCCCTTAAGTCCTAATTAAGAGTACATTATCTTTATCAATACCATTGGTTCAATAAGACAATAATGTGTTGAAGGGTGTGTAAATTAGAAAGAGAGTTACATCACCACTATAATCTGCATAGAGGGTTTAACACCGGCACCAATGCAGACGAAGGGGAAGTAACTAATTGAACCAATTAGGCCGGGGGATATTGGCTGGAGTGGAAACCGAGGGACACATGAAGGCCCTTTTAGGAATCGAGGTTGGCAAGAGAAGTGTAGTGGGGGGTTGTGGGAACTGGGAAAAGGAAGTCACATTCAACCATTTGTAGCTGTTTGGGTCATAACTGGACAAACACAAACACAAACACACACGGATGCATAAATACCAGATGGAAATCACTGTTCAGTTACCTCAGAGAGCATTAGGGATTAGTAGAGGGAGTGGATGAATACTGGAAAACGAATACATAAACACACAAAAATAGTATTCTTCAACAACATAGCCTGTAAAGGTGATTGTAATGGACCTGTAATGGTGATTGTAATGGACCTGTAATGGTGATTGTAATGGACCTGTAAGGGTGATTGTAATGGACCTGTAAGGGTGATTGTAATGGACCTGTAATGGTGATTGTAATGGACCTGTAAAGGTGATTGTAATGGACCTGTAATGGTGATTGTAATGGACCTGTAATGGTGATTGTAATGGACCTGTAATGGTGATTGTAATGGACCTGTAAGGGTGATTGTAATGGACCTGTAAGGGTGATTGTAATGGACCTGTAATGGTGATTGTAATGGACCTGTAAAGGTGATTGTAATGGACCTGTAATGGTGATTGTAATGGACCTGTAATGGTGATTGTAATGGACCTGTAAGGGTGATTGTAATGGACCTGTAATGGTGATTGTAATGGACCTGTAAAGGTGATTGTAATGGACCTGTAATGGTGATTGTAATGGACCTGTAATGGTGATTGTAATGGACCTGTAAGGGTGATTGTAATGGACCTGTAATGGTGATTGTAATGGACCTGTAAAGGTGATTGTAATGGACCTGTAATGGTGATTGTAATGGACCTGTAAAGGTGATTGTAATGGACCTGTAATGGTGATTGTAATGGACCTGTAATGGTGATTGTAATGGACCTGTAAAGGTGATTGTAATGGACCTGTAATGGTGATTGTAATGGACCTGTAATGGTGATTGTAATGTACCTGTAAGGGTGATTGTAATGGACCTGTAATGGTGATTGTAATGGACCTGTAAAGGTGATTGTAATGGACCTGTAATGGTGATTGTAATGGACCTGTAAGGGTGATTGTAATGGACCTGTAATGGTGATTGTAATGGACCTGTAATGGTGATTGTAATGGACCTGTAAAGGTGATTGTAATGGACCTGTAATGGTGATTGTAATGGACCTGTAAGGGTGATTGTAATGGACCTGTAATGGTGATTGTAATGGACCTGTAATAGTGATTGTAATGGACCTGTAATGGTGATTGTAATGGACCTGTAAAGGTGATTGTAATGGACCTGTAATAGTGATTGTAATGGACCTGTAAGGGTGATTGTAATGGACCTGTAATGGTGATTGTAATGGACCTGTAATAGTGATTGTAATGGACCTGTAATGGTGATTGTAATGGACCTGTAAAGGTGATTGTAATGGACCTGTAATGGTGATTGTAATGGACCTGTAATGGTGATTGTAATGGTGATTGTAATGGACCTGTAATGGTGATTGTAATGGACCTTTAAAGGTGATTGTAATGGACCTGTAAAGGTGATTGTAATGGTGATTGTAATGGACCTGTAATGGTGATTGTAATGGTGATTGTAATGGACCTGTAAAGGTGATTGTAATGGACCTGTAAAGGTGATTGTAATGGACCTGTAATGGTGAATGTAATGGACCTGTAATGGTGATTGTAATGGACCTGTAATGGTGATTGTAATGGACCTGTAATGGTGATTGTAATGGACCTGTAATGGTGATTGTAATGGACCTGTAATGATGATTGTAATGGACCTGTAAAGGTGATTGTAATGGACCTGTAAAGGTGATTGTAATGGACCTGTAAAGGTGATTGTAATGGACCTGTAATGGTGATTGTAATGGACCTGTAAAGGTGATTGTAATGGACCTGTAAAGGTGATTGTAATGGACCTGTAATGGTGAATGTAATGGACCTGTAATGGTGATTGTAATGGACCTGTAAAGGTGATTGTAATGGACCTGCAATGGTGATAGTAATGGACCTGTAATGGTGATTGTAATGGTGATTGTAATGGACCTGTAAAGGTGATTGTAATGGACCTGTAATGGTGATTGTAATGGACCTGTAATGGTGATTGTAATGGACTGGTTGAACCAGGACTAGTGATTCTACATCTCTCTTCCATTCCATCTCATTATTTCTCTCATCGGATGTCTGAACATGTCAGCTTTGCAAGCAGCCATGCATGAGGATTTCTGACAAGTATACAGTTTGCGTAATAAACCAATTAAATTAATGGTTGAAGCATTTGACATTCAGTAAAGTTGGTGATATTTGGGCAGTAGATACAGAGACAGAATAGTACCCTATTCCCTGTAAAGTGCACTACTTTTGACCAGAGGCATATGGGTGGGGGGATGGTAATAGGGTGCCATTTGGGATGCACATTATTAATAGGTGGTAGAGTACAGTAGATTAATAGGTAGTAGAGTACAATAGATTAATAGATAGTATAGTACAGTAGATTAATAGATGGTAGAGTACAGTAGATTAATAGGTAGTAGAGTACAATAGATTAATAGATAGTAGGGTACAGTAGATTAATAGATAGTAGAGTACAATAGATTAATAGATGGTAGAGTACAGTAGATTAATAGATGGTAGAGTACAGTAGATTCATAGATGGTAGAGTACAGTAGATTCATAGATGGTAGAATACAGTAGATGAATAGGTAGTAGAGTACAATAGATTAATAGATGGTAGAGTACAGTAGATTAATAGATGGTAGAGTACAGTAGATTAATAGATAGTAGAGTACAGTATATTAATAGATGGTAGAGTACAGTAGATTAATAGGTGGTAGAGTACAGCAGATTAATAGGTGGTAGAGTACAGTAGATTAATAGATGGTAGAGTACAGTAGATTAATAGATGGTAGAGTACAGTAGATTAATAGATAGTAGAGTACAGTAGATTAATAGGTGGTAGAGTACAGTAGATTAATAGGTGGTAGAGTACAGTAGATTAATAGGTGGTAGAGTACAGTAGATTAATAGGTGGTAGAGTACAGTAGATTAATATATGGTAGAGTACAGTAGCCATGCACATTCTAATCATGTCTGCAGCTGGAGTAATTGGTGCCCGTTGAATGATTGACACTGCTGGGTCTGGACTGGAGTACTTAGTATTACATAATGAGGAGTCTACTGCATGCCACACACACACACACACACACACACACACACACACACACACACACACACACAAACACAAACACAAAAACAAACAAACAAACAAACAAACAAACAAAAAAAGCCTCTGCATGCCATTAGGCAGGCAGACAGGCTGGAAGTGGTTGCAGTTTTCTGCTCTAATTGACTATTGCACTGAGGCATCCAGGGACCTTCAGCACAGCACCACTTCCTGACACACTTCAACTGATCCCAAAGCATGGCCACAAGCACAAACTAATGCACATAAGTAAAAAGCTGTCCATCAATGAGCAGAGCACTTTCCCCAACACAGGCAGTACAAAAATCACACAATCAGATCTGGACTCCCAAATGGCAGCCCATCTCCCCTCGTCAAAGGGAGTGCACTGTATAGGGAAAAGGTGCCGTCTCTAACGCAGATCTTACAGGGAGGGACTTTTTCATGCGTATCCAAAAAGACCATTAATGGTAATGTTATTGGCAGTTCCTTACACAGTACAGTGACTGTGTCCCAAATGGCACCCTATTCCCTACATAGTGCAATACTTTTGATGGGGCTTTGGTGACAAGCAGTGCACTATGTAGGGAATATGGTGCCATTTGGGATGCAGGCAGTGAGTCAAGGTGGGATTTGCAGAACATAACAGTTTCCCAGAATCTGAGGGCTGTGCTTCTCGGCATCCTGCTTCACACCATGATGAAAGCTTAACAACACAGCTGCTTTCTATGAACCCTGTGACAGGCGCTTTGACAGACTAGTGCCCTGTACAGGGGCTGTGACAGACTAGTACCCTGTACAGGGGCTGTGACAGACTAGTGCCCTGTACAGGGGCTGTGACAGACTAGTGCCCTGTACAGGGGCTCCTGTCCCTATGGGGCATTCTGGCTCAGACAGGGCTCACTTCATCTGAAACCTACATGGGGATGTCACCTCATGTACGTTTCCAACCACAGGTTGTTCAGTATTTAACATCAACAGATTATCCACTGATCCACAGCAGTCAACAGCTTGGCAGTGCATGACGTGTCACGTTACTGTGGACTGATGGACTGATGAACATCAAGGCTTTTAGAGATACTTTTGTAACCCTTTCCAGCTTTATGCAAGTCAACAGTCTTCTGAGGTCTCTTTTGTTCGAGGCATGGTTCACATCAGGCAATGCTTCTTGAAGAATTTGCTATCACAAAAGGCCCCAAAACGTTTGAGAACCCCTGCTCTAAAAAAACAACAACCTTAAAGACAGATACTGTATTTCGTGCTATGGCACCTTGAACAGTAAACCAAACTCGGGAGTAGAATCAGAAATCAGAGAGTGCCTCTGACCAGTCAACCAGCATCAGGCCAGGCGTGCCCCCCCGCCCCCCCAAACAGTCTTTGCAGCTGCTGTGCTACTCTGTGGAGGGGCTGGCCTTTGTGACCACAAGTGTCCATTTATAAACAATGGCACTGGCCTCCACTCCAGACTGGATGCTTTTAATGAGGCAGAGTGCAACTCTCTCTCCTCTCTCTCTCTCTCTCTCTCTCTCTCTGGGACACAGTGTTCCTGTAGAAGTGGTGGAGGTGACCTCCAGTACCACTAGAATGTTTCCTAACATAAACACTGTGGAGGAGAAACGCTATCCATCACTTAGACCCTGATAGGTCACGTCCAGTTTGGCTGAACTCCTAACCCACGACTGTGGCTAAGCAGTGAAGCTCCCTCTGTTGGCTTGTTTAGTTATTTCAAATGTAAAAAATGACTGCTTAAGTTATGTCAAATCCGAAGAAATCAAGTTGAGCTGATAAAACGTACGTTTGATAAGTTGATACCACTTAACATTTTAAGTCAGGGTAGTAACAGCTTTCTAAATGGAAACCCTCCAGACGCTGTTCTCCCGTTCAGAGGCACTGTGCAGACTTAAGGGATGTGTTGGCATTCTCTGTGTAACCACGGCTGAGGCAGCTCAAACATGTTCGCTATGAAGTCCGCAGCAGGACCTCCGGGGTCTTGATAGAACACAGATACACATATAATTCTCTCTCCCACTGAGAAGTGTTTACATCAGAGGGCTGTAGAATAAGTGGTTTTTACTGATGTGATGTGACACAAGTCTGCCTGGGTTACTATCCAGAAGTGAGTTACTCAAATTCCTGCTTAGGCCGTTAACCTCCAGTCCTTCTCTAGGAATTGGCTGTGTGATGAAAATAGATAAACACGACATCTGCACATTATCTCAAACTGTTCTGTTCTGCAAGTGGACAAAAACAATACAATGAACAAGAAAACAAAGAAGACTGTGTTGGATGATCAAAACATTGATCCACTGTTCCTTTAGGAAAACATAGGAGCTATCTAACATAGGGAAACATAGGAGCTATCTAACATAGGGAAACATAGGAGCTATCTAACATAGGGAAACATAGGAGCTATCTAACATAGGGAAACATAGGAGCTATCTAACATAGGGAAACATAGAAGCTATCTAACATAGGGAAACATAGGAGCTATCTAACATAGGGAAACATAGGAGCTATCTAACATAGGGAAACACAGGAGCTATCTAACATAGGGAAACATAGAAGCTATCTAACATAGGGAAACATAGGAGCTATCTAACATAGGGAAACATATGAGCTATCTAACATAGGGAAACATAGAAGCTATCTAACATAGGGAAACATAGGAGCTATCTAACATAGGGAAACATAGGAGCTATCTAACATAGGGAAACATAGGAGCTATCTAACATAGGGAAACATAGGAGCTATCTAACATAGGGAAACATAGGAGCTATCTAACATAGGGAAACATAGGAGCTATCTAACATAGGGAAACATAGGAGCTATCTAACATAGGGAAACATAGGAGCTATCTAACATAGGGAAACATAAGCTTGTGGAATATTTACGACCAGGCAGCAATAACCTTCCATATCAACACAGGCTTCCTAGTGAAGATGACAAGTCTCATAATCAGTACCATACATTATGCTGTGCTGGCAGACATGAAAAATCACCCATTCACAACAACATGTAGGACACTGGCTTTAGTGCTAAGATACTGTATGTACTTTACTGTGGAGAGTTATCTCTGTGTTCAAAATGGATTTGTCCTGGTAGGCTTGGAATGAAAAATGCTCAGCAAATGCATTTTCTATGTAGGTGCTATAGATTACAACAGCGTTAGAGGTAGCAAGACGAGTACACACAGAGAGAAGTACACAGCTGCCCCTGAACATGCAAGGCATAGAACGACAACGGTAACAGACTAGAAGAGGTGTAGAATACATTATTATTCTTCATGAAGGAAATGTTTTTCTACCTGCATTTCAGAACATGTTGCTTTAGCATTCAGACCACATTCAAGACAGATCCTGTAATAAAAACATATTTTTGAGTGGTATTTTCCTTTAAGAATTAGTCAAGCTGTAAAATTTTCAAGAAGCATCACATCACTTTTTTAAATTTATTTAACTAGGCAAGTCAGTTAAGAACAAATTCTTATTTACAATGACATAAACCAACTCAGATCTTTGCCTCTTGGTCATACTCAGATCCCACCAACAAAACAAAACATGTTCTATTTTCTTTTGATGTGGGCTTTATTAAAAAGGTTGAGAATAAAAATAGGTTTGAGGGCACAGCCCTACTTGAGACACCCACTTGACGTAGAAGAGTTAGTCCTATTGAATAAGAAGGTGACATTTACTGAAAGAACACACAACGACAAGGAGGTGTTGTTATCACATCTAAGATGGCATTTAAGGCCATGCTACGGTGTACAGTAGAGTCACGTTCATTGTGGTGAATTATGACAAGCAGGGTTACAGTAACCAACCCAGCTCCAGGCTGTGTCCCAAATGGATCCCTATATAGTGACCTACAGTACTTTGAACAGGGTCCATAGGGCTCTGGTCAATCGTAGTGCACTATATAGGGGAAAAGGTGCAGTTTGGGACTCATCCCCAGTGTTTTAGAGAAAAGGTCAGGGACCTGCAGCATTGAAATCCACCCTGAAACCAACACAATGTCTTGGCATGGTGGGGAGACTGAGGGGCCAGCCCACTGTGGGGCCAGCCAGGGGCCTGTGGAACTTACGTCAGCTCTTCCTGCCATTGTTGCTGTGTCGTTCTGCTGCACAGATAGAAACACAGCTGGCCAGGCAGGAAGGGAAGAACTGAGGCCATCATGGACTCAGCGCTCCAGGGTGGTTCTAGGTACAGACCTAGGATCAGCTTCGCTCCCCCAGTCCTGACCTTAACCATGAGTGGGCAAAATGCTACATTTTCCTGAGATCAGCATCTAGGGGCAACTTCACCCTACACCGAGCTAGCCAATCAGGACACCACCTCCTCTCAAGTGTTCTAATAGGCTGTTGGATTTTGACACAAAATAGAGTGAGCGCTCTTAACCACCCAATAACACTGGATTCAGTTAACGGTATTGACATTGTGATGGTTCTAAGTATACGGTAGTTAGGAACAAAATTAATTTAATTTGTTTTTAACAGGTTAATAAGGCAGTCACAGTAGATAGCTAGAGGTTTGTCAATCATTTGCCATATAGCTCTTACAGTAAGTAGGTGTATTCCAAGTTAACTGAATGGAGTGTTACGTAGGACTTAATAAAACTCCCCTCTAGATCCTTCTAGTTCTCAGAATAACAAGTGAGTGGGCAGGCAACAGGCTTGGTTCACTAGGGCAGGGTTCTCCAACCCTGTTCCTGGAGATGCCCTCCTGGAGGTTTCCACTCCAACCCTGTTCCTGGAGAGATACCCTCCTGGACGTTTTCACTCCAACCCTGTTCCTGGAGAGATAACCTCCTGGATGTTTTCACTCCAACCCTGTACCTGGAGAGATCCTCCGGGCAGAGGCATTACCGGATATGAACCATCCAATAATACCAGATGACAAGTTAAGATCATTTGGATGAATGGTTGGCTCTAGAGGGAGTGGTGCTTATAGAGGGAGTGGTGCTCTAGAGGGAGTGGTGCTCTAGAGAGAGTGGTGCTTATAGAGGGAGTGGTGCTTATAGAGGGAGTTGTGCTTATAGAGGGAGTGGTGCTTATAGAGGGAGTGGTGCTCTAGAGGGAGTGGTGCTTATAGAGGGAGTGGTGCTTATAGAGGGAGTGGTGCTTATAGAGGGAGTGGTTCTCTAGAGAGAGTGGTGCTTATAGAGGGAGTGGTTCTTATAGAGGGAGTGGTGCTTATAGAGGGAGTGGTGCTTATAGAGGGAGTGGTGCTTATAGAGGGAGTGGTGCTCTAGAGAGATTGGTGCTTATAGAGGGAGTGGTGATCTTGAGGGATTGGTGCTTATAGCGGGAGAGGTGCTCTAGGGGGAGTGGTGCTCTAGAGGGAGTGGTGCTTATAGAGGGAGTGGTGCTTATAGAGGGAGTGGTGATCTAGAGGGAGTGGTGCTCTAGAGGGAGTGGTGCTTATAGAGGGAGTGGTGCTTATAGAGAGAGTGGTGCTTATAGAGGGAGTGGTGCTCTAGAGGGAGTGGTGCTTATAGTGGGAGTGGTGATAATAGAGGGAGTGGTGCTTATAGAGAGAGTGGTGCTTATAGAGGGAGTGGTTCTCTAGAGAGAGTGGTGCTTATAGAGGGAGTGGTGCTTATAGAGGGAGTGGTGCTTATAGAGGGAGTGGTGCTCTAGAGGGAGTGGTGCTTATAGAGGGAGTGGTGTTTATAGAGGGAGTGGTGCTTATAGAGGGAGTGGTTCTCTAGAGAGAGTGGTGCTTATAGAGGGAGTGGTGCTTATAGAGGGAGTGGTGCTTATAGAGGGAGTGGTGATCTAGAGGGAGTGGTGCTCTAGAGGGAGTGGTGCTTATAGAGGGAGTGGTGCTTATAGAGGGAGTGGTGCTTATAGAGAGAGTGGTGCTTATAGAGGGAGTGGTGCTTATAGAGGGAGTGGTGCTTATAGAGGGAGTGGTGCTCTAGAGAGATTGGTGCTTATAGAGGGAGTGGTGATCTAGAGGGATTGGTGCTTATAGCGGGAGAGGTGCTCTAGGGAGAGTGGTGTTCTAGAGGGAGTGGTGCTCTAGAGGAATTGGTGCTTTTAGCGGGAGAGGTGCTCTAGAGGGAGTGGTGCTCGAGAGGGAGTGGTGCTTATAGAGGGAGTGGTGATCTAGAGGGAGTGGTGCTCTAGAGGGAGTGGTGCTTATAGAGGGAGTGGTGCTCTAGAGAGAGTGGTGCTTATAGAGAGAGTGGTGCTTATAGAGAGAGTGGTGCTTATAGAGGGAGTGGTGCTTATAGAGGGAGTGGTGGTTATAGAGGGAGTGGTGCTTATAGAGGGAGTGGTGCTTATAGAGGGAGTGGTGCTTATAGAGGGAGCGGTGCTTATAGAGGGAGCGGTGCTAATAGAGGGAGCTGTGCTTATAGAGGGAGTGGGGCTTATAGAGGGAGTGGTGCTCTAGAGGGAGTGGTGCTCTAGAGGGAGTGGTGCTCGAGAGGGAGTGGTGCTTATAGAGGGAGTGGTGCTTATAGAGGGAGTGGTGATAATAGAGGGAGTGGTGCTTATAGAGGGAGTGGTGCTTATAGAGGGAGTGGTGCTTATAGAGGGAGTGTTGCTTATAGAGGGAGTGGTGATCTAGAGGGAGTGGTGCTCTAGAGGGAGTGGTGCTTATAGAGGGAGTGGTGCTTATAGAGAGAGTGGTGCTTATAGCGGGAGTGGTGCTCTAGAGGGAGTGGTTGCTTATAGAGGGAGTGGTGCTTATAGAGGTAGTGGTGCTTATAGAGGGAGTGGTGCTTATAGAGGGAGTGGTGCTCTAGAGGGAGTGGTGCTTATAGAGGGAGTGGTGTTTATAGAGGGAGTGGTGCTTATAGAGGGAGTGGTTCTCTAGAGAGAGTGGTGCTTATAGAGGGAGTGGTGCTTATAGAGGGAGTGGTGCTTATAGAGGGAGTGGTGATCTAGAGGGAGTGGTGCTCTAGAGGGAGTGGTGCTTATAGAGGGAGTGGTGCTTATAGAGAGAGTGGTGCTTATAGAGGGCGTGGTGCTCTAGAGGGAGTGGTGCTTATAGAGGGAGTGGTGATAATAGAGGGAGTGGTGCTTATAGAGAGAGTGGTGCTTATAGAGGGAGTGGTGCTTATAGAGGGAGTGGTGCTTATAGAGGGAGTGGTGCTCTAGAGAGATTGGTGCTTATAGAGGGAGTGGTGATCTAGAGGGATTGGTGCTTATAGCGGGAGAGGTGCTCTAGGGGGAGTGGTGCTCTAGAGGGAGTGGTGCTTATAGAGGGAGTGGTGATCTAGAGGGAGTGGTGCTCTAGAGGGAGTGGTGCTTATAGAGGGAGTGGTGCTCTAGAGAGAGTGGTTCTTATAGAGAGAGTGGTGCTCTAGAGGGAGTGGTGCTTATAGAGGGAGTGGTGCTTATAGAGGGAGTGGTGCTTATAGAGGGAGTGGTGCTTATAGAGGGAGTGGTGCTTATAGAGGGAGCGGTGCTTATAGAGGGAGTGGTGCTTATAGAGGGAGTGGTGATAATAGAGGGAGTGGTGCTTATAGAGAGAGTGGTGCTTATAGAGGGAGTGGTGCTTATAGAGGGAGTGGTGCTTATAGAGGGAGTGGTGCTCTAGAGAGATTGGTGCTTATAGAGGGAGTGGTGATCTAGAGGGATTGGTGCTTATAGCGGGAGAGGTGCTCTAGGGGGAGTGGTGCTCTAGAGGGAGTGGTGCTTAAAGAGGGAGTGGTGCTCTAGAGGAATTGGTGCTTTTAGCGGGAGAGGTGCTCTAGAGGGAGTGGTGCTCGAGAGGGAGTGGTGCTTATAGAGGGAGTGGTGATCTAGAGGGAGTGGTGCTCTAGAGGGAGTGGTGCTTATAGAGGGAGTGGTGCTCTAGAGAGAGTGGTGCTTATAGAGAGAGTGGTGCTCTAGAGGGAGTGGTGCTTATAGAGGGAGTGGTGCTTATAGAGGGAGTGGTGCTTATAGAGGGAGTGGTGCTTATAGAGGGAGTGGTGCTTATAGAGGGAGCGGTGCTTATAGAGGGAGTGGTGCTTATAGAGGGAGGGGTGCTTATAGAGGGAGTGGTGCTCTAGAGGGAGTGGTGCTTATAGAGGGAGTGGTGCTTATAGAGGGATTGGTGCTTATAGAGGGAGTGGTGCTCGAGAGGGAGTGGTGCTTATAGAGGGAGTGGTGATCTAGAGGGAGTGGTGCTCTAGAGGGAGTGGTGCTTATAGAGGGAGTGGTGCTCTAGAGGGAGTGGTGCTTATAGAGGGAGTGGTGCTTATAGAGGGAGCGGTGCTTATAGAGGGAGTGGGGCTTATAGAGGGAGGGGTGCTCTAGAGGGAGTGGTGCTCTAGAGGGAGTGGTGCTCGAGAGGGAGTGGTGCTTATAGAGGGAGTGGTGCTTATAGAGGGAGTGGTGCTCTAGAGGGAGTGGTGCTTATAGAGGGAGTGGTGCTTATAGAGGGAGTGGTGCTTATAGAGGGAGTGGTGCTTATAGAGGGAGTGGTACTCTAGAGGGAGTGGTGCTTATAGAGGGAGTGGTGCTCTAGAGGGAGTGGTGCTTATAGAGGGAGTGGTGCTCTAGAGGGAGTGGTGCTTATAGAGGGAGTGGTGCTCTAGAGAGAGTGGTGCTCTAGAGGGATTGGTGCTTATAGAGGGAGTGGTGCTTATAGAGGGAGTGGTGCTTATAGAGAGAGTGGTGCTTATAGAGGGAGTGGTACTCTAGAGGGAGTGGTGCTTATAGAGGGAGTGGTGCTCTAGAGGGAGTGGTGCTTATAGAGGGAGTGGTGCTTATAGAGGGAGTGGTACTCTAGAGGGAGTGGTGCTTATAGAGGGAGTGGTGCTCTAGAGGGAGTGGTGCTTATAGAGGGAGTGGTGCTTATAGAGGGAGTGGTGCTCTAGAGAGAGTGGACGGTTCTTCCTAGAAGCCTCTATAAATGGTTACACCAGCCAATTTTATTTTAACATATATCATAAGGCCTTTATTTGAGGGCCTAGTTATATCCGAACACACTGGTGTTAGGAATCTCCTGGTTTACAGGCCAAATCAGGCCTGTAAGTCACATTATGCTGGCTTGCAAAGTGATGTGTAATTCCTACTGGAATCCAGCCAGAGTAAGGATATTCAACATTGTCAATCCCCTGCAACCTGTATTCAAAATGACTGCCAGGTTAGGGAAGATTGAATACTGAGTCTACCTCAATCATCTAAACTGGAACAACCATCTCAGTAACTAACGGGTGCAATAAATCCAACTGAAAGGATATGTTGTTTATCATTGTGTAGCATAAAGTTCATCCAAATGAATAAATGTACATGCAAAATACAGATATTACAATACATCCAAACATCTGAAAATATCCCTGCAATAGTCATTATTATATATGGTTATATGCAAAACCCTACTTGCCTTCCAAAGAACCCTTTCTTCCAAAAAAGGTTCTTAGGATGTTAAAGGTTCTAGGTAGAACCCTTTGCCTTACAAAGAACACTGGTTTTCCAAAAGGGTTATTCTGATCAAAACGGTTCTTGGTAGAACCTTATCACTCCGCAAAGAACCCTTTTGGAACCCTTTTTTCTAAGAGTGTAGTGTTTGAGAGTGTGAGGATTTCTCTAGACTAACTCTGTCACAGTGTTTGAGAGTGTGATGATTTCTCTAGACTAACTCTGTCACAGTGTTTGAGAGTGTGATGATTTCTCTAGACTAACTCTGTCACTGTGTTTGAGAGTGTGATGATTTCTCTAGACTAACTCTGTCACAGTGTTTGAGAGTGTGAGGATTTCTCTAGACTAACTCTGTCACAGTGTTTGAGAGTGTGATGATTTCTCTAGACTAACTCTGTCACAGTGTTTGAGAGTGCCATGATTTCTCTAGACTAACTCTGTCACAGTGTTTGAGAGTGTGAGGATTTCTCTAGACTAACTCTGTCACAGTGTTTGAGAGTGTGAGAATTTCTCTAGACTAACTCTGTCACTGTGTTTGAGAGTGTGATGATTTCTCTAGCTCTGTCACAGTGTTAATATTCTGTGAATGCAGCGTGACGTTGTCTCTCACCTCTGCTGTCCTCTCCGGGGCGGCCTTGCTGCTGTTGTTGTGATTCTGGAGGAAGCGACATCCGTCCTTGGCCAGTCTCTGGACCATCTCCAGATGGGACAGGTCCTCCTTGTCGTGCAGGGCACACACACCCCCCGGCTTCAGCGCCGGGGACACAGAGAACATGTACTTCAGGCCACAGTCCCACGACATTACTATAGAGTAGAACCAGCACGGTGTACTCGTCTCCTCCTCTCTCACAGTGCACTCCAAAGGTGTGTGTGAGGGGAATGGGCCAGTAAACCTTGAGTGTGTGTCTGTCTGGCTGTTTGTCTCAGTGTGTGTGTGTCTGTGAGCGCAGGTGAGTTACGGCCTCCTCTGACTGAGCCAATGCAGATCCCTGTAGAAGCACCAACAACAGCTCCGGCTGGCTCTCTGGTTGGTCTGCAGATGCAGAAATAGAGAGATAGAGAGGGCTGTGAAACAGCAAGGACTCCAGGTGCCTCTGTTCTATATGCTTAGATCCAGAGGGAGAGAGATACTGACTGCTACTGCACCCTTCCCTTCCCTTTCACTGCTGGGGAAGGAGGGAGGGGAGAGAGGGAGGGGAGAGAGGGAGGGAAAGAGAGAGAGAGGGAGGGGAGGGAAGGAAGGAAGGAAGAGAGGGAGGGAGAGAGAGAGGGGGAGAGACATGGAGAGAGGGAGGGCGAGAGAGAGAGGGGGAGAGAGGGGATCAGGAAACATCTGGTAAACCATTCAAGACCAGCCCCTGCAGAGGAAGTTCCACGATCTCTACCTCCCCCTGTCCATGCTGTCTGAGGTGGGCTGGGCCTGGGTGGGTGAACACTGGGGGGGGGGGGGGGTAGACAGGGGAAGGTAGGGGGGTTTTGGACCCCCTGAGAGAACACAGAGGTAAACACAGTGGACGAATCTGGGTTCACTTTCCAACTATGACCGACAGAGCAAGACATTTTAGTTGATAGAACGTTCAGTGCTGCTGTCACAGAGTGGTCTGTCACAGGGTGGTCTGTCACAGGGTGGTCTGTCACAGGGTGGTCTGTCACAGGTTGGTCTGTCACAGGGTGGTCTGCCACAGGTTGGTCTGTCACAGGGTGGTCTGCCACAGGTTGGTCTGTCACAGGTTGGTCTGTCACAGGGTGGTCTGTCACAGGGTGGTCTGTCACAGGGTGGTCTGTCACAGGTTGGTCTGTCACAGGTTGGTCTGTCACAGGGTGGTCTGTCACAGGGTGGTCTGTCACAGGTTGGTCTGTGACAGGGTGGTCTGTCACAGGGTGGTCTGTCACAGGGTGGTCTGTCACAGAGTGGTCTGTCACAGGGTGGTCTGTCACAGGGTGGTCTGTCACAGGGTGGTCTGTCACAGAGTGGTCTGTCACAGGGTGGTCTGTCACAGAGTGGTCTGTCACAGAGTGGTCTGTCACAGGTTGGTCTGTCACAGGGTGGTCTGTTACAGGGTGGTCTGTCACAGAGTGGTCTGTCACAGGGTGGTCTGTCACAGAGTGGTCTGTCACAGGTTGGTCTGTCACAGGGTGGTCTGTCACAGAGTGGTCTGTCACAGGGTGGTCTGTCACAGGGTGGTCTGTCACAGGGTGGTCTGCCGT
This sequence comes from Oncorhynchus clarkii lewisi, assembly GCF_045791955.1. Lineage (NCBI taxonomy): Eukaryota > Metazoa > Chordata > Actinopteri > Salmoniformes > Salmonidae > Oncorhynchus > Oncorhynchus clarkii. The sequence goes on from NC_092148.1 coordinate 5,869,719, forward strand.
TGAGCTCGTCCTGTCCTTGCTCCGTTCTGTACTTTCTGTTATTGAATAGGTGGGCCAGACTGAAGAGTTGGGTCTGAGTGACATTGAAAGTCCTTTGCACACCCTAGCTCCTACAGAACCCCACCGGGATGCATGTGATGATGGCTGAGTAGGTCTCATTCGTAAATTGATATTTATTTAATTGCCGTAGAAAATCTCTTAAATCTCAACTTTTTTTTTCTCCAATTTTTGCCTAAAATGACACACCCAAATCTAACTGTAGCTCAGGCTCTGAAGCAAGGACATATGAGACAAGGACATCCCTACCGACCAAGCCCTCCCTAACCCGGACGATGCTAGGCCAATTGTGCGTTGCCCCACGGACCTCCCGGTCACGGCCGGTTACGGCAGAGCCTGGGCGCGAACCCAGGGTCTCTCGGTGGTTAAGGGCGCTGCAGTACAGCGCCCTTAACCACTGCGCCACCCGGGAGGCCACAGAGATTCATTCTCAGTATGATATGTGCTAGAGCAGACTAAAACAAGGACATTCATTCTCAGTATGATATGTGCTAGAGCAGACTAAAACAAGGACATTCATTCTCAGTATGATATGTACCAGAGCAGACTAAAACAAGGACATTCATTCTCAGTATGATATGTACCAGAGCAGACTAAAACAAGGACATTCATTCTCAGTATGATATGTACCAGAGCAGACTAAATCAAGGACATTCATTCTCAGTGTGATATGTACCAGAGCAGACTAAAACAAGGACATTCATTCTCAGTATGATATGTGTCAGAGCAGACTAAAACAAGGACATTCATTCTCAGTATGATATGTGTCAGAGCAGACTAAAACAAGGACATTCATTCTCAGTATGATATGTACCAGAGCAGACTAAAACAAGGACATTCATTCTCAGTATGATATGTACCAGAGCAGACTAAAACAAGGACATTCATTCTCAGTATGATATGTACCAGAGCAGACTAAAACAAGGACATTCATTCTCAGTATGATATGTACCAGAGCAGACTAAAACAAGGACATTCATTCTCAGTATGATATGTACCAGAGCAGACTAAATCAAGGACATTCATTCTCAGTATGATATGTGCTAGAGCAGGTTAAAACAAAGACATTAATTCTCAGTATGATATGTGCTAGAGCAGGTTAAAACAAAGACATTAATTCTCAGTATGATATGTGCTAGAGCAGACTGAGTCTTAGCAAAGCCCTTCAACTGTACAGGAAGAAAACTGCTGATGCACACAAAAGCTAAATGAGAAATACCCCTGTTCTCTTCTCTGGTCTCCAGTATCGGAAGGGGTATCCTCCCTGCATCCTCCACCATGTGAGCTTCAGTTGAGTTCCATGAGGATATGTTCCTTTTTGTTCTTTCAAAGCCACGAGGAATTGGCAGGTGTCCTCCCATCCTTCTCTTTGAGTATCCATAACTGGACGTTTCTACTACATTTATAGTTTGCGTCTCAAATTGTACCCTATTCCCTATATAGTGCACTACTTTTGATCAGGGTTCATAGTGCATATGGAGTAGGGTGCCATTTGGGACGCACAGATAGACTACACAGCACATTCATCTCTTCTCTAATTTCTAGTGTTTTTTTAATGTTTATACTGTATATGTTTTGTTAGTTATACTATTTTGATATTGAATACTGCAGGGCTTGTAAGTTAAGCATTTCACTGAACTGGTGCATGTGACAAATAAAAACTCTAAACATTCATTTATCTGCTTTTTACTGGAGGAACAAAACAAGGACTTCATCGCTAGAGCCTTGGTTTAAAGTCTCCTTCTTAACCAGACAGATCAGCCAGTCTTTAGAAGGGCTGTCCCTCAGCGGTTATGGGCTGAGGAGGAACGTCAGCTGCACAATGAATACAAATGCATCCCATACATCATTTTCCTCCAGATGGGAAGTCAGATACGCTGTCACCTCAGTCAGGCCAGAGTGTCCAAGGGGAATGGAAGGGGAACGGGGGTGTTTAGGTATCCTCAAGCAGCAGACACCTGTCATTAACTCCTATATCCCCATAGGTATTGGTTTGCTGTTGTGGCCCTTTATGCCAAAGGTGATCGTGTGTGTCAGGTTGGCTGCATCGCCGGTTGCTGAGAGTAACAAATGGCTATTGTCATAAGCAGATAACTTGCTAAAATCCCATAAAATGACAACATTACTAAAGCAGAGGATAACATCAGATGCATGCTAAGTGTACTGGTCTCACTATGAGTCAAGTAATGTGTGTTTACCACAGTTTTGACAAGGCATTATGTTATTACGTCATTCATATTATTTGTGACATAAACAAGTGGGTTTATGTGAATTAAACTGTTAAGGGCTCTCTGAGACTCTCGGCAAGATCGAGTGCTATGGGAAACACTACCCACCCAATAGTTTGTCTGAGGAAACACTACCCACCCAATAGTTTGTCTGAGGAAACACTACCCACCCAATAGTTTGTCTGAGGAAACACTACCCACCCAATAGATTGTCTGAGGAAACACTTTGCTCATCAAGTGTTTCCTCAGTAGATCAATGTTCTACAATGTTGTAGGTAGTCTGTGAGCAGACTCAGTGGAGGAAGAAGAGGAGAAGTCTGTGAGCAGACACAGTGGAAGAAGAGGAGAAGTCTGTGAGCAGACTCAGTGGAGGAAGAAGAGGAGAAGTCTGTGAGCAGACTCAGTGGAGGAAGAAGAGGAGAAGTCTGTGAGCAGACTCAGTGGAGGAAGAAGAGGAGAAGTCTGTGAGCAGACACAGTGGAGGAAGAAGAGGAGAAGTCTGTGAGCAGACTCAGTGGAGGAAGAAGAGGAGAAGTCTGTTAGCAGACTCAGTGGAGGAAGAAGAGGAGAAGTCTGTGAGCAGACTCAGTGGAGGAAGAAGAGGAGAAGTCTGTGAGCAGACTCAGTGGAGGAAGAGGAGGAGTAGTCTGTTAGCAGACTCAGTGGAGGAAGAGGAGGAGTAGTCTGTTAGCAGACTCAGTGGAGGAAGAGGAGGAGTAATCTGTGAGCAGACTCAGTGGAGGATGAGGAAAAGACTATGCCATATCCCCCAGGTATTCATGCAAATGCAGAGCCCTTTGTCTCAAATGGCACCCTATTCCCTACATAGTGCACTCATTTTGACCAGTCTAACTATAGGGCCACAAGGATATCATTACTACCTCTTAATTAACCTCTACGGGATCGGTGTCCTGGGATCGGTTGAGCTAACGTAGGCTAATGTGATTAGAATGGAGCTGTAAGTAACTAAAAAAATCCCAGAACAAAGACATATCTGATGTGGGCAGAAAGCTTAAACTCTTGTTAATCTAATTTACAGTAATCTAAGAATTGTTGTTGTTAATCTAACAATTTACAGTAGCTATTACAGTGAAATAACACCATACTATTGTTTGAGGAGAGTGCATAATGATGAACTTGAAAATGTATTAATTAACCAGTTAGGCACATTTGGGCAGTCTTGATACAACATTTTGAACAGATATGCAATGGTTCATTGGATTAGTCTTAAACTTTGCACATACACTGCTGCCATCTAGTGGCCAAACTCTAAATTGCATTTGGGCTGGAATAATACATTATGGCCTTTCTCTTGCATTTCAAAGATGATGGTACAACAAAAAAACGTTGTATTATCGTTTACCAGATCTATTGTGTTATATTCTCCTACATGAATTTCACATTTCCACAAACTTCAAAGTGTTTCCTTTTAAATATGGATATATGCATATCCTTGCTCCAGGGCCTGAGCTACAGGCAGTTAGATTTGGGTATGTAACTTTAGGCGAAGATTGAAAAACAGGGTCGGATCCTTACCAAGTATAACTATAGAGCCACAAGGATGTCATTACTACCCTCTTAATTAGCACAGTCTAACTATAGAGCCACAAGGATATCATTACAACCCCCCCCCCCCCCCCTAATTAACACAGTCTAACTATAGAGCCACTACTCTCTTTATTAACACAGTATAACTATAGAGCCACAATGATATCATTACTACCCTCTTAATTAACACAGTCTAACTATAGAGACACAACGATATCATTACTACCCTCTTAATTAACACAGTCTAACTATAGAGACACAACGATATCATTACTACCCTCTTAATTAACACAGTCTAACTATAGAGCCACAATGATATCATTACTACTCTCTTAATTAACACAGTCTAACTATAGAGACACAAGGATATCATTACTAGTCTCTTAATTAACATAGTCTAACTATAGAGCCACAAGGATATCATTACTACTCTCTTAATTAACACAGTCTAACTATAGAGCCACAATGATATCATTACTACCCTCTTAATTAACACAGTCTAACTATAGAGCCACATTGATATCATTACTACCCTCTTAATTAACACATTCTAACTATAGAACCACAAGGATATCATTACTACCCTCTTAATTAACACAGTCTAACTATAGAGACACAAGGATATCATTACTACTCTCTTAATTAACACAGTCTATCTATAGAGACACAAGGATATCATTACTACCCTCTTAATTAACACAGTCTAACTATAGAGACACAAGGATATCATTACTACTCTCTTAATTAACACAGTCTAACTATAGAGCCACAAGGATATCATTACTTCCCTCTTAATTAACACAGTCTAACAATAGAGCCACAAGGATATCATTACTACTCTCTTAATTAACACAGTCTGACTTGTATGTCTTAGATGTGGTAGACCATGTGCTGACTTAATCAAGTACCAAAAGTACACTTAGTGTACAAAACATTAAGAACACCTTCCTAATATTGAGTTGTGCCCTCAGAACAGCCTCAATTCATCGGGGCATGGACTCTACAAGGTGTCGAAAGCGTTCCACAGGGATGCTGGCCCATGTTGACTCCAATGCTTCGCACAGTTGTCAAGTTGGCTGGATGTCCTTTGGGTGGTGGACCATTCTTGATACACACAGGAAACTGTTGAGTGTGGAAAAACCCAGCGGCGTTGCAGGTCTTGACACAAACCAAGTGCACCTGGCACCTACTGTACTACCATACCCCGTTCAAAGGCACTTATATATTTAGTCTTGCCCATTTACTCTCTGAATGGCACACATACAGTACACAATCCATATCTCAAATGGCTCAAGGCTTAAAAATCCTTCTTTAACCCGTCTCCTCCCCTTCATCTACACTGACTGAAGTGGATTTAACAAGAGACATCAATAAGGGATCATAGCTTTCACCTGGATTCACCTGGTCAGTCTATATCATGGAAAGAGCAGGTGTTCTTAATGTTTTGTATATTTAATCTATACCATAACTGTGTGTTAAAATGGCAGTGAGGATGATTGAATCAAAATCAGATTAGGGAGTTAAAATAGATTTCTGTTTGAACATTTTTGGCTGTAAAACATCCATCTTGGATACATGTTCCTAAAATGACATACCAAGCATTCTTACATAAAGTGTTTATCCCTGCAATGGCATGAGTCTAGATACGCCAAGCCATTCCTCAACAGTTAGTATTGGAGTGAATGTGAGACTGTATCTTTCCTCCAGTGAATAATTACATTTCAGTTATTAAAGGATTTTTTTAACCTCTCGCTTAGGGCTGGATGTGTCAATTTGTAGCTCATACATACATAATTTATGAGCAAAATTAATGTTTTAAGCTCAATTAGCCACAAATTCATAGTTTGAAAGTGACATTTTGTGGAAGCTGTGCGGCGTAATTTTCACTACATTTACCCACATGTAAGCCAGCCTCCTAAGCAATTTGAGTTTCAGCCAATGAGCTCCAGCCCCTCTGCATTTAAGTGACAGCTAGCAAGATGCACACGCAGTAGAGTGAGAGAGAAAACAATGACATCCTGCACATATCTGCACATTTGTGACGTGGGGGCACTACTTTCAGAACTACTGGGTAAAAAGTATAAAAAAAGTAGCTGAGAATATCTTTAAAGAGTAGAAACAGGCTCAGAAAGTGAGAGGCTACAGAACATACATCCTAGCACGCCTCTTTTCACTGTGGATGGAGTCTCTCCGGGACCTTCATGTGAAGCATCTCCCTGGACACACTCTCCCTCCCTGTGGAGCTTCTCCTTCGGCCTGTCTGGAGACAAACACAATCTAAAGAGACAGACACTACATATCTAATGGTACCCTATTCCCTATGTAGTGCACTTGTTTTGACCAGAGGTCCATGTGTTTAGTCGTTGTATTGTGTTTATACTGGGGTGCCATTTTGAGACACAGAGAGAGAATGTCCTCACCCTCTGCAGCACATCGCTTCTTTAAGACTTCACAACCTTCTACAACCTGGGGGTCGGGAACGAATTGAGGGTTGAGAACGGAAGACATTACAGTCTGTCTGTCTGTGCAGTAGCTTACCACCTTGAACTTATCCTGACACTTGCTGTACTCTGACATGAATATTGAGGCAACACCAGATTCCAGAAAGTACTAATTTATGATTTAAAATGATCGTTTATAATTCATGATTTAAAAACAGAAAAGCATAGAGAGACATGGGAGACATGTGGAGACATGTCAGGGTGATCATGTGATGTGGGTGCAGGCTAGTCAGGACTGGTGAAGTCACTCAGAGGGAAAGGAATCTAAAACCAAACTGACTTCCTTATCCATTCTCTTCACCTTCCCTTCCTTATCCCTCCTGGTGAAGGTTTCCTCCCTGAGACAAAGCACCAAGGACAGCAATCTGTGCATCCCAAACGGCACCCTATTCCCTATAAAGTGCACTACTATATAAGGAATAGGGTGCCATTTGGAACGTCCCCACTGACTTCATATACTGATACTGACACAGTTTCTAAGGCAGGGGAGAGAGAGAGAGAGAGAGAAACCGAAACCATCAGGAGCACATAATCCTCGAGATCATTAAATAAACTACACAAAGTACAAAAGTGCTAGTGTGCAAGTGCAGTTTCAAGTTCCCTGGTTACAGTACATCATTGGTCTAAAACCATAATCTAACCCTGCTGTGTTTCACTGGTTACAGTACATCATTGGTCTAAGACTGTAATCTAACCCTGCTGTGTTCACTGGTTACAGTACATCATTGGTCTAAAACCGTAATCTAACCCTGCTGTGTTCACTGGTTACAGTACATCATTGGTCTAAAACCGTAATCTAACCCTGCTGTGTTCACTGGTTACAATACATCATTGGTCTAATACCGTAATCTAACCCTGCTGTGTTCACTGGTTACAGTACATCATTGGTCTAAAACCGTAATCTAACCCTGCTGTGTTCACTAGTTACAGTACATCATTGGTCTAAGACTGTAATCTAACCCTGCTGTGTTCACTGGTTACAGTACATCATTGGTCTAAGACCGTAATCTAATCCTGCTGTGTTCACTTGGCTATAAAGTTGTGTCTCTTCTGGGTTTGAAACAGCCCCATGCTCCTCCAAGGAAGTTATTTAGAATAAGCGTTACATGGAGAAAGTCAGATCTCTCTGAAATGAAAGTGGATTGGCCCTCCCTTCAGCAAAAATATATTTGACCTAAACCCTCCCCGAACGCTTGAAACAAAATGCCCTTGTCTATATCCAAAATAATAAACCAAGCATAAAGTGGATAGCAGAGAACATGTTCACCATTTACCCTCACTTCTTGGACAGGCCAGTCTTAGATATGCAGTTTTACAAACTGCTCTTCATCCAGGAAGCATTACATGGCAGCCCAGGAATGTTGAATGTGCCCAGGCTGCGGGCCAGAAGATTGCCCACACACATTACCCAAATTACAGGCCAAGAATGGACAGAGTGTGTTCATCTTGTCATATTTCTCCAATACCAAATCAGTGTGTCTTGTTTGCAATGAAACTGTTCCTGTTTGCAAATAATTACATCTGAGAAGACATTAGGAATCTGAACATGGTACTTTCAAAAGTTAGGCTTACCTTTCCACCCCGGACAGAGTAGAACCTACCGACGCAGAAAAATGTAAGCTTTATTAACTGCTGGCTACTCTTCTTCTGTGGTTTAACACAATGAGAGAAGGCCCCATGTGTTTCTCTAAAAGCTGTCTGAGTTTAAACATCTTCTATTTTACATACAGAAAGTGAATAACTAAAAAAAATGATTGTAACAGAATTAGATTACTTCCAAAGCAAAGTCAATTTTTTGTCTCCTCGGTTATAGAAGGTTGTAGCTCGGCCTCTGAATGTCAAAGAAAGTAAACAATGATATCCCCATATGCATTGGAGTCACATACATATTTCTATCATAAAGCATTACGGATCAAAGTGCTCTCATAGATCACTTTATATAATCGTATCCGTAAGATAAAAAGGGGAGGCGTGTGCTTTTTGACATTTTCTTTAACAAAAAGTAGGCCTATGGCATACCCTCTCATACCCTCTCATACCCTCTCATACCCTCTCATACATTCTCATACCCTCTCATACCCTCTCATACCTTCTCATACCCTCTCATACATTCTCATACCCTCTCATACCCTCTCATACCCTCTCATACCTTCTCATACCCTCTCATACCCTCTCATACCCTCTCATACCCTCTCATACCTTCTCATACCCTCTCATACCTTCTCATACCCTCTCATACCCTCTCATACCCTCTCAATTGGCGTCTTGGTTTTATCTTAACAGCCCTTCAACTGACAGGTAGGCTTTTTAGAGTGCATGGTTGGTGGAGGAATTGACCTACAAATTAATGGATATAGCAGTCAAAAGCCTAATTTTGTTTGTCAAACAGGTAGGCCTACCTCCTTTTTCTTAAATAGGAAGAAATAGTCTTCAACACAAAGCCCTCTTGTTGTTAGTAAAGTCTAATTCAAATGAAGATGGTTTAAATTAATTATGACTACCTGAATTTGCCTTCTTTCAGCACTATGAGCTGTCCATTTCTGATTGATTGTGCTGCGGCTGCTGCTTCAAGTTTCAGCACCACGATGTGAGTTACTTGAATCTGTCTTATTGTGAGGTCAATAACTCTGATAAATACATCATGGGTAAGAAACATATTGTTTTTAATAAAATCATTTATAATAATGGCAAGCTATCAAAGTTGACCTCCGGTCCTCCTCATGATCTTCACACTCTCCTTCTCAAACTGAACAGAACATAGGCTATTGGATAGTCCACATGCAAGGCCTCGTTAGTCTGTGTCCCGAAGATAAATCCATCCCTGACCAGAATAATCACCTCTGACAGCTCGTGACAGCCCCTGAGAGTTTAGCACCTGTGAGAATCCACTCCAGCATTAAATTGGGTATATTGTTGGGTAATATTGCACACTGCCTGAAGCAATCCCAATTGACAGCTTTACTTTGAGATTTTTTGTACTTGACATCCCAGAGTGACATTGACCTCTGCTGGCCATGAGAGTCATTGCAGGTGAATTTGCCTCAGGCAATTATATTACAAAGAAAAGTGTTGAGATAATTGCCACAGCCTGATCTCCTCCTGTTCTTCCTCTTTCCTCTTCCTCTCTCTCTTCCTCTCTCTCTGTCTATCTTTCTATCTCTCCCACTTCATCTCTCTCTCTTTTTGCTCTTCATCTCTCTCTCTCTCTCTCTCTCTCTCTCTCTCTCTCTCTCTCCTCTCTCTCTCTCTCGCTCTCTCTCATCTCTCTCTCCCTCTCTCTCTCTCTCTCGCTCTGTGATATAGAGCGAGAGATGGCACTAGGCCTACTTCCTACTTCCTGATTAATTGGGGACGGGGCTTCACCTGTGGTTCTATTTCTGAACATCCTGTCTTCTCTCCAGCGGTCAAAATGCTCAGTAAGATCCCGTCAGCAGAATCTCTAATGCCTTATGCCAGTATGGGAGCCAAGATCTGGGAAATGTCGCCATTAAATATGCACAAGATCCACAAGGGACAGGCAGTATTAATATTGTTAGAGTCATGAGGTAGCCTGTGATCTGGGAAAGGATCCAACTAGAACATTAACTCAGGAAGGTTGAAATGGTGCCTTTATTAATATTGTTAGAGTCATGAGGTAGCCTATTCTTCTTTATTTATGGAGGGGATTAACTGGGACTGGGTAGGGTCAGAGGCAAACCTGTTTGGTGCTTGGCAGTGAGGGGCGTTTTGGAGCCTCTTCCTGGATGAAACGTAGTACAGTACATGAACTGTATACTGACTGTCGTTTATGATGCTGCGTTCATGTGCTCTCAGAATTTTTGGGACATTTACGGAACTCGTGACTCCCAGAAACCCCCTGGACTCGTCATAACTATGACTTTTAGACATCCAAATCAGTTCGTAATGAGCTTTGGTGAATAGAGGGAAATGTTGGTAACAAAACATTTCAAGTCAAAATACCAAGACATCTTAATCCGTGTTTATTGTCATCATAAATAACAGTCTGAAACAGAAAAGGACAACAAATTATAGATGTAAGTGAACAATACGCCACAGGAAAATATGATAGAAAAACAAATAAATTGTAATGTGGTGCTGTTTGCATGGCAACGAGATCAACTTTGATGGGATTACCACTGTACAGAAAGGAGATGGCCGTACATAGCTGAGAGACATGTCCAAGTCAGTTTTTCAAACACGGTTTTCTTGTACTGTACTGAGGTCAGGTTTTAGTTCATGAGAACAACAAGGAAACAGGATGCGTAGGTGTTCTAGTGTAATACAACACTGCCTTAATCCAGAATCATATAGACCTATCAATCTACTAAACACTGATCTCAAAACAGGTCACAAAATAAAAGAGGAAGTCTAAATCTGTTTTCTATAAATTTGTCAAACTGCATTAATATCACTCTGTTTCTATGTGAAGGGAAAGCATTTACAATTTGGAAGCTATTTTCAGTTATCTAAGTACACAAGCAATTATGGTCATTTTGGTTTCCTCTGATTTCAATGCATGTTTGTTTTTTTATTACTATCTTTATGCTCTTATGATGTGTTCCTGCGATCCGGTTTAAATTCTATCTGTTTTTAATGATATTATGTGTTAATCAATAGGCACATGTCTGCCTGATTCATCCACAGAGAAACAGACCAGGAGAAGATGACACTACAGCCTTCCTCTTCTGTCCATCAAGGGGGTCTCCTTTATAATGTTCAGTATCTCACAACCTGACACCAACTTCCCTTTAGTTTTCCTTTTGGACTTCCTGGATCTCCAAGTGGACGGAGCAGTAACATGTTTGCCACTAGTTAAAGTTGTTAAGTCTCGTTTCTTCTTCTTTTTGTTACTGTCACCTGCTTCACCAGGCCCAGTTCTTTACTGTGTGAGGGTTAGAAAAATACATCCATCCAATTCCCATCCCAACTCTGAGTCGGTCAACAGACTGCCATAATGAAGCTCTTGCAGTAATCCAAAATGTCTGGAAAGGCGTGTTCTGCTGCTGCTGCCTCAGCCTGCCCTCTGTGCCCTTTTCCTGAGGTGGGAGAACCTACCACGGTATGGGAGCAACACTAAGGTGGGAGAACCTACCACGGTATGGGAGCAACACTAAGGTGGAAGAACCTACCATGGTAGGGGACCAACACTAAGGTGGGAGAACCTACCACGGTAGGGGACCAACACTAAGGTGGGAGAACCTACCACGGTAGGGGACCATCACTAAGGTAGGAGAACCTACCACGGTAGGGGACCAACACTAAGGTGGGAGAACCTACCACGGTATGGGACCAACACTAAGGTGGGAGAACCTACCACTGTAGGGGACCAACACTAAGGTGGGAGAACCTACCACGGCAGGGGACCAACACTGCATCTGTTGCGACCACCTCAACCTATGTACAGAAGGGAAAAGGTGGATCTTACTTTAGTTAACCTGAGTTCTAGTTTGTTACTGTACCTTAGCACTTGGCCGTACTACACCTGACCATGCAGGGAGATAGCAACCAGGTTGGGGAGGACACGACAGGCAGTTGCTGTGTTGTGCTGTAATGAATGAATGGCTGGATGGTGGGGAAGGAGTGTTACGGTATTGTATTGTTGCCTAGCAATGAGAGCGCAGAGGGAACAAGAGAGAAGAGACATTCATTTCACAGGCAGGCGCAGGCAGAGTGGAGTCTTTGGGCACATGCTTTGTCGCGGAAAGCCGCACGGCCTCCCTACGTGTCCAGGCATCCAGCAGGTTTCCTCTTGGCTTTGCGTGCGTATAGGAAGTACATTGTGTGTCCTGTGGTGATGAACAGTACAGAGATGATGACCAGGATGCCAAAGTGCTGGGGCTGCGGAGCAGAGATGACCATGATGAAGTGGAGAAGGTCCATCAAGTAGTTCATGGAGCTCTGGACCCCGTTGACCACACCACGTTCTGACTCACAGATGTTCTCCTGAAGCAGCTGGGTCACGGTCAGGTCAAAGGACCACAGACCTGGAACACACAGGATACACAGACAATGGTCAGTGGTTGCTTTGGTCTATACAGATAGACTACTACACTATGATCTATACAGATAGACTACTACACTATGGTCTATACAGATAGACTACTACACTATGGTCTATACAGATTGACTACTAGACTTTGGTCTATACCGATAGACTACTAGACTATGATCTATACAGATAGACTACTACACTATGGTCTATACAGATTGACCACTATACTATAGTCTATACAGATAGACTACTAGACTTTGGTCTATACAGATAGACTACTACACTATGGTCTATACAGATTGACCACTATACTATAGTCTATACAGATAGACTACTAGACTTTGGTCTATACAGATAGACTACTACACTATGGTCTATACAGATTGACCACTATACTATAGTCTATACAGATAGACTACTAGACTATGATCTATACAGATAGACTACTAGACTATGATCTATACAGATTGACCACTATACTATACTATACTGGAACGAATTGCAAACATCTTTGAAGCTGGAGACTCACATCTCCCTCACTAGCTTTAAGCACCAGCTGTCAGAGCATTTTACAGATCACTGCACCTGTACTTAGCCTATCTGTAAACAGCCCATCTATCTACCTACCTCATCCCCATACTAGTATTTATTTATTTATTTTGCTCCTTTGCACCACAGTATCTCTACTTGCACATTCATCTTCTGCACATCTACCATTCCAGTGTTTAATTTCTATATTGTAATTGCTTCACCACCATGGCCTATTTATTTCCTTATCTTACCTCATTTACACTCACTGTATATAGACTTTTGTTTTCTTTTGTTCTACTGTATTATTGACTGTATGTTTTGTTTATTCCATGTGTAACTCTGTGTTGTTGTATGTGTCGAATTGCTATGCTTTATCTTGGCCAGGTCACAGTTCCAAATGAGAACTTGTTCTCAACTAGTCTACCTGGTTAAATAAAGGTGAAATAAAAATAAATAAATAAAAACTATAGTCTATATAGATACACCACTATACTATAGTCTATATAGATACACCACTATACTATAGTCTATATAGATAGACCACTATGCTATAGTCTATATAGATACACCACTATACTATAGTCTATATAGATACACCACTATACTATAGTCTATATAGATAGACCACTATACTATAGTCTATATAGATAGACCACTATACTATAGTCTATATAGATACACCACTATACTATAGTCTATATAGATACACCACTATACTATAGTCTATATAGATAGACCACTATACTATAGTCTATATAGATACACCACTATACTATAGTCTATATAGATAGACCACTATACTATAGTCTATATAGATACACCACTATACTATAGTCTATATAGATAGACCACTATACTATAGTCTATATAGATACACCACTATACTATAGTCTATATAGATAGACCACTATACTATAGTCTATATAGATAGACCACTATACTATAGTCTATATAGATACACCACTATACTATAGTCTATATAGATACACCACTATACTATAGTCTATATAGATAGACCACTATACTATAGTCTATATAGATACACCACTATACTATAGTCTATATAGATAGACCACTATACTATAGTCTATATAGATACACCACTATACTATAGTCTATATAGATAGACCACTATACTATAGTCTATATAGATACACCACTATACTATAGTCTATATAGATACACCACTATACTATAGTCTATATAGATAGACCACTATACTATAGTCTATATAGATACACCACTATACTATAGTCTATATAGATAGACCACTATACTATAGTCTATATAGATACACCACTATACTATAGTCTATATAGATAGACCACTATACTATAGTCTATATAGATACACCACTATACTATAGTCTATATAGATAGACCCCCACACTCTGTCATCAAAACTGGTAAAAATATTCCGTTATAATACAAAAATGATTATCTTCCAACACTATTTGAACTAATTTACTGTTGAGTTTCAAAAGAACTGAATACCCACAGCCTATGTTAGAAACATGCATAATACAGTTGCTATTGTTAAGCTGTGGATCAGCAACTCAATCCAATTGTGAAGGGCTTGGGTCTGCTCGTCCCTCTTACTCACCGATGCGTGCTGTGATGACCCCCAAGAACAGCAGGATTATAGAGATGTAGGAGTCTGGCTCCATGCCTGATGGCATATTCTCAAACAGCACCGTGTTGTTGGTCCAGTGGATGGACGAGCGGTCGGGCAGCAGCGGCTGATTAATGCCACCCCTCATCGGGTAGGTGTGTTTCTGCCTCTGGCCCTCCACCATCCCCCCGGCCGCCGACAACGTTGAGTTGGCGTTGGCGTCCAGGAAGGGCCTGAGCAGGCGGAGGTCCATGGGGCTGCCGGGGGCGAACACAGAACACACACACAGCAGCAGACAGCAAAGATGGAGACAGCTGGAGATGATGCCTGTGTTGACTAAACCGTAGGCCTTCCTCAGCTTGGTGAACATGATGGTGCCCATGAGGCCTGTTATAGCCGAGACCCCCATCAGCAGACTGAGCAGGGAGCCACTGATGCCCTGGGTGTAGGCGTAGCCCGTGGTGATGCAGTCGAAGCCCAGGACAGTTGTGTAGAGGAAGGCCAGGCCCATCCCAGCCAGGAAGACATCCTGGCGGTAGTAGGCCCTCCAGCCGTCCTTACAGGTGCTCAGCAGCCAGCGGAAGCGTCCAAAACACAGAGGCAGGTTGGTGACCTCCTTGAGGTTCAGGCTCATGTCGTCATCACTGAGGCCCGGGGCTGATGTCACCACCTCACTATGCTCTACTGAGAGGGAGAGGACAAGCATAAGTCAAGCTACTAACAATGATCTACTGAGAGGACAAGCATCAGTCAAGCTACTAACAATGATCTCCTGAGAAGACAAGCATCAGTCATGCTACTAACAATGATCTACTGAGAGGACCAGCATCAGTTAAGCTTCTAACAATGATCTACTGAGAGGGAGAGGACAAGCATCAGTAATGATACTAACAATGCTCTACTGAGAGGACAAGCATCAGTCATGATACTAACAATGCTCTACTGAGAGGACAAGAATCAGTCATGCTACTAACAATGCACTACTGAGAGGGAGAGGACAAGCATCAGTCATGATACTAACAATGCTCTACTGAGAGGACAAGAATCAGTCATGCTACTAACAATGCACTACTGAGAGGGAGAGGACAAGCATCAGTCATGCTACTAACAATGATCTACTGAGAGGGAGAGGACAAGCATCCGTCATGCTACTAACAATACTCTACTGAGAGGGAGAGGACAAGCATCAGTCATGCTACTAACAATGATCTACTGACAATTGTAGCTGGAAACAGCCGATTTCATTCAAGCTATGCTTCACTGTAAAGTTGGATGAAACAGGTTGGAAGATCCACTATTCTTGACTTTACCAACTCAACTACTGAAGTAGTCACACAGTGACCAGGACAACAGGACACTGACCTTGTGACCCCCTCCTCTCCACCAGTCCCTCCGTCCTCTCTGCTGGTCTCTCCAGGGAGGCCTGGCCGTCCTCGGGCGCAGGTGGTTTGACGGACAGCGCCGGGACAATGCGGTAGACCCGGGACAGGAAGATAAACTCCACGATGAGGGAGACCAGGTTCCAGCCCAGGATGAAACCGCAGCCTATCACGTTGGAGGCCAGGGTCATGACCTGTCCCACCGCCAGCGGTGCCAGGATGTTGGTCACCTGATCGATGCGCCGCATGGTAGCATTCATCCCTTCAGATGAAAAGCAACCAAAAGGTACAGGGTTTAGTTTGGTTGTGGTGATATGGTATCTGTGTTACCAGCTTTACTAATGGCTACATTATCAAACGACCTCTATTGTAATGCATGTGATACATCCTAGATAAACTAAATACATAGAGTGTCTGATAACCTTGAAGTGCTTTAACCAGCAGCCAGTTCAGCAGCCGAAACAGAAACAACAATCCCTTGTGATGTAATAGCGTGTGGCAGGTCTGCCAGTCTCACCGGCGAGGTGCCCCCGGTTGTATCCAGTGATAACCACAATCCAGTCCCTCTGGATGGCGATGGTCAGCGCTGTGCTTGCTAGGTTAGCCACATCTGCCAGGACGATCACCACCGTATAACAAACCACCTTGTGTAAGTTTTGTGATGCAACACGTTACTACACATGACAGCACAGAGCAGCAGGAGGCTCAGAACAGCAGCAGCAACAACAACATGGACACAGAACAGTGCAGGTGAAACAGCAACCGTCACAGCAGTTTGCAATAATATATCTAGCCTGATTCTCAACAGACCTGGGTTTAAATAGTATTCATTTTCTTTCAAATACATTGAGCGTTTGATGGAGCATGCCTGGAGCACTGGATGGGTGGGGTTTGTCATTTTAGGACTATTCCATTGGTTCCATTGCACCAGGCAAACTCAATCAAGTGCAGATAAAGTCTTTGAAAGGATACAAATACTATTTCAATCCATATCTGATTCCAAAACATACTGTTGGTTCACACCATGAGAGTTTAGACAGTATGGGAGAGAAAATGAAAAACATACTCACAGTTAACCAGCCATCCCAAATGCTCTCAATCCACTGTTTATATAAGAAGACCAACATCAGCACGATGCTACACACCGTCACTGAAATGTTCTGAACCAACAAGGATGCATGCGCCACTAAAACCAAGGAGGGAGAAGAAACGAAGACTCTAATATTCTGGGACAATGCATTATAGAGAACCATAAAGACTTCTACAGAACCATAAATGTATCATTGGTCTTAAAGGGGCATTCTGCAGTTGCCATAGTACATTCATTTTTTGGACTTTTAAAGTAATGATATATAGCCATTGATTCTAAAATAATATTACTTATAAATGACTCATGAGCTTAGATCATCTGTTGTACCCCATTAGATCCCCAAATATACACTTGTTTTACTTTGTAATTGTAAACTAACTCTGTATAGAACATGATTAAAACTATGATGTTCGTCTCATGGATGGTCAGTACTTGCATCCATAGCTCTATCTATGAATTTGTGAGTGGTTACATTTATCCAGCCAAATCCCTCAGCAATTTACCCAAATAGTGGTAGAATGCAACTTTGTTACTGTTTGAACTGCAGAGTGCCCATGTGAGGCAGAGAGGCAGGCAATTAGGACTGTGTCCCAAATAGCATCCTATTCCCTATTATATTGCAGTACCTTTAGGGTGCCATTTGGGACTAGATGTCAGTCCCTATAGCTGTAAATATAAATGATTGTTGGTCTAACCTTTGTTCCTGGGGTTGCGGTCAACCCAGTCCCCAATCAACGCCCCTAACAGCAGCACTGACCCCGCCACCACCAAGCCGAATATTGCGGTCAGCAGCAGGTTCCGTCCATACAGCTCGATCAGGAACACCGAAATGGCAAAGTGCCACATACGGTCACCCTATTAGAAAGACAAATAGTCATCATGACGGAGAAGAACGTTTTCAGCTTTTGGCTTTTAGCTTTTTACTCTTTCTAGGGGTAAAGGGCATATAGAGAAATGTAAAGTATGTCCATCTTTCATTGATTTGCAAGACACTACCAGGTTGATGACATAAACCTTATAGTGTCCAGCCGGTATGGCTTTGTAGCTCCTTTACCCATTGTTGTTACATGAAAAGGCTTCTTACCCACATGGACAGTGCCCCACTGACGTAGATCAGGAATTTAGGGCCCCTGAGGTAGATGAGGGCTGACCCTGGTGAGTATGTTCAACAGAGACACACAGTAACATGAACAATAACCAGAGATAACATCATTATGAGTCTACAGGACACATTCTGCATCTATAGCTGGAAAACCACCTAACATTAAGCCCTGGGCATCAGAGTATGTCTGAACATATTTAGGACCAGGATGTGTTCTGATCAGAAAACAAAAGCATTAAGTTGCTCTTACACCTAACACTTTACATTAAGTAGCTCTTATACCTAACACTTTACCTTATACCTAACACTTTACATTAAGTAGTACACCTAACACTTTAGATTAAGTATACACCTAACACTTTACATTAAGTAGCTCTTATACCTAACACTTTACATTAAGTAGCTCGTACACCTAACACTTTACATTAAGTAGCTCGTACACCTAACACTTTACATTAAGTAGCTCGTACACCTAACACTTTACATTAAGTAGCTCTAACCTAACACTTTACATTAAGTAGCTCGTACACCTAACACTTTACATTAAGTAGCTCGTACACCTAACACTTTACATTAAGTAGCTTGTACACCTAACACTTTACATTAAGTAGCTCGTACACATAACACTTTACATTAAGTACTCATACACCTAACACTTTACATTAAGTAGCTCGTACACATAACACTTTACATTAAGTAGCTCGTACACCTAACACTTTACATTAAGTAGCTCTTACACCTAACACTTTACATTAAGTAGCTCTTACACCTAACACTTTACATTAAGTAGCTCGTACACCTAACACTTTACATTAAGTAGCTCTTATACCTAACACTTTACATTAAGTAGCTCTTACACCTAACACTTTACATTAAGTAGCTCTTACACCTAACACTTTACATTAAGTAGCTCTATACACCTAACACTTTACATTAAGTAGCTCTTATACCTAACACTTTACATTAAGCATCTTACACCCTGTAACACGTTAGATTAAGTAGCTCTTATACTTAACACGTTACATTAAGTAGCTCTTATGCCTAGTACTTTACATTAAGTAGCTCTTACAACTAAACGCTACATTAAGTTGCTCTTATACCTAACATTTTACATTAAGTAGATCGTACACCTAAAACTTTACATTAAGTAGCTCTTATACCTAACCCTTTATATTAAGTAGCTCTTATACCTAACACTTTACATTAAGTTACTCTAACACCTAACACTTTACATTAAGTAGCTCGTACACCTAACACTTTACATTAAGTTACTCTAACACCTAAGACTTTACATTAAGTTACTTTAACACCTAACACTTTACATTAAGTAGCTCGTACACCTAACACTTTACATTAAGTTACTCTAACACCTAACACTTTACGTTTAGTGGCTCATTCTCCTTAACACTTTACATTAAGGTACTCTAACACCTAACACTTTACATTAAGTTACTCATTAAGTTATTTAACACCTAACACTTTACATTAAGTTATTCTAACACCTAACACTTTACATTAAGGTACTCTAACACCTAACACTTTATATTAAGTTACTTTAACACCTAACACTTTACATTAAGTAGCTCTTATACCTAACACTTTACATTAAGTTACTTTAACACCTAACACTTTACATTAAGTTACTCTAACACCTAACACTTTACATTAAGTTACTTTAACACCTAACACTTTACATTAAGTAGCTCATACACCTAACACTTTACATTAAGTAGCTCATACACCTAACACTTTACATTAAGTAGCTCATACACCTAACACTTTACATTAAGTAGCTCTTATACCTAGCACTTTACATTAAGTAGCTCATACACCTAACACTTTACATTAAGTAGCTCATACACCTAGCACTTTACATTAAGTTGCTCTTACACCTAGCACTTTACATTAAGTTGCTCTTACACCTAGCACTTTATATTGAATTGCTCTAATACCTATATAAATGTAACACTGTGGTTCCGACAATCACAATGTGTTGTTACATCATCATTAAGTAATAGCTGTGTAGTTGTATTGTCAGGTCATGAGGTCAGGGTAAACTCCTGGTCATCTCTCTCTCTCCACTCCCGCAATAGACGAGCTGACCTGATGTACTCCTGGCCTTCCTGGCTCGAGCCTCCCTGATGTCATCAGACTCAAGCTCCACCACCACCCCTCCACACTGGGCTGCGTCTGCTCGCAGGGACATTGTCTGTACAGAGTCCAAACCAGGTCACCGGTAAGGGGTCAGAGGTCATACAACTACTGTACAAGAATCCAGAAGGGTCTTGTCAACTTAATGGAACTAGTAGAGTTAAGAATGGGCCTGCTCAACTCAACTGAACTTGAACATACAGTTGAAGTCGAAAGTTTACATACACCTTAGCCAAATACATTTAAACTCAGTCTTTCATAATTCCTGACATTTAATCCTAGTGAAAATTCCCTTCCTTATGTCAGTTAGGATCACCACTTTATTTTAAGAATGTGAAATGTCAGAATAATAGTAGAGATTTATTTCAGCTTTTATTTATTTCATCACATTCCCAGTGGGTCAGAAGTTTACATACACTCAAATAGTATTTGGTCGCATTGCCTTATAAAGGTTTAACTTGGGTCAAGCGTTTCGGGTAGCCTTCCACAAGCTTCCCACAATAAGTTGGGTGAAGTTTGGTCCATTCCTCCTGACAGAGCTGGTGTAACTGAGTAAGGTTTGTCGGCCTCCTTGCTCGCACACACTTTTTCAGTTCTGCCCACAAATTTCTATAGGATTGAGGTCAGGACTTCGTGATGACCATTCCAATACCTTGACTTTGTTGTCCTTAAGCCATTTTGCCACAACTTTGGAAGTATGCTTAAGGTCATTGTCCATTTGGGAGACCCATTTGCGACCAAGCTTTAACTTCTTGACTGTCTTGTGTCTTGAGATGTTGCTTCAACATATCCACATAATTTTCCTCCCTCGTGATGCCATGTATTTTGTGTAGTGCACCAGTCCCTCCTGCAGTAAAGCACACCCACAACATGATGCTGCCACCCCCGTGCTTCACGGTTGGGATGGTGTTCTTCGGCTTGCAAGCATCCCTCTTTTTCCTCCAAATATAACGATGGTCATTATGGCCAAACAGTTCTATTTTTGTTTCATCAGACCAGAGGACAATTCTCCAAAAAGTACGATCTTTGTCCCCATGTGCAGTTGCAAACCGTAGTCTGGCTTTTTTTTAATCATAGTTTTGGAGCAGTGGCTTCTTCCTTGCTGAGCTGCCTTTCAGGTTATGTTAATATAGGACTCGTTTTACTGTGGATATAGATACTTTTGAACTTGTTTCCTCCAGCGTCTTCACAAGGTCCTTTGCTGTTGTTCTGGGATTGATTTGCACTTTTCGCACCAAAGTATGTTCATCTCTAGGAGACAGAACGCGTCTCCTTCCTGAGCGGTATGACGGCTGAGTGGTCCCATGGTGTGTAATATACTTGCTTACTATTGTTTGTACAGGTGTGGTACCTTCAGACGTTTGGAAATTTCTCCCAAGGATGAACCAGACCAGTGAAGGTCTACAAATTTTTTTCTGAGGTCTTGGCTGATTTCTTTTGATTTAACCATGTTGTCAGGCAAAGAAGCACTGAGTTTGAAGGTAGGCCTTGAAATAATTCCACAGGTACACCTCCAATTAACTCAAATGATGTCAATTAGCCTATCAGAAGCTTCTAAAGCCATGACATCATTTTCTAGAATTGTCCAAGCTGTTTAAAGGCACAGTCAACTTGGTGTATGTAAACTTGTGACCCATTCGAATTGTGATACAGTGAATTATAAGTGAAATAATCTGTCTGTAAACAATTGTTGGAAAAATTACTTGTCATGAAAATTATAGTTTGTTAATAAGAAATGTGTGGACTTTTAATGACTCCAACCTAAGTGTATGTACA